>NW_028227262.1:83555000-84107500 GCF_978045245.1 Mus caroli | reverse complement strand
ATAGTTCTCAGGACATATTTCTTAATCGTTAAGACCAGAAAGGATAAAAAGTGGCTAGAACAAGTGGCTATGGACAAAAAGCAAAAACTAACTAGTAATAACAATAGTAAAAAAAACAAAACAAAACAAAACAAAAAAAAACAAAAAACAAAAAACAGTTCACTAATTTTTTCCTAGTTGACCCAGTCAATACAAAGCCCAGACTCCATGAAGAATCCTAGAATCTATAAGTAGGTGCCAGGCTTACCTGAGGAACCAAACCATTGTGAGCCAACAGGACCATCAGAAAAAAACAAAATGCCATCATTGATTATATCAGAACATAAAGGTCCTGCTGGTAAGCAAACCCCACCTGTGCTCACATAACTAAGGGCACAGCCTATAAAACTGCCGTCCTTCTCTACTCCTTAAGTGCATTAGGTGGAGGGCACTGTGAACTAAATTTAACTGGTCTCCCAGGCAAATCATGGATAGACACTGTTGTTTCTGGATAACCACATTGACTGGTGATGTGACCTTTAAGAAACAAGGTCTGCAAGTTCCTTAGATCACTGGAACTGGGATATAAATGAGCTTGGGGCACTTTATATGGGACCACAAGTTAATTTCAATTAAACACTAGTGATTAGAACATACCACGCAGTCATTACACGGCTTCCTATCTTGCCTTGTGACTACGCCCTTTCCCACAACTCTTTCTATAATGATGCCAAGATCGACCAGAGCCAAGCCCAAGCTCACACCATGGCTCTGAAACTCTAGAACTGCCAGAGAAGGAAGCTTCTTTCCTTTTCCTTTTTGAATTTTTTATTTGAAATATTTTTCATATATTTTGAACATGTGTTTTGCTTCACCTTAATTCCTTCCATATTCTTCCCACCTCCCTACTCAACCAACTTCATGCTCTCTCTCTCTCTCTGAATAAAAGAAAAACAATGACAAAAACCCAAAAGCTGAAAAAAATCAATAAAACAAGAGAAAAATTCCAAATAAAACAGCACAGAGAGAGAGAGACACACAGAGAGAGAGAGAGAGAGAGAGAGAAGGGGGTGGGGGTGAGCACGGAGTCCATTGTACAGTGACCAACTACTCCCGGGCTTGGGCCTGCTTTGGAGTAAGAACAATTATATTCAACGACACTGATATTTCCTTTCCCATTAGGTATCAATTGCGAATTGTAAATACCTTCTTGGTTAGGGAAAAGACTTTGTGTTCACTTCCCTTTATCAGTGCTAGAATTTTGTCCAACTTGGACTAAATAAAGAGTCCTAAAAATGATGAAATACAAATGCCTAAAAAACACTTTTTAAATGACGAGGCATCTTTAGTCACCCTAAACAAATTAAAACTGAATTGAGATTTCACCTTACCCCAGTCAGAGTGGCCAAGATTGATAAAACAAGTGACTGTAGATGGTGGAGAGGATGCTGTGAAAAGCAACCTCTCACCCATTCATTGCTGGGGAGAGTGTGAACTGGTGCAGCCACTATAGAAATCAATGTGCAGGTTCTTCCAAAAGCTGAAGCTTGATCTACCAAAAGATCCAGCTACATTACTCCTGGACATATACCCAGAGCACTATGCATCCTTACTACAGAGTTACATGTCTATTGCTGCTGCATTCATAACAGCCAGAAATTAGGAGTTTAGATCTCTCCCAACACATGAATGATAATGAAAATGTGGAATGTTTGAACAATGGGATATATTTAGCTGGTTAGAAAAATGAAATTGTGAAAATTGCAGATTAATTGACAGAGCAAAGAAACAGTCATCCTAAGTGAAAGAACCGAGTCTCCCAAAGACAAATGTTGTGTATTTTTATACCGTGGATGATAGCTTTGAATCTTTATATATGTGTGTTTCAATCCAAATAACCACAGAGATTAGGTAGTTAGTAAGGGATCATTCGTGGAGAAAGAGATCATTTGAGTAAGGGAAAATAGAGTATAGTATTATAAAGAGATAAAAGGTTAGCATGGCACAGTGGTAAGCACTAGCTCTCTACTTGGACTTAAGACCTGTTTAATAAGAAGGAAACTATGCTTGATACTGGAAACCTAGCCAACTATCTACGGAGGCTAATGAAGTCATGGATCTTGGGGAAGAATCTACAATGGCCACTTTACTAAACCAGCATACTGAACTACATTTTAAATATTTATCTTTATACCCACAGAGAAGTCTAGTCCTCACCTGTCATCAAAGAAACTTTTTTTGTAACAGATGTAGACCACCATAGAAAATCACAATCAATCAAAACGCAAAGTTGTGGAGCCTAGTCCTAGTAGATGCATCTACAAAAGAACCCCCACATCTAGGGTTCAAGTAACTCTATGGAAGAGAGGCCATGCTGTGAGATTGTGTCTCCTAATAATGTCAGAAGCTACACTCATAAAGTCTCACCAATATGACTGCCCAATGTGAACTGAACAAGGATTACATCAGTGAATGTGACAAAGAGAACTGAGGAAAGCCCACAAGGCTTTGATCCTACACAAAGAAGGAAATACAGCTAACTAAGGAATGCTGAGAGCAAGAGAAATAGTCTTCTTTAGGGAAAGGTACACCAACTTGTTCTCCAATACCAAATGGTCAGCCCTGAGAACATACATACAAGTAACACTCTACAGACTGAGCAGATTGTAGTTAGAAAGGTGTGTGTGTGTGTGTGTTGTGTGTGTGTACGTGTATGTGTGCATGTAATATGTGTATGTATGAGTATGACAACAAATAATTTTAAAAGGTGGTGGCATAAATTTGAAAGAGAGAGGATAGGCATAGGAGATAGTGGGTTTGGAAGGAGGAAAGGGAAGGGGAAATGATATCATTATAATCTCTAAAAGAAAACTTTAAAACAGAGATAAGCAGGGAAAGTAGAATAGGAGGATTAAAATGGGGCTGTGGGAGGGAGGGAAAAGTAGAAGAGTGATTATGGGGAGGGACAACTAACACTAAAGGCCTTTTGAAAAGCCATATGGAAACCTACTACTGTAGATGCTTCCTAAAATATATACATATATGAAGTGTACCCAAATGGAGTCACCATATAATAGGGGATACAACACTTGAACTAGACATCTTAGTCAACAAGTAAGCTGACTACTAAGCAACCCCTCTAGTGCCAGAAATGGGGGTTGGTTATATTTTGTCAAACCATTGGCTTAAAAGCCCCTACAGACCACCACTACCCACAAACATCATAGGTTATTGCCCAAGCTATTGCTTACTTCCCACAACCTGATGGTAAGGCCCTATTGCAGAAGAGAACAGTCCCTTATGTCACCAAGCATGGAGAAATGAACCTGCTGCCCAGCGAAGCGTCATCTCTTTGGACTGTCATTCACTGTGGCTGGAAGGGTCTCTGCATCCTATCAGAGGAGAGACATGATCATCAGTTTCACTTAGCCACCAGCCTGGTCCCCTTGCAACAGAGATCTGCCTGCAAGATACACCAGGACAACAGTGGCACAGATACCGTGGCAGTAGATAACTACTTTTTAAATGGATTTAAGGCTGTGATATAGAACCCATACCTGTGGCCAAGAACCCAAGACTAGATAGGTAGATAGGTAGATAGGTCTATGGGACAACCTATTACTATTATTCTGTAAAGGAATATAGGAATAAAATGATGTCTAAGGACATACTGCTATACCAATAGATCTGTGCCTTCCTCAACTCTCATCAGAGAAGCTCCTTCTTGCAGTTGATGGCAACGGGATGACTCACAGCTAAACAATATATAGAAAGTAAATGGCTTTGGAGCACTCAGACCTAAATGGGATGTTGGTAACAGACCCCTCCTCACAGGGCTCTTAACTCTATAAGAAAGAGGAGGCAGTAAAATTCTAGGAGCCAGGGGTGATAAGCAACAGGAAGGAAACAGTATCTTCCAGACACAAAGGACTGATACAAACTCACTGAGACTATAACAGGGTGCCCAAGGCCTGAATAGGTTGAAAAAAAGTCATCGTTGGCTATTTTATCATAGTAGCAGTGAACTCAATAACATGGGTGGATGTGTTTAGGAAATTTCAGAAACCTTATGACTGCTTTCTAATCTTTTAATGAAATTCCAAAATGGCAGTACCGAATAAGTTAAAGCTTCCAAACGTGTCCCTTCTCCAAGAGAGAAATTCAGAAAATGCTTCATGCCCTAGATGGAATGATGGAGAATGTTCTTCACTCTCAAAGGTATGAACTACTGATGGATAGAAGGAAGCACACTCTCCCATGTCCCTGATTACTTGGCCACGGAGACACCTGAAGATACTAGATGGATCATAGATGATGACACTTCTTACAAAGCTAATGATCTGGTGAGGTTATCAGAAAGGACTATGGGAAGTTAACGTTTGCTTGGCTTTAACAATGACATGTGTTCCTGGTCTTGACAATAATGTCAACATTATGTCTCAACATGGTTCTCATTATAGAGGGATCTTGATACCCAGGGCCTTCTATCAGAGGTTAGTGGTCCATTCTATTAACTGTCACTTTAATTGCACCCAAGGAGGAGAAAGTAGACATGTAAGAATACTCTTAGGACTCATGTGTTAGTCAGAAAGTGGGAGATTAACCCTACAAAGATTCAGGATCTTGTCAAGTTAGTGATGTTTCGGAATTTTGCTTGTGGCATGTGAAGAGTCTGTCAAAGAAACATGGAAGCCCTTACTCCTTGCTCACTTTGATACTTAGTGTGTTTATTAACTCTGGCTGGATGTTGAGAATACATGCCACATTCTGCATTCTAAAATCACAGAGTCACTTATCAGTTGACTCAGGTAGAAACTAGTTTTGAGTAAAAGTTTATAGCAAACTTTAATTACGATTATAATTACCTTTGTCACATATAACATGTGATCCAGAAAACCCCATGTTGCTAGAGGATTTTTATAGCTTAAGAATCAATGGTCTTTTGCACATTCTTGCTGTGGAAAAGATATATAAGGTCATGAAGCAAAGCCATGCCGTCTACATCAGACAGCTACCCGCCATTCCCAAAGTGGACCCTGGTGTGCTAGTAGACCTAAGAGGAGACTGAGCTGTCAAGTGAGTTTAAGTCACCTTGCAGCAGGAACTACTTTTAGCTAGATACCATATCAAGCCATAAGTTTGAGGAAGAGGTCACAATAATAATTTGATACATTCTGGAAATAATACATTCCAGGAAAAAAATGAGTAAATTCAGAAACATGAACAAGCTACATAGGCAGATGCTCTCAACTCATTCCATTATTTAGTAAAGATCACTCACCTAGAGTGAAAGGCAGCCAGCTTCCCTGATGAGGCTCGCATAATAGACCCCAGAACAGAATGCCTCAAAAGCCAGGATGGAGGGAGAGAGAACAGCCAAATATTAAACAGTCACAGTAATAATTATTTGATAATGACTACAAATACGAAAGAAAATAAATATAATGTACCACAAGAGTTACATCACAGGTGTGGGAAGCCACATGTGCCATTGCAAAGTGGCACAGGCTTCTGCTGGCCACCACGCATACATAGGCAGGAAAGTTTTTTGCCAAGATAAGGTTTTGAGAATTGACCAACATTGACCAATCAGAAGAGAGAGAAATTGACCAATCAGAAGAGAGAGAAATTGACCAATCAGAAGAGAGAGAAAGTAACCAATCAGATAAGAGAGAAAGTAACCAATCAGATGTAAGAATGCAAATGAGGTTGTAAGCATCAACCAAACACAACACAATCCGGGTGTGAGACACGCCTCTCCTAGGCCTATATAAAGCAGCACCAGGGCTGGGCTGAGGGTCTTTTTGCCTCTGCAATCAAGCTCTCCCAATAAACGCGTGCAGAAGGATCCTGTTGCAGCGTCGTTCTTGCTGGTCAAGTCGGACGCGCGCAAGAAGTGGTGCCGAAAACCCAGGACGAAACATCTTCAGGCACGAGCGAAGACCCCCTGCTACAGGGAGGATTCAGAACTGCATCGCAGGGAAGGAGCGGTTAATAAAGGTTCCTGTAAAACAGGCTGCTGAGAAGGATCCGGCGTGGATTCACAACTCTTCAGCTGGGGAGCGGTGTTAATAAAGTGTTCCTGCAAAACAGGCTGCTGAGAAGGATTTGACTGCACGGATTCAGAACTCTTCAGCTGAGGAACAGTGGTACCGGTAAGTATAAAGAAATTAAGGTAAGTCTCTGAGAGGTATGCTTTCTTACGCAGTAGGTGTAGGAGTACCAGGAAGGCATATCAGAAACAGAGAGAAAGGAAAAAGAAGACGCGCGTAGAAAAATAAGTAACTTAAGAAAAAAAAAAAAAGAGAAAAAGAAAGGAAGCTAAAAATAAAGATACAAAGGATAATATAAAATATAAAGATACAAAGGATAATATAAAGATACAAAGGATAATATAAAGGATAATATAAGAAATGAAGAACAAAAAATTAAGTCAATTTACCCTCCTCTCGAGGACTTTGACTAAAGAGGCAGCCTTCATCAAAGGCTTAACGATAGCTCTCAGGGAAAGAGGAGTAACTATTAGAAGCAGCCACTGTGCAGAATTCCCAGAAGAAAGAGAAAAAATGAAAATAAGCTATTTCAGAGCCCTCCTAGGGACAGAAGGAAAACGGGAGATGTCCTGCTTCCTCTCTGACTCCTATGGAGAGATTCTTAGCTCTGGTTAGGATATCTGTGTCCCTTTGAGCTGTCTATTGTCTGTTTTTGGTGCACCAAATTGTCTATATGTTTGTCAATTCATGCTTGGATGATTGAATGATTATTGTTCTGTGTTTCATGTTGAAAAAAAAATAAAAAGCAGTCTCAGTCTGCACAGCAAAAATTGACAAGTTAGCTGCACGGTGGCTGGGAGTCAAGTACAGCTGAAAAGGCCCTGTTGAGGGCCGATTGCAAATGGAGCTTTTAAAGGGGCAGGCAGCCTTTTGCTTGTAACAGAAAGTTAGCTTAAAATTGGAAATTCAAGTTTAGAGTTATTCTAAACAACATAAGAAAACAGGTGATATGCAAAAGCAGTGTACAAAGGGTGGAAAGAGTAGGTTTGAAAAGAAAGTACATATCTTTACAAATAGAAGGAAAAACCTTTCAAGGTATAATGGATACAGGAGCAGATAAAAGCATTATATCTAGTAATTGGTGGCCTGCTTCTTGGCCTGTTAATCAATCGTCACATAGCTTACAAGGATTAGGATATGAGGCTACCCCAACTATAAGTGCAAAATCCTTACAATGGAAAGATAAAGAAGGAAGGACAGGGCTTTTTCAACCTTATGTACTCCCTTTACCTGTAAACTTATGGGGAAGAGATGTGATGTCAGCCATGAACTTTATACTGACTAATGATTATTCTCAGAAAAGCAAAGAAATGATGAAAGGAATGGGATATATACCTGGACTAGGTCTAGGAAAAAATTTACAAGGTAGAATTTCACCAGTTAAAGCCACAGTAAAAGCAGATAAGAAAGGGCTGGGTTTTTTCTAGGGGCCGCTGAGGAGCCTTTGCCCATTCCGTGGTGTACAGAGGACACGGTGTGGGTGCCTCCGTGGTCTTTATCCTCTGAGAAATTAAAAGCAGCTACAGAATTAGTACAAGAACAATTAGACCTGGGACATGTAGAACCCACACAATCACCCTGGAACACCCCTATTTTTGTTGTAAAGAAAAACTCAGGTAAATGGAGATTGTTACATGACCTCAGAGCCATTAATGCACAAATGCAAGTTATGGGTCCTGTACAAAGAGGACTCCCCCTACTTTCAGCTCTACCTAAGGATTGGAAAATTATAGTAGTAGATATTAAGGATTGTTTCTTTTCCATTCCATTAAACAAGAAAGATAAACCTAGATTTGCATTTACCCTACCTTCTGTTAATCATATGGAACCTGATAAAAGGTATCAATGGCGAGTGTTACCCCAAGGAATGGCAAATAGCCCTACCATATGTCAATTATATGTAGGAAAAGCTTTACAACCAGTTAGAGATGGTTTCCCCTCCTTAAAAATTTGTCATTATATGGACGACATTGTGATTTGTGGACCTGAAGAAGAAAGTATACAGCGAGCATATGGCTTTCTTAATGAAACTTTAAAAAATAATGGCTTGATTAGTGCACTAGAAAATGTGCAGCAGTCTAATGTTAGTCAATTTTTAGGAGCCACTATTACTTTACGGTGTGTTACCCCACAAAAGATTAGTATAAGAAAAGATCATCTAAAGACATTAAATGATTTTCAAAAATTATTAGGAGATATAAATTGGATTCGACCTTATTTAAGGATCCCTACTTCGGAATTAAAACCTCTATTTCAAATTTTAGAAGGAGAATCACATATTACCTCATTGAGACAATTAACACCTGAGGCTTCTGATGTTCTTAGGAAGGTAGAAGAAGCAATCCAAACAGCACAGCTAAATCGTATAAATGAGCAAAAACCTTTTTGCCTATGCATATTACGAACCATAAATTTGCCAACTGCTGTATTATGGCAAGATGGTCCTCTAGTATGGATACATCCACATATATCCCCTAATAAGACTATAGAGCATTATCCCACCATGGTGGCAAATATGGCCCATAAAGGCATAAAAAGTTCAATTACTCACTTTGGAAAAATGCCGGATAGCATAATTGTCCCCTATACTGCTGCACAAATGCAAACATTGTGTGCGACTATAGATGAATGGGCTATTCTTAGATGCAGTTATTCTGGTTTAATTGATAATCATTATCCTAAACATCCTTTATTACATTTTCTGTTATTACATCCAGTGATATTTCCAAAGGTAACGGCTAACACTCCTATAAACGGAGCCATTGATATTTATACAGATGGATCCAAAACAGGAATTGGAAGTTATGTGATTAATGAAAAGGCTGTAAGGTTGCAATTTACACCAGGAGCCCCTCAATTGGTAGAATGTTTGGTGGTTTTAGAAGTCTTTAAAAGATTTCTTATGCCCATAAATATTATCTCTGATTCTGTTTATGTGGTTAATGCTATACTAATGTTAGAGACTGTTGGAAATTTTAAGCAGTCTAGTCCAGTAACTGAAACTTTAATGAAAATACAAAATTGTGTTTTGATGCATGAGCATCCCTTTTATATTCAACATATTAGAGCACATACATCATTACCTGGACCTATGGTTAAGGGTAATGCAATTGCTGATTCAGCCACCAGAGATATGGTTTTCCTATCACAAAATTCTATAGAAAGTGCAAAAAATTTTCATCAACTTTATCATGTCCCTGCTTCTACATTACGACAAAAGTTTAAGCTCACACGAACAGAAGCTCGAGATATTGTCCTACAGTGTGGTAGGTGTGTAGAATTTATTAATGCACCTTCCGTGGGCGTTAATCCTCGCGGATTGCGACCCCTAGATGTTTGGCAAATGGACATCACGCATATCCCAGCTTTTGGGAAATTACAATATGTACATGTGTCCATCGATACCAGTTCTGGTGTCCTACATGCCTCTCCCTTGTCAGGGGAAAAAGCAGTTCATGTCATATCTCACTGCTTAGAGGCTTGGGCTGCATGGGGTAAGCCCCTTAGTGCTAAAGACAGATAATGGTCCTGCATATACTTCTTCTAAATTTAGCCAATTTTGCAAACAAATGCAAGTGAAACATATTACTGGGCTGCCCTATAATCCACAGGGCCAAGGCATCATTGAGAGAGCGCATCGTACTTTGAAACAATATTTGCAAAAACAGAAAGGGGGAATAGAGGCTATGATGCCAAAGATGGCTCTATCCCTTACAATATTCACTCTTAAATTTTTAAAATTGGATGATGCTGGAAGATCACCAGCCGAAAGGCACGAACAATGGCCTCAATCGCCCAATGAAATGGTCAAATGGAAAAATGTCCTTGATAATAAATGGTATGGCCCGGATCCTATCTTAATCAGATCCCGGGGAGCTATTTGTGTTTTTCCACAGGGTGAAGAAAATCCACTTTGGGTCCTGGCGCGACTGACAAGGACCGTGAAAGAGCAAGATGAATCCCAAGATGATCCTGCTATTCCTGCTCCTGATGATTGAGACCGGGATAAGTATACCTTTGTGGGCCATAGTAAGATCATGGCCAGTACCTTTACCGATACATTCCAATTCTTCCACCTTGCCTTTGTTTTATGCAACAGAATGTTTTCTGGATGCGCCTTGTGCACGACAAACTCCTCAAGAGCCACGGGTGTATAATAGTACGAGTTTTCATTTAAATTATACACTATGCTTTGTGCATGATGTGGATAGACCTTTTACACCCTGTATATTTTTAAAGAAAAAGATTATCTCTAATTGGGCAGACCCCATTATCCAAAATAAAGTGAGCTCTGGAGTATTACTTAATGCTTTAACGCAAGTCGTCCAAGGAGAGCAATTAGGCTCAGGTGATGTTGGAAATAATATAACTTCACCTATAAACATCACCACTATTATGATAAAGGGAAAGGTGACTATTCCCAAAAGATCACGATGGCCTGTTGGCAATGCTACTGCTAAATGCAGCGTGCCCTGGTGACATCCGGACCTCACATTTCCTATAGTTTTTTCACCTTGTCAATCAAAAATTTTTCCTTGAAAAGAAATAGCAAAGGGTTTTGCTTTGTCACCTCCTTTAGATTTTTCTGTAATGAATGATAAGGAAGATGCTACAGGAAAAGAAAATATTTGGCCATATTACCAATGGATTTTAAGTAATGAGGCAGGTGCTAGTACCAGTCTGTCAGCCTTTGCACTGCTGACTGGAACCTTTCATGAGATATTGAATGTTTCTGCCACACTTTCCAATACCTCTGCTCATTTAGATAATGTGACAACTAATAGAGTTATCAGAAATATGACTACCTCTCCAGTAGAAGTTTGTGTTAGTCCTCCATTTTTCTTTATATTGGCTGAATTTCAAAATGATACAGAATGGTTAGATTGTACAAATATCACTTGTTTTTTGACGCAATGCTGGAATGGAACCAAATCCTTAGCCTTAGTGGTACAGCTACCAATCTTGGTCCCTGTACCTGTTGAGGCAGATCCAGAGAAGTTCCCAATAATGAGTCTAATTAGGCAGAAGAGAGATTTTGGAATCACAGCTGCCATTGTCACTGCCATTGTAGTGTCTGCAGCATCAGCGGTTACCGCAGGAATTGCTATGGCCAATCAAGTTAATAGTGCTGATACCATAAGTCAGATAGCAGAAAAAACGTCTGAGGCATTGCTCACTCTGCAAAGGGTGGATTCTCATATCGCCTCAGGATTAATGTTAGTGAATCAGAGAGTGGATATTTTACAGCATAACATGGAACAGATGATGGATGTCATTCAAATGAGTTGTGTGGCATCCACTCCGCATGTATGCATTACTCCCAATAGGTATATTAATAATTTTTTTATTAAAAGTACAGACCTATCGAATTATCTGAAGGGAAACTGGTCGCAGGAGCTGGACAGGCTGCAGAAGAGGCTGCAGATACAGATCCTGAACCTTAATGGAACCAGAGTGGAACCTGTGACCTTTGGAGACTTTACCTCTTGGCTTTCCTCTGCTTTCTCTTACTTTAAGGTCTGGGTGGGAGTGATTTTGTTTGGTGCTGCCATATGCTGTGGACTGGCGCTCATGCTGTGGTTGGTATGCAAATTTAGAACACAACAAAAACGGGACAAGGTGATTATAACTCAGGCACTATTGGCTATTGAAAACGGCGCCTCCCCCAAAGTTTGGTTATCTATGCTCAAGAATTAGTCGGCATCTGAGTTCTCTGCTCTTGCGCATGAGAGAGACTCAACAATCATTGATCAGCCCTTGCACATTGATGCATACGACAGGGTGATCATGATTTCCCCACTAATTCATTTTTTGGCTGGCCTCTTTTGCAGAGTTCGCCCTAGGTCATTTAGCAGTTACTGTCACACAGCACTGGGGTATCCAGAGACGGGCAACTTTCCTCATGCACAGGCCAACCTAAGGCACGGGGCCCGGTAGCGATAGGGTTACCCTACGACGGGAAAAGACTGTGACATTGGAGGAACGACCTAAAACAGGAGCCACAGCAGATGGACATAATTGCACAGGCCTAGTCCAGCCTCATTTTATTAAAACAGAAAGGGGGGGGGAGATGTGGGAAGCCACATGTGCCGTTGCAAAGTGGCACAGGCTTCTGCTGGCCACCACGCATACATAGGCAGGAAAGTTTTTTGCCAAGATGAGGTTTTGAGAATTGACCAAAATTGACCAATCAGAAGAGAGAGAAATTGACCAATCAGAAGAGAGAGAAATTGACCAATCAGAAGAGAGAGAAAGTAACCAATCAGATAAGAGAGAAAGTAACCAATCAGATGTAAGAATGCAAATGAGGTTGTAAGCATCAACCAAACACAACACAATCCGGGTGTGAGACACGCCTCTCCTAGGCCTATATAAAGCAGCACCAGGGCTGGGCTGAGGGTCTTTTCGCCTCTGCAATCAAGCTCTCCCAATAAATGCGTGCAGAAGGATCCTGTTGCAGCGTCGTTCTTGCTGGTCGAGTCAGACGCGCGCAAGACACAGGAGGATATTTCTACAGGAATCAGGGACTGTTCCTTTGAAAGCTGAGTAGAACAAAGTTAAGTAAGGAAAGAACAGGCAAGAAAGAGTACATGTGATGACACTAGGTAGAAGGTGTTTGGTGCAGAGGAGCAAATGAGGCCAGTGTGGCCCAAACACTCCTCTAAAAGGAGGTTGACCAGCAAAATCTTGCTGGCATATGCAATAGTGTCTGGGTTTGGTGGTTGTATATGGGATGGATCCCAGGGTGGGGCCGTCTCTGGATAGTCCTTCCTTCAGTCTCAGCTCCGAACTTGTCTCTGTAATTCCTTCCATGGGTATTTTGTTCCCCTTTCTAAGAAGGAATGATGTATCCACACTTTACCCTGATATATCTGTTTCCTATGAGGCTATGCCAGTGCCTGGCAAATACAGAAATGGATGCTCACAGTCATCTATTGGATGGAACACAGGGCCCCCAATGGAGGAGCTAGAGAAAGTACCCACGGAGCTGAAGGGGTCTGCAGCCCTATAGGAGGAACAACAATATGAACTAACCAGTACCCCCAGAGCTTGTGTCTCTAGCTGCATATGTAGCAGAGGATGGCCTAGTCGGCTATCAATGGGAGGAGAGGCCCCTGGTCTTTTGAAGATTCTATGCTCCAGTATAGGGGAATGCCAGGGCCAGGAAGTGGGAGTGGATGGGTTGGGGAGCAGGGAGGAGGGGGAGGGCATAGGGGATTTTCGGAGACAAAACTAGGAAAGGGGATAGCATTTGAAATTTAAATGAAGACAACATCTAATAAATAAATTTTTAAAAAGGAGGTTGATCTCTTATGAAGCCACATGAAGCCACAATGTAACCATCAAAACCAGGAAATGAAACATCAACTATTTCTCTGGTAAGTTTTGCTAGTTTTCCAACAGTGTGGCCTAATAGAGAAGGTTCAGCTTGGACTCGGGCCTCAACTGGGTTATCCTTATCATGTTCCTTCATCCTCTGCTAGCCAGGGAAGGCTGGTGACATTCTATTTTTTACTCTTCACACTTTCAATGCTTATAAGCTTACTACTTCCTACAGTGCACCCCAGTTAGGGTTGGATTAATGTTTTCTCTCAATTGGATTAAGGACAGGCATTTTGGATAAAATCATCTTAGAAACCAGACTCAGCAGCCTAACAAAAGCCAAATAAGTTCATTTTTATCATTACTGGCAATACGAACGTCAGTCATATAATTGAGGCAATATTAAAGTCCTGAAGGATAGGATCAGCTACTTTTTAAAGTACCACATAGCAAGTGGTACTTACCAAACATTCAGTGAACTCATTTATTCTGTCCATAATAATAATTTATAGATCCCATTTTGCAAAAGTTTAGGTAACTTGTCATTAGTCTTCCTTATTTGATACTGAAATTGCCCTGTGTGTTGTTGATAGCTGCTTCAGGCAGACTTTTGTGATCTTTTGTCACGTCTCCATTAGTCTCTGAGCTCTCCCTTATTGTTTGTGTGAGTGTGCGTGTATGTAAGTTTGTGTGTAGGTATGTATGTGGGAATGTGAGTGTGTGTATGAGAGTGTGTGTTTGTGTGAGTGTGTGTGTTTGTGTGTGTATGTGAGTGTGTGTGTATGTGTGAATGTATATGTATGTGTGTGTGTGTGTATGTGCACACTTCCTGTCTTTTTCTGGAAACTTAATCTCCCAAGAATCCTAGATCCTGTTTGGAAACTTCAAGTCTCATTGGCTATGTTCATGGTTGATGTCAGGCTCTGAGAGCGAAAAGACTATACATAGAAATACATTTGGGTGTTCTAATCACACACTTATCTGTATCTATTTATATGTCACTTACCCATGTATATTCAAAACTTTAAATTCAAATAAAAATCTGAAATTTTAACCCAAGCTCTTTGTAAATTTATAAATTTATAACTAGATCTCTGATGTGTTTTTTTCTCAAGAATTCATTTCTCTATCCAATTTTTGTAAGTAATCTGGTATCCACACAGAGCAAAGGCTTCAAGCTGAGCTGCTATTCTACCAGCCAGCACCCATAAATATTCACTCCACTCTGTGTTCTGACACCCCAATCCAAACCTTCCCCGGGGACACTCTGTTCACACTATGCAGGCTGCAGTCCCATGGACACGCTCCAGCCTATATTACTCAGCTAATGGAAAGGAGAAGGGGAAAGGAAAGAGAAACAGATCCGTAGTCAAAACCAAAGAAATATCATCCACTAATTACAGAAATGTACATACAGTCCCTAGAAGTCCTAAAGTAATCCATCTCTTTACACAATAATTGAGATTTGATCTTTAAAAAGAAATTACATTAGCGAGTGTTGTGTAAATCTGATAAATTAAGACCAGTGGCATGAAACGTGTTGCACAAACATTTGTCTATATTCCTTGATCTGTCTGAGCATAAAGAAAAACAAGTATTTGGAAGTTTTGTGGTTAAATTTAAAATGCAAATAAAATACCTGGAGGATAGAAATCCCAGGAATATTTGAGCGCCCTGCACATTTAGTACTGACATCTTGTGGAAAAACTTCTACCTTTCAACTAACTGGTCAGAGAGTCACCAAATGAAGAACAAAGCCTTCATGGCTACCTAACCTTTCCAGGTTCTCACGTTGCCTTTCATACACAAATGATGGTGTTGGGTCCCTCGGTTACTGGAAAGTCTTGCTTTTCAGATTGTGCTTGACAGTTAGTAAAGCTAGGTACAGTGTTGGTTGATTTCAACAATACCCAGACCAGTCTCCGAAAATACAGAAGAATGCTGTACCCGCCAAATAAAGACATTATTACCCTTTCCTTTATTGCCCTCGATGGTTGTCTTTTAGGTTTGGAGGGTACTTCCTTATTTACCTGTCTACCCCCGTCTATTGTTAGAGTATTTATTTCTGCAGAGCTTACACTCTTTAAGAAAAGGGCTCCTCTGATCTTTCTGTTAGTATTGGAAGGCCCGGAACTGTTCTTTATACAGTAGCAAATGGGCACACTGGAAATAGAAAAACAGGTGAAGGCTGACGATAACTTTGAACTCTTCTGTCCTTCTCTATCTTGTTGAGATATAAACACTAGCTTACTCCAGCCGCTGAAATCCTTCGCACAAGGAGCTCCAGATGGCAGGTTGGATCAAGTCCCTGCTAGCGGAACATTTCAACGGCACTGGACCCTGCAAAGACAGGTTCCAGGGAGCTTTCTGCGGTACCATCTGCCGGAAGACGAAAGTCCTCCTAGAGTAGCAACCACCCTGAAAATCGAAAGCACCAGCCACAGTTGCCACCCACTCTGGTGCCCCAGGGACGAAGAAAGCCCAAACTGGAGAGCACTAGGAGCAAGCTGGGGCGTGTCGCGAGCCAGGAAGTTTCTGATTGGCTCTTTGTGATAAACTGCCAGGCGGAGGGCTAAAGAGGTAGGAGGGGAGCGGTTTATAGAGGGAGTGAACACCCTAACTAAACAGAGCGGGACAGGTGGGTTTGACTGTGGTTTCTGGGCGTTTGCGCAAGAAGCCACGCGCACTAGTAAACCGGGGCCTCCCGAGGCAGCAGTTTCAAAATGCCCAGAATCACAAAGAACCCAAGGACCTTTTGCACTAATTCCGGCAGCCTCCTATGGCTCTGCGTTTATGAGTCCTAAACTGTGAGTTTTGAAACTGTTTGCATGATCCCTTGCGATAGCTCAGCCGTAGCGCGATATCCTCTGCGAAGGGCTTTTGCAGACTGAGACCCTAACGGGCTCTAAGAAACACGCTCAAAGGCTCCTGGTGTAATCCCGATTTTGGTATGTCATAACTATACCGCAGCCTTACTTTCCATTAAAAAAAAAAAAAAAAGACTACATAAAAAAAATCCAAGTACTATGTGGACCAAGAGATGCAGACATAGTCAAAATTAAGAAATACGTTCCCAGAAGCGAATGGTTTCCACCTTGTTCTGATTTTTAATTAGACGCCACCTAACACTTCTACAAATTAAATGTGCAATAGGTAAGAGCTATATACACACCTCTCTATATGTATTTCTGTCACATTGCACATGAGCGATTTTACGAGTTTCTTGAGAGCTGTGATCCAGGCTTGGAGGGATCTCAGGCCAGGCGGGCTTCTCTACGTTGGTGCCCTGAAGGCTCTAGGCGCGTCCAGCTTGGACGGGAGCCGCCTACCCTGGGTCTCATCTGAGCTGGGGCTGCTAGGACACCAGCCGGGAGCCCGCTGCTCCCCCCACCCCCACCCCCACCCCCATTCCCCTCACTCTTGTCGCCTGGGAGGTGACACCCTCAGGAGTCGAATTACAGCCCCACAATTAACATATGAATTTCCAGAACTGACTAGAGGGACAAGGGGGATTTTTTTTTTTTTTTTTCCAGAGCCAGAGCTGAACTCCTCGGCACACAGTAACTTTTCACTGGGTGTAAAAACTCTTTGATTGGCTCCTCGCACGCGCCTGCCCGCCCCCTTCTTTGACTGGGCAGACACGCGACTGGCGCAAGGAGGGGGCTGGGAGGGGAGCCGGGGGAGATACACTGGCGCGTGCCGCTTTTTAAAGGGGCGCAGCGCCTTCAGCAACCGGAGAAGCTAAGTTGCACGCGACCTGGTGTGCGATCTCCGAGTGAGAGGGGGAGGGTCAGAGGAGGAAGGAAAAAAAAAAATCAGACCTTGCAGAAGAGACTAGGAAGGTTTTTGTTGTTGTTGTTCGGGGCTTTTCCCCTTCGTTGAACTGGGTTGCCAGCACCTCCTCTAAACACGGCACCTCCGAGCCATTGCAGTGCGATGTCCCGCCTGCTGCATGCAGAAGAGTGGGCTGAGGTAAAAGAGTTGGGGGACCACCATCGCCATCCCCAGCCGCACCACGTCCCGCCGCTGACGCCACAGCCACCTGCTACCCTGCAGGCGAGAGACCATCCCGTCTACCCTGCAGAACTGTCCCTCCTGGATAGCACCGACCCACGCGCCTGGCTGACTCCCACTTTGCAGGGCCTCTGCACGGCACGCGCCGCCCAGTATCTGCTGCATTCTCCCGAGCTGGGTGCCTCCGAGGCCGCGGCGCCCCGGGACGAGGCTGACAGCCAGGGTGAGCTGGTAAGGAGAAGCGGCTGTGGCGGCCTCAGCAAGAGCCCCGGGCCCGTCAAAGTGCGGGAACAGCTGTGCAAGCTGAAGGGCGGGGTTGTAGTGGACGAGCTTGGCTGCAGCCGCCAGCGAGCCCCTTCCAGCAAACAGGTGAATGGGGTACAGAAGCAAAGGCGGCTGGCAGCAAACGCAAGGGAACGGCGCAGGATGCACGGGCTGAACCACGCCTTCGACCAGCTGCGCAACGTTATCCCGTCCTTCAACAACGACAAGAAGCTGTCCAAATACGAGACCCTACAGATGGCCCAGATCTACATCAATGCTCTGTCGGAGTTGCTGCAGACTCCCAGTGTCGGAGAGCAGCCACCGCCGCCCGCAGCTTCCTGCAAAAATGACCACCATCACCTTCGCACCGCCTCCTCCTATGAAGGAGGTGCGGGCGCCTCTGCGGTAGCTGGGGCTCAGCCAGCCCCGGGAGGGGGCCCGAGACCTACCCCGCCCGGGCCTTGCCGGACTCGCTTCTCAGGCCCAGCTTCCTCTGGGGGTTACTCGGTGCAGCTGGACGCTTTACACTTCCCAGCCTTCGAGGACAGGGCCCTAACAGCAATGATGGCACAGAAGGACCTGTCGCCTTCGCTCCCCGGGGGCATCCTGCAGCCTGTACAGGAGGACAGCAGCAAAACATCTCCCAGGTCCCACAGAAGTGACGGAGAGTTTTCCCCCCACTCTCATTACAGTGACTCTGATGAGGCCAGTTAGGAAGGTAACAGCTCCCTGAAAACTGAGACCACCAAATGCCCTTCCTAGCGCGCAGGAAGCCCCGTGACAAATATCCCTGCACCCTTTAATTTTTGGTCTGTGGTGATCGTTGTTAGCAATGACTTAACTTCTTCGGACGGCTGCGGCTCTTCCAATCCCCTTCCTCCTACCTTCTCCTTCCTCTGTATGTAGATACTGTATCATTATATGTACCTTTACGTGGCATCCTTTCATGGTCCATGCTGCCAATATGCTGCTAAAATGTATCTATGCCTCTGGTCTGGGTTTCACTTATTATATACCTTGGGCGTTCATCCCTGTGTGTTGCGCTCACTCACAAATAAGGGAGTTAGTCAATGAAGCTGTTTCCCAACTGCTTGAGACCCGCATTGGGTGCTTTACTGAACACGGACTATTGAGTTGTTAAAATACAGGGGCAGATAAGAGTACCTGTAGAGCTTAGACACCAAGTGTGTCTAGCAGTGTGTCTAGCAGACCCAGAACACACGCACTTCATCACTGGCTGCTGCGCCGCCTTGAAGAAACTCAACTGCCAATGCAGATCAACTTTTGATTTTAAAACCAGCCACTCATAATCATTAAACTCTTTGCAAATGTTTGGTTTTGCAAATGAAAATTAAAAAAAAAAAACCACGTAGTGTCAAAGGCATTTGGTCAGTTTTATTTTGCTTTGTTAACATTAGAAAAGTTATTTATTATTGTGTATTTGGACCCATTTCTACTTAACTGCTTTTTTTTTTACATTTTCTACTCGAGATCATTTTATTTTGATTTAGCAAATCCAGTTGCCATTGCTTTATGTATGTATGCTCTTTTACAAATGATAAAATAAACTCGGAAGAAAAGAAAAAACCCTTTTCGTTGTCACGTGTTCTAGTCCAGTAAAACATTAAAAATAAGTTGTAAGTGGTCTTGTAGAAATGGTGTGATTTGCTGTTTTAAAGAATGTTGCAAATTTAGTATCCTACAGTAACATCGGCTACACGATAAATTGTGAGATGAAATGTACCCAGCTTTGCATTATGGTTTGCCTTTGGGTGGCCAGGATCGTTCAGTGTCCCTACTTCTAGAGTCAACAACCTCCAAGAGAAGCCAGTGCCCTCTGTCTCCATGGCTCTGATCCATGCTGGTTAATATCACTGAGATTCCCTATTTACCTTAAAAAAAAAAAAGATAGCTGAAAACTTTTCAGGTACACTGAACAGCTCATGATTTCTAGGGGAAGAGATCGCTACAAAAAGGGAAGCAGACAATGGAAAAGAACTTGATGGAAAAGATAGATTGGCAACCATTGTTTCAACAGTAAGAAGCTAGAAGCCTTTCCTAATGCTGACGGCCATTGAAGTTTTTTTTTTTTTTCTTTTCAAACTCAATTTCTTCCAACACAAAGCTAGTATTTGCCTTTAATTTTTTCCCCCAGAACAAACCAGTCAAGTACCTTCTAGGTCAGCTGCAGAAACTTAAGTGAGCTCTTACACTCATCCCAGGTGTCTATACGGGGATAGGAATCTATTCTGGGATCTCAGGATCAGAGGTCATAGGAGAGCTAATGCAGAATGTGTAGAGAGTAGAAATCGGAACTTTTACAATGCATCTGATTGGCTAATTTAGGTGTAGTAGTATTCATTAAACTCGAGTGTCCAGAATACTCTCTGAATTTGAGGGGTGAGCTATACGCAAATTCATTGTCTTCTTTGTTGTAACAAATGAGGGTACCCCCACAAAATAAGGGGTGTTAATTTGCTAGTTCTTGTATCCTACTCTGTCATCACCTTAGTATAAGGAATACTTCACAGATTGCAGCTGTAGAAAAAGCGCTGTCCCAGGAAGTGCAGGTTTTCCTCCATTGTGGAAGAATTGCAAAACTCTGCTGACCACTCAGGGTATGGTGACTTTCTGTGGAAGCGTTTCCCGGGAAGTTTAGCAGTTCTCTCAGCCAGCTCTCTGGGAGAAGTTCAGGGTGGCTAGGGACACTTTCCAGGAAAGGAACAATGCACCTGCCCTTAGATAACCCACTAAGACAAGCATTGGGGATCTTTATATTGCTGAAAAGCATAAGAAAAACAAAAAGCCAAACAATTGCTTTGGACACATTTTCATTTCTCTCTTAATAAGCAAGCCAGATAAAAACAGATGAGCAAGACCAGAGGACCAACTCTTATATGCATATTTCATATTATTTGGCTTGGTGTGGTCTTTCCTATGTGTGTGTATCAGGGTGGGGATGTTGGATGGTATTTTTTTTTTTTGTACATGCTGGAAAAATGAGAAAGGAAAGGGTGGGGGGAACCCTTTTCCTCCCAAAGAAATCAACCAAAAATTTAAAATCACCCACTTTGTGTTAACCAACCAGGAAAAAGGTTTCTTCAACATCATTTTGGTTGACTCTGAGAAAATAGAAAGAACACAGGTGACACCCTTCTTCATATCATTTTATAGATAGTGAAATGGCCGCTAATCACACAGTCAGAAAATACCAATGTCCGTGGCTGCACTTGATGTTCCTTATCACCAGATCAGGGAGCCTGCCATAGATTTCTTCTTCAGCAAAATGAATGGTTGGGAGTTGTGTCTGTCTAAGGTCCAGATGGATGTTTGCTGCCGCGGTGAGAACTTCCACTTCACCTCTCTGAATGAGCAAGTCCTGTTCGCCCCTTCTCAGAATAGAAACAATCATACCAGAATTTCAAACTTTAATTCTATTTCAAATTGATGGAAAGGCAACGGGAAATTCTTCTAGCTAATCCCGATGGGAACAAAGTCAGATTATTTTGTGGCAAATTGTGTGTTCAATGTTCAAATTAAAACCTTAACCTCTTTTCTTCATCCCATTTCTTTCCTTTTCTTCTCTCTCTCTCTCTCTCTCTCTCTCTCTCTCTCTCTCTCTCTCTCTCTCTCTCTCTCTCTCTCTCTCTCTCTCTCTTTCTTTTAATGCTGGCATTTCTTTGAAAGAGATCCACTCCAAGGTCCGGCAATGAAGTTTGCATAACAAACGTTTGGCAGCTCCCTCTCTCACACCCCATTAACAAGCTGTAACATATAGCTGCAGGTTGCTATAATCTCATTAATATTTTGGAAACTTGAATATTGAGTATTTCTGAGCGCTCATTCCCCATATGCCAGACCACTCCTGCCATGCTGACTGGTTCCTTTCTTTCCATTATTAGCAATTAGCTTCTACCTTCCAAAGTCAGATCCAAGTATCTAAGATACTACCAAAGGCATCAACTATGTATGCAAGTTAGGCATGCTTAATATCACCCAAACAAACAAAGAGTCAGCACTTCTTAAAGTAATGAAGATAGATAAATCGGGTTAGTTCTTTGGGACACCGCTGTTGTTTTCCAGAGTTTTTCTATACTTTAAGCAGCTTGTTTTATATTCTGTCTTTGCCCTCAGCCAGCTAACATTTTTATTTGTTGAAGGTTTTGGCTCACCACACTTTTGGAAACTTATTTGATTTCACGGGGAGCTGAAGGAAGATTGTTTTTGGCAACAGGCAAGTTTAACACGTTCTTCATGGGGCATTGCAAATGGCACATCTACCAGAAAGGGAGGGGGAGTAACTTCCTCACGCTGAACCAGCAGGAGACCAGAGCTTTCCTGAGGTCTTCCTATTGATTTTAAAGATTTAAAACTGAGCATCGAAGTTGTAATTTTATTGAAGTTTGTCTTGGAATATAACTCTCCTCTGCTAACTTAAAAGTTCAAGAAAGGAAAGGAACAACCTAGACAGAGTGCTTGCTTGTGAGAGGTGAAGATCGCGGGCAAAGACAGGTGGTCGCAGAAACGTTTGCAGTTCTTTTCTTGAGAAGGCTTAGGACACAGGGTAAGGAGGAGCTAAAATAAAGCCGAGTGTACGTTTAGTCTTCTCTGCACCCCAGGCCTAGTGTCTTCCCCAGGCAAGGAGTCACCCCCTTTGCTTCTGGCTCCTAACTGAAAAAGGCAAAAGGGAGTGGAGAATGGGTTAAATCCCAGGACACAGGGGAGAGGCAGGGGAGGAGAGAAGTCGGAGGAAGATAAAGGAAAGGACAGGAACCAAGAAGCGTGGGGGTAGTTTGCCGTAATGTGAGTGTTTCTTAATTAGAGAGCGGCTGACAATAGAGGGGCTGGCAGAGGCTCCTGGCCCCGGTGCGGAGCGTCTGGAGCGGAGCACGCGCTGTCAGCTGGTGAGCGCACTCGCTTTCAGGCCGCTCCCCGGGGAGCTGAGCGGCCACATTTAACACCGTCGTCACCCTCCCCGGCCTCCTCAACCTCGGCCTCCTCCTCGTAGACAGCCTTGCTCGGCCCCCCACCGGCAGAGTTTACTGAAGCCAGAGCCTCTCGCCGCTCCCCCGCACTCGCCCGGGCCCCTCTGGTCCCCAGCTGCGCAGCGGGAGCCGCCACTGCCCACTGCACCTCCCGGCAACTAACAACCCCGCCAGAAAAGGAGCTTGCTTAAGCCAGAGTCAAGCAAAGCCTAGGGGAGGGGATGAGGGCGGCGACGGCAGCGGGAGAGCGCCGGGGCTCCGGCACCTGAAGCAGTGAACCTCCAAGGATCAGGAAGCCAGCGCATCCCGCGCGGGTGGGGACCAGAAGCGCTCCCTAACAGACGCCTGGCATAGAGCTCCGCCTGCTTGGAGATCCAGTCTCCTTTCCACTTCAAGACAGGATTTCCTCGGTCTGCGCTATTCTCAATCACTTTAAAAATATGGTTAATATTCCGAGTTTAAAGACCAAAGTTTGCGGATGCTGTCATCCACTTGTCAATCACACGCCCCTCAGTCCATCTCTCCTTTGATTTTTAAGAAGAATGAAGGGCACACGGATTTTAGGTCCCTCTACATCATCCAGGGTCAGCTCTGCCTCTTTTGGTCCCAAACAAATCGGTCTTCTGTGTCAAACCTCTAAAGAGGCAGGGCCCACTCTTACAAGTTCGCTCGTTGCACCAAGCCTAGAAGGCAGACCTATATATTACCAAAGGAAAGTACGGAATCTCTTTCAAAACCACGATTCTGATTGTAGAGGGAAGGTATCTGATGAAGGAGGCTAGAAGTCCTGTCTGAGTTGCTGTCCTGGGAACCAGCCCATCCCCTTCCTCTTGAGGGTTGTGGGTGGGGGATCACTGCTTGTTTGGGGCCTGTAGAAAGGCCAGAGCTGGCCCAACTTCCTGCCCTCTACCTACTCTTGGAACTCTAGGATTAGGAGAGCTTCTCCATTCCCTAGGCCCCATCTGACCCAGCAATTAAGGAGCAGACATCATTCTTTGTGTTTTAGGAGAGATCTGGGTCCTAACTGTCATGGCAGGTCTATTCTTTTTCCAAGATGGCAGATGTTTCAGAAAACCAGCTAGCAGATGTTTTTTTCCTGAAAAAAAAAAAAAATTTTTTTTTTAACCCAAGACACATTGACTCAATAGGTGGGGGAAATAACTTGAGTCTGCATTTCCTGGTTCCTGTAGTGAATCGGACACAATCAGACAACTCCTAGAGCACAGACAATCCAGTCTTCAATGGACTCCTTTGACTTGCCTATTTATGACCTGAGCCTAAAAGTTTCCCCTTACCCTATTTACACTTGTTAGTGTCCCCCTACCCACCCCAAAGTGAGAAGCAACCTGGCTTCTTGGATCTCAGGGCTTGGCCTAGCTTTGTGGTTTTCGGGTTATGGGGGCTGGGGCAAGTGTATGCAGGGGTGGTCAGGAGCATAGAGGCATTATTGGTACAGGAGCTACAAAGCACTCGTTCAGCTCTTCACTAACACAAGAGGAATAGGAGAAGGAAGCTAAAGTCATAATCATGGTGCTTGTAAAAGCAAGGAATAAGAGTTTGCTCAGGCTAAACAAACTAAGAGATGAGCAGATCTGTGAGTCAGGGTTACCAGGAAGTCCTCAGCTTAAATAGGTAAACTAAGGTCCCATTGCTTTGTAATAATTACAGTCAGGACATAGAGTCATCCACGTAGATGGGAGGATTAGCCACTATGATAAGTGAGGATACAGTCCCTTGTGTTGACAATGGTAATCAGAAAACACGCAGAGCGCCAGTCTTAATAAAAGGCTAGTGTCTAAGGAAACTGCAATTTGCTTTGGTGATTAGATCTTCTACTTCTAGACCTGAGCAACTGTTTCTTAAGCATGCTTCTTCTCTACTTCCTCTTCTCTTTCAGGTTTGGAAGACTTTAGAATTGGACAATACTCTCAGAACAAACAAGGAAACGTTTTAGCCTTTAGGGAAGGCTGGTATGAGTAGACATTTTCTGTCAGCCATCAGACTGTTTCATTTGCTGATTTGTATGGTCCCAACATATATGCTTCATTGCTTCCTTCCAAGAGAGTTGAGATTTTGAGTGGCTTGAAACCAGTAAAGCCAGCCTTCAGACATCAACCTCAGGCCCAATTGCTTCCATTTGAGCTGAAGAATAATTCATCTTTTCTTTCATGATATGTTTGTTCCAGAGAAATATAATGCCCTCTTTGGGGTTAGCAATGGAATTATCCCTTCCCACTTGATAGACTTAAGGGCACACTGGTTAGGGTAAATTTCCTTTAAAGTTGTATCTTTGCTCCATTCCTTTGACTGACACTGGATATAATTGCTTCTTATGATATTTTGAAATCCATGTTTTACTTCTATAAAAACTGTTTTGACATCTAAAAAACAGCATATAAAATAAGAAATGAGGTCAATGTGCTGAACAACTGACCATGAGGTATCCAGCCCCGACTGACACATGGACAACACAACCTTTTCTGCTTAGGGAACATTTCAAAACTGGGGGTGGGAAGATTGTAAGAGCCAGATAACCAGGAAGCTAGTTTCAAGATTTTGTTTTCTTTATATAACAGGGAAGCTACACCCATAAAGTCACAGCAACCTTGATCCTTAAGCAAGACATGAACAAAGATACCAATGGACATGCCTAAGTAGACTGAGAGAAATCTCATGGGATATCTATCACCCCTAAATAAAAAGCTACAGGCATTCAATAACTGCTGCCCAAAGGAGAATTAACCTTTCCTTGGAATTCACCCCAAACTGATTTTCCAATACCAAGTGGCCAGTCCTTAAAACAACAACATTAAATATAACATACAAGCAACATTAAATGGACTCAGCAGGTTGTACTTATATGCTAATTCATTTATATATGTATATAAGAGTAATGACTTAAAGAAAAAGAGATCATAAATCTGAAAGGGAGGGAAAAATAGGCAGGGTTAGAGGAAGGAGAAAGAGAAATGTAAGAACAGTATATATACACAAAATTTTAAAATAAATTTAAGTAATGGAAAAGAACATGATGAGATATAATATGATGAAGGTAATGGCCCCAAGGCATACCATTTCCAAAACCGTTGCCCATCTACACGTGGGAGGGATAATAAGAAAAATGGGCTGTAAACCTTGATGTTTCTCTTGGAAGAAGAAGTGACTTTGCCTGCTACATTTGTAGCTGCGGGTTTATTCAGTGATAACATGCATTTTTCATTTCCTTGGTTATCTGAGCTATTGGCTTTTTCCCTTCACCTATTCTGCAAATGAACAGTCACCATTGTCTTGGTATTTCTTTGTTCCAAAAGTTCTCCATTTTGTACTACCTCTAGTGGTTGGGTTAGAATAACCCACTAATTTGGATACTTTCATTGTGGGAGCACAGTGCTGAGATGAAAGCATTTGAAAGCAGCTTCTACTTCTGAACAAGTTGCAAGCAGCTGCCTAAGCCTTAGGATCAGGGCATCAGAGTAAGATGTCTTCCTATGGGGCAGTTGCCCTGCACCCACCTTCTTTCCTGCACAGTGGACAGCTCTTCGGGATTTAATTTCATGCCTTTCTGAATTCACACAGATCCCCAGGCTTTCCAGCATCATGGCACCACACCAGTTCCTTGCCTAACAGGGCTCACACTATTGTATGACCTCTTGATAGCTTCTGATTCTAGGGGTTGGAGGGAGGACGAGGATGAGGATAAGCTATTTTCAATTCGGCTTTAATTTGAAAACAGAAAATTCTCAGAGGGTGTTTTTTTTGCTTGTTTGTTTTCCAGAACATTACTTTCCCAATAGTTTCTGAAGTGTATTTCTTTTTATCCTCTACCACATCTATTGTTGGATAGAAGAATGTGGATTTGCCTAGAGCAATGGCATTGGATTTGGTTCAGTGTTCTCTGCTATGCTGTGTACCCTATGTTATCAAGTTGGTCTGAGAGCTAGAGGAAGGGGAAAGAGGAACCCCTACTCAGCCAGAAGTGCTCCTTGGGGAGGGAGGGAGGGAGGGAGGGAGGGAGGGAGTTCTAGAGGTGAAATAGGTGAACTTCAGGAGCCCTTTGTGAAATTCTCTGGAGCTCTTTCCAGAGACCAACAATGCAATATGTAGGTAAGGAGCCTGCCTGCCCTGCCTCTGAGGAATAAAACAGAAAGTATTTTTTCTGAAGTGCATGTTCTTCAAAGCCTCCCTCTCCCACACTCCCCTCTTCCTTACCCTTTCTATTCCTTTTTTCTAAGTACCCCATGATGCAAATGTTTCACAATCATACCGTGGTCCGAGATTTGCTTTCAAATGTCCAGTTCCTTGAGTTGAGAAATCCCTGCCTTCATCAACTTTGCCTCTGGCACAACAGCAGGTGGATAACATCGATGAAATGTTGATCGGTGTCACCAGGGCTGTTGGACCACAGAAGACCTTGTCTTGGTTTTCTTTCATTAAATAGCTTTTTAAACTCTGTGCCAGCAAGTACCGATGTACATAGGCATTGCTATGTAGCCCTGGTTGCCACAAATTTGAGATTGATGGACAGATCCCCAACAGGCTGACAGATAATGAAAGGGACCATGGATAAACCATAAAGACAGGAACATTCAGGCTTCTTCCTCACATTCCTAACCTGAGTCTCCCTTCTAGATGAGCAGTCTAAGCTGGTTAGATGTATTCACAGCCTGTTCTGAGCATGTTCATTAGAAGTCATTGTCCTGTCAGCTCTTCTTTCTTTATCTAAGCCACCCAATCTAAAATGAGGAAGAGGGACCTATACCAGGCCCCAAATTACTTAAAACCTCCCAGTCCTCCAGGGGCAAAAAGAACATTCTGGTTTACAGATAGCCTTTTCTTGTATGAGGAGTCTTTCTTCTGTATACCTTCTCTCCTCTCCTCTCCTCTCCTCTCCTCTCCTCTCCTCTCCTCTCCTCTTCCCCAGCCCTTCATTCTGTTACCTATTGCTGCTACCTATTGTGTCTGGGGTTTCCCCCCTACCTTTTGGTTTGGAATAGAAAACAAAACCTATGAAGATACCCAGATGGTAACAAGATTCTCCTGTCTCAGCCTTTTAAATGCTAGGATTATATGTCTGCACATAGTCCACCAAGGCTAAGCAATGTGCTCTCTACACTGGACCCACACTTAGCACAGTGACTGCTACACCAGGCTAGCCTGTCTTCTTCAGAATGTTCTCAATACCGTTGTCGCCTGACTGACTGCATTTGTCAGTATCTTCTTCCCTCCGAACTTTTACCCTTAGCCAGACGTTACTCATCCTCTTTTATCAATTCCAACTCCCCATCATTTCCCACTAGTTTTCAGTCATCCTATGGTCTTTCAGACCAGATATTTCTCAATCTGTGGGTCACAACCCCTGGGGGTCACATATTAGCTATTTATTTTATGATTTGTAGCAGCAGTGACATTACTTATGAAGTAGGAACAAAAGTTAATTTTATGGTTGATGATCACAACAACATGATGAATTCTACTAAAGGGTTGCAATGTCAGGAAAGTTGAGAACCATTGACCTACACTTTAATGCATTTCTATTGTTTTGCTTTGACGGGGGGGGTGATTTTTCTGTGTTCCCTTCTTTGCCTTGACTGTACTTCTTCCATTCCTCAGGTCTTGCCTTCCCTGCTGGCCCACACATTCCCCATAAGACCTAAATGGCCTTTTCATTGCTAGACCAGCTAGTGATTGCTCCTGGCAAGGGCAAATTATTGTCTAGTAGAGATGTGGAATATGCCAGTGCCTCTTAGAGCAGCACCCCAGGACTGGAGAGGTGAGGTAGAAAGCCTGAGTTAGAAACCAATCTCCTGTCATTGTGAACAGAACACTTTTTCTCCTCTGTTCTTTGTTTTTTTTCCTCCACTCCTCTGACAAAGATACCCAGAATCTTGCTGTACCCTTTAGCTTTCTCTACTTAGTCTCTGGTAATCAGCTGGGGATCCACAGGTCAGCATTGGCCCATCTATTTGATCAAGTGTTAGAGGTCTCTATTTCTTTGTGGTTAGAATTCCTCCCAGGATAGACACCTGCTATAGTAACCTTCATTCAATGTCCATTTATCTGTTGCTGGCATCAGAGCTCACCAACACTGTTCTTCCTCATATTCCAGAGTCAGCCTGCCGGAATACCTCATCCCTGTTCACCTTCACTGCAGTCCAAAGAACTCCACCACTGACCACTAAGGCTCCTCTGGATGTGACTCTGAGTCAGTTCCTAGTATTTTCTATTTCTTGCTTCATGAACTCTTTCAACCCCCCTTTCTTTTCTCATTTAAAGAGTAAACAGATTGCCCCCAAAGATGCTATCTCCAATCAACAAAGTAATTTTGGCCCAACATACCTGTAAACTACATTTGCAGAACAATAGAGGAAATGAAATAAAGGAACTGTGCCCTGGAGTCTGCCCAGGAAACTGATCCCTCCACTGGGCCCTTCTAAATTTTTCAGCAGTCAGCCTGTTCATCCCTACCTGCCAGCATCATTGTTTTCTACCTCTTACACAGGAGAGGCTTCAAATGGTCTCATCACTTGCTCTGAAAGGTAAATCGTGGAAGAGTAAGGAATTCAGTTAAAGTTTGGAGAAAGGCAATGATTTCTGCAGAGGAGAGAGAGCTGCACCTGGGCAATTTCCTAGCTTCTCAATGTGTGCTCAAGTCTAGAGGTATTCACCAGGACAGCTGGCAAACAGGGGGTTAATCATTACAGAAAGTAGTGCATCATAGCTTTCAGTTAGGTTTATACTGAAAGACAGTAAAGATTTATGCTTCAGGACAGGGTAGAACTGTTATTTTCAGAGTGTGATTAATTTCTGAGGGTATGTAGATACATCACAAAGCATCCTTCTCTCCCACTCCAAAAGAGCTGGATTTGGGAATTGTGATTTTGTCACAAGGACCATCTTAGGCTAGATGGAAACTTCTTGGCCTTCTAGAAAATACTAATATCAAGCCATGTGTGGCATCTAACGTCCGTAATCCCAGCATAAGGGAGGCTGAGGCAGGTGATCTCCAGTTTCAGACAGCCTTGGTTTCATAGCAAGATATCTCAAAGAAGTAAAACAAAAGTTGTAACATCTGAGGCTTAAAAGAATATGCGAGTATAGCAATATTTTTTTAAAAAGAAAATTTCTTCTTAAGTTAGGTAACATTATCTGGCTAAATGAGTGTCTCCTTTCTTACAATGTTTTTCAAAGTAGAGTTTTCTTTTCCAGTATTTCTTCTTACTGCTAATCACACTGCAGAGCTACTGATCCTCCTCAGGATGCTCATTTCTTCTTTATATTTGTAGAAAAATAATTCATGGACATAGATAAGGATACACGTGTCCTAAGACTATATATGTCTGGCATCGCATTTTCCAGATAAGGGAAAGTAGGGTTGAAAGAACTTTCTGTCACCAGCCAGTTATTAACAAAAACGGCATTCATGGTGGCTCTGATCATAGGCAGCATCTGAAGCTGCAAGCAGTTTGATCCTGTGATGATTAACTCAAGTCCCACTAGTATCTCATGGAGGCCCATTATCTACAGTCAATATTTTATAGCCTAAGGCAAAACCCTGCTCACTTCCTCTTACAAGGGAGGTGACAGGGTTTTTTTCCCTCTCTTTTATTTTAAGTAGATAAATATGTACTCTACAAATATATTTGATGGAGGAGGGAAGAGGAGCCTAGCATCTGCTGCTGTTCAGACTCCTTGTGTGGTTAATAATTTCTCTAGAATAGTTTTACAGGGTGTAGACTAGATGAAACTAGGACACCTGAGAAACTCAGGTCTGGAAACCTTTTCACCAGTTGTTCATGCAGTGAGTCCACTAGAAAACTCTGAAGGAAATTTGCCTGAAAAGCACAAACGAATTTGAATATAGTCCTCACATCCAAGAGAGTTGATATTTATGGCATAAAACTGTCAGGTATTATTTGTGAATTCAGGCTTTATAGTTTACACAAACAAAACATAGTAATTAAATCAATGTATTATATTCTTTGTGTGTGTTTGCTCCTATGCCCACAGGTGAGTGTGCATGTGCAAGTCTGTGCTTAAGGAGGTTAGAGGTCAACTTTGGATGTCCTTTCTCAGGCTCCAACCATCTTACTTTTTGAGACAAGCTGCTCTACTGGCTTGGAGCCCACCTGTTAGGCTAGGCTGTCCAGCCAATGAGCCCATGGAATAGGCCTGCCTTCCTTCTCCAATGTTGGCCTTCTTAAATACCTGAGGACCCAGGATCTCAGGCTTCCATGGTGAGAACTTTACAACTGAACCATCTCTGCAGCTCCTGGTTGTACTTCTAAAAGAAGCCAGTTTCCTTCTGGGTACTCTTTAGCTTGTAGCTATTCTGATTAAATAAATTACAAAGGAAACCACAGAAGTGGGAAACACACAGTGCAGTGAGTCAGTGCTTTTAAACATAAACTATGGTTCAGAGCATTCATCTCTGAGGTATTTTTTACATTGACAGCATATTTGTCAAGAGTTAGAGATTCTTTCTGAATTGATAGTAATATTCTTTTATGAAAACAGCTGGGACAAGAGATTTAGCTCAATGATAGAAACTGTGTCTATCATGGATGAAGCTCTGCACTCAATCCCAAGCACAATAGATTAATCAATCAATCAATCAATCAAATCAATCAGGTAGTCAATTATTCAGAGCAGTAGATAATAAGTTGTCAATTCTGAGTTTCACTTGCAATTTTCTCACTGTGTTAGTAGAACAAAGAATTTAACTCCTGTGAACCTCTTTAATTATCTATAAAATAAAAGGAACAATTAAACCTGAGCTCCTACTTCACTGGGCTGTTGTAAATGTCATATGTAACACTTAAGGATTATGGTATTTGTGTATCAGTCAGATGTTTGTTCTAATACCAAATAAGTGCAAAATCTCAGTAACCCAAGAAACAGAGGTTTGGCTTCCAGTTTTCATCTGCACCTGGAGCTGATCCTGTGCCATAACACTCCTTATCCAAATACTGCAGGGAGAGAGCAGGACTCCCAGGAGTGCTGATTCACCTGTGAGCAAGGTAAGACCACCACTTCTGCTCAAATTCCTGGCCCAAGAGACACCTGCCCTGAGCCATCAGGAAAGAGGAATCAAGGAACATCTGGGGATAGGGTCCTTCCAGTTTCCCTCTGCACCCTTGAGCTGACCCTGTGCCACAGCTGTCCATACCCAAATTCCTCCCAGGGAGAACTGGTCTCCTAGGAAAACTGACACACAGGAGGGAAAATCCACACTCAGAGACAGCAAGACCAGCTAACACCAGAGATAGCCAGATGGCAAAAGACAAGGGCAAGAACATAAGCAACAGAAACCAAGGCTACTTAGCATCATCAGAACCCAGTTCTCCTACCACACTGAGCCCTGGATACCCCAACACACCAGAAAAACAAGACTCTGATTTAAAATCACATCTCATGAAGATGATAGAGGACTTTAAGAAGGACATAAATAACTCTCTTAAAGAAATACAAGAGAACACTGGTAAACAGCTTCGAGCCATTAAAGAGGAAACACACACACACATACACACACACACCCTTAAAGAGAGCTGGGCGTGGTGGTGCACACCTTTAATCCCAGCACTCAAGAGGCAGAGGCAGGTGGATTTCTGAGTTCAAGGCCACCCTGGTCTACAGAGTGAGTTCCAGGACAGCCAGGGATATACAGAGAAACCCTGTCTCGACCCCCCCCCCAAAAAAAAAATCCCTTAAAGAATTGCAGGAAACCACAACCTAACAGGTGAAGGAATTGAATAAAATCATCCAAGATCTAAAAATGGAAACAATAAAGAAATCACAAATAATCCCATGCATCCTATCAGATCACCATGGACTAAGGCTGGTCTTCAATAGCAACAAAAACAACAGAAAACTCCCATATACATGAAAGGTGAACAATGCCCTACTCAGTGATAACTTGGTCAAGAAGAAATAAAGAAATCTAAGAATGTTTAAAATTTAATGAAAATGAAGGCACAACATACCCAATCTTATGGGATACAATGAAAGTCATGCTAATATGAAAACTCAGCTCTGAGTGCCTCCACAAAGAAACTGGAGAGAGCATACACTAGCAGTTTGACAGCACATCTGAAAGCTCTAGAACAAAAAGAAGCAACAGAGCCAAAAGGAGTAGATAGCAGGAAATTATCAGGGCTGAAATCAACCAAGTAGAAACAAAAAGAACTATACAAAGAGTCAACCAAACCAGGAGCTGGTTCTTTGATAAAATAAACAAGACTAATCAGAGAACACAGAGACAGTATCCAAATTAACAAAATCAGAAATGAAAAGGGAGACATAACAACAGAAAGCTCAAAAATTCATCAGGTCCTACTACAAAAGCCTATATTCAACACAACTGGAAAATCTGGATTAAATGGACAAGTTTCTAGACAGATACTAGGTGCCAAAGCTAAATCAAGATCAGATAAATCATTTAAACAGTCCCATAGCCCATAAAGAATTAGAAGTAGTCATTAAAAGTCTCCCAACTAAAAAAAAACAAAACAAAAAAAAAAAAAACACAAAAAACCCAGGACCAGATGGTTTTTTTTTTTAATATTTTTATTACATATTTTCCTCAATTACATTTCCAATACTATCCCAAAAGTCCCCCATAGCGCCCCCCACTTCCCTACCCACCCATTCCCATTCTTTTGGCCCTGGCATTCCCCTATATTGGGGCATATAAAGTTTGCAAGTCCAATGGGCCTCTCTTTCCATTGATGGCCGACTAGGCCATCTTTCGATACATATGCAGCTAGAGACAAGAGCTCCAGGGTTCTGGTTAGTACATCATGTTGTTCCAACAATAGGGTTGCAGATCCCTTTAGCTCCTTGGGTACTTTCTCTAGCTTCTCCATTGGGAGCCCTGTGATACATCCAATAGCTGACTGTGAACATCCACTCCTGTGTTTGCTAGGCCCCGGCATCGTCTCACAAGAGACAGCTATATTTGGGTCCTTTCAGCAAGATCTTACTAGTGTATGCAATGGTGCCAGCGTTTAGAAGCTGATTATGGGACGGATCCCTGGATACAGCAGTCTCTAAATGGTCCATCCTTTCATCACAGCTACGAACTTTGTCTCTGTAACTCCTTCCCTGGGTGTTTTGTTCCCAATTCTAAGAAGGAGCACAATGTCCACACTTTGGTCTTCATTCTTCTTGAGTTTCATGCGTTTATCAAATTGTATCTTATATCTTGGGTATCCTAAGTTTTGGGCTAATATCCACTTATCAATGAATACATATTGTGTGAGATCTTTTGTGATTGTGTTACTTCACTCAAGATGATGCCCTCCAGGTCCATCCATTTGGCTAGGAATTTCATAAATTCATTCTTTTTAATAGCTGAGTAGTATTCCATTGTGTAAATGTACCATAATTTCTGTATCCATTCCTCTGTTGAGGGACATCTGGGTTCTTTCCAGCTTCTGGCTATTATAAATAGGGCTGCTATGAACATAGTGGAGCATGTGTCCTTTTTACCGGTTGGGACATCTTCTGGATATATGCCCAGGAGAGGTATTGCTGGATCCTCCGGTAGTACTATGTCCAATTTTCTGAGGAACCGCCAGACTGATTTCCAGAGTGGTTGTACAAGCTTGCAATCCCACCAACAATGGAGGAGTGTTCCACTTTCTCCACATCCTCGCCAGCATCTGCTGTCACCTGAATTTTTGATCTTAGCCATTCTGACTGGTGTGAGGTGGAATCTCAGGGTTGTTTTGATTTGCATTTCCCTGATGATTAAGGATGTTGAACATTTTTTCAGGTGCTTCTCTGCCATTCGGTATTCCTCAGGTGAGAATTCTTTGTTCAGTTCTGAGCCCCATTTTTTAATGGGGTTATTTGACTTTCTGGAGTCCACCTTCTTGAGTTCTTTATATATATTGGATATTAGTCCCTTATCTGATTTAGGATAGGTGAAGATCCTTTCCCAATCTGTTGGTGGTTTTTTTGTCTTATTGATGGTGTCTTTAGCCTTGCAGAAGCTTTGTAGTTTCATGAGGTCCCACTTGTCAATTCTCGATCTTACAGCACAAGCCATTACTGTTCTATTCAGGAATTTTTCCCCTGTGCCCATATCTTCAAGGCTTTTCCCCACTTTCTCCTCTATAAGTTTCAGTGTCTCTGGTTTTATGTGAAGTTCCTTGAGCCACTTAGACTTGACCTTAGTACAAGGAGATAGGAATGGATCGATTCGCATTCTTCTACATGTTAACAACCAGTTGTGCCAGCACCATTTGTTGAAAATGCTGTCTTTCTTCCACTGGATGTTTTTAGCTCCCTTGTCGAAGATCAAGTGACCATAGGTGTGTGGATTAATTTCTGGGTCTTCAATTCTATTCCATTGGTCTATTTGTCTGTCACTATACCAGTACCATGCAGTTTTTATCACAATTGCTCTGTAGTAGAGCTTTAGGTCCGGCATGGTGATTCCACCAGAGGTTCTTTTATCCTTGAGGAGAGTTTTTGCTATCCTAGGTTTTTTGTTATTCCAGATGAATTTGCAGATTGCACTTTCTAATTCGTTGAAGAATTGATTTGGAATTTTGATGGGGATTGCATTGAATCTATAGATTGCTTTTGGCAAGATAGCCATTTTTACAATGTTGATCCTGCCAATCCATGAGCATGGGAGATCTTTCCATCTTCTGAGATCTTCTATAATTTCTTTCTTCAGAGACTTGAAGTTTTTATTATACAGATCTTTCACTTCCTTAGTTAGAGTCACGCCAAGATATTTTATATTATTTGTGACTATTGAGAAGGGTGTTGTTTCCCTAATTTCTTTCTCAGCCTGTTTATTCTTTGTGTAGAGAAAGGCCATTGATTTGTTTGAGTTAATTTTATATCCAGCTACTTCACCGAAGCTGTTTATCAGGCTTAGGAGTTCTCTGGTGGAATTTTTAGGGTCACTTATATATACTATCATATCATCTACAAAAAGTGATATTTTGACTTCATCTTTTCCAATTTGTATCCCCTTGATCTCCTTTTGTTGTCGAATTGCTCTGGCTAGGACTTCAAGTACAATGTTGAATAGGTATGGAGAAAGTGGACAGCCTTGTCTAGTCCCTGATTTTAGAGGGATTGCTTCAAGCTTCTCACCATTTACTTTGATGTTGGCTACTGGTTTGCTGTAGATTGCTTTTATCATGTTTAGGTATGGGCCTTGAATTCCTGATCTTTCCAAGACTTTTATCATGAATGGGTGTTGGATCTTGTCAAATGCTTTTTCCGCATCTAACGAGATGACCATGTGGTTTTTGTCTTTGAGTTTGTTTATATACTGGATTACGTTGATGGATTTCCGTATATTGAACCATCCCTGCATCCCTGGGATGAAACCTACTTGGTCAAGATGGATGATTTTTTTGATGTGTTCTTGGATTCGGTTAGCAAGAACTTTATTGAGGATTTTTGCATCAATATTCATAAGGGATATTGGTCTGAAGTTTTCTATCTTTGTTGGGTCTTTTTGTGGTTTAGGTATCAGAGTAATTGTGGCTTCATAGAATGAGTTGGGTAGAGTACCTTCTGTTTCTATTTTGTGGAATAGTTTGTGAAGAACTGGGATTAGATCTTCTTTGAAGGTCTGATAGAACTCTGCACTAAACCCATCTGGTCCTGGGCTTTTTTTAGTTGGGAGACTATTAATGACTGCTTCTATTTCTTTGGGGGATATAGGGCTGTTTAGATCATTAACCTGATCTTGATTCAGCTTTGGTACCTGGTATCTGTCTAGGAACTTGTCCATTTCATCCAGGTTCTCCAGTTTTGTTGAGTATAGCCTTTGGTAGAAGGATCTGATGGTGTTTTGGATGTCTTCAGGATCTGTTGTTATGTCTCCTTTTTCATTTCTGATTTTGTTAATTAGGATGCTTTCCCTGTGCCCTCTAGTGAGTCTGGCTAAGGGTTTATCTATCTTGTTGATTTTCTCAAAGAACCAGCTCCTTGATTGGTTGATTCTTTGAATAGTTTTTCTTGTTTCCACTTGGTTGATTTCACCCCTGAGTTTGATTATTTCCTGCCGTCTACTCCTCTTGGGTGAATTTGCTTCCTTTTGTTCTAGTGCTTTTAGGTGTGTTGTCAAGCTGCTAATGTGTGCTCTCTCTAGTTTCCTTTTGGAGGCACTCAGAGCTATGAGTTTTCCTCTTAAAAATGCTTTCATTGCATCCCATAAGTTTGGGTATGTTGTGGCTTCATTTTCATTGAACTCTAAAAAGTCCTTAATTTCTTTCTTTATTCCTTCCTTGACCAAGGTATCATTGAGAAGAGTGTTGTTCAGTTTCCACGTGAAGGTTGGCTTTCTATTATTTATTTTGTTATTGAAGATCAGCCTTAGGCCATGGTGATCTGATAGGATGCATGGGACAATTTCAATATTTTTATATCTGTTGAGGCCTGCTTTGTGACCAATTATGTGGTCAATTTTGGAGAAGGTACCATGAGGTGCTGAGAAGAAGGTATATCCTTTTGTTTTAGGATAGAATGTTCTGTAGATATCTGCCAGATCCATTTGATTCATAATTTCTGTTAGTTTCACTGTGTCCCTGTTTAGTTTCTGTTTCCATGATCTGTCCATTGGTGAAAGTGGTGTGTTGAAGTCTCCCACTATTATTGTATGAGGTGCAATGTGTGCTTTGAGCTTTACTAAAGTTTCTTTAATGAATGTGGCTGCCTTTGTATTTGGAGCATAGATATTCAGGATTGATAGTTCCTCTTGGAGGATTTTACCTTTGATGAGTATGAAGTGTCCCTCCCTGTCTTTTTTAATGACTTTGGGTTGGAAGTCAATCTTATCAGATATTAGAATGGCTACTCCAGCTTGTTTCTTCATGCCATTTGCTTGGAAAATTGTTTTCCAGCCTTTCATTCTGAGGTAGTGTCTATCCTTTTCTCTGAGATGAGTTTCCTGTAAGCAGCAAAATGTTGGGTCTTGTTTGTGTAGCCAGTTTGTTAGTCTATGTCTTTTTATCGGGGAGTTGAGTCCATTGATATTAAGAGATATTAAGGAAAAGTAATTGTTGTTTCCTGTTATTTTTGATGTTAAAGTTGGCATTTTGTTCTTGTGGCTGTCTTCTTTTAGGTTTGTTGAGGGATTACCTTCTTGTTGTTTCTAGGGCGTGGTTCCTGTCCTTGTATTGGTTTTTTTCTGTTATTATCCTTTGAAGGGCTGGATTCGTGGAGAGATAATGTGTGAATTTGGTTTTGTCGTGGAATACTTTGGTTTCTCCATCTATGTTAATTGAGAGTTTGGCTGGGTATAGTAGCCTGGGCTGGAATTTGTGTTCTTTTAGTGTCTGTATAACATCTGTCCAGGATCTTCTGGCTTTCATAGTCTCTGGTGAAAAATCTGGTGTAATTCTGATAGGCTTGCCTTTATATGTTACTTGGCCTTTTTCTCTTACTGCTTTTAGTATTCTATCTTTATTTAGTGCATTTGTTGTTCTGATTATTATGTGTCGGGAGGTATTTCTTTTCTGGTCCAGCCTATTTGGAGTTCTGTAGGCTTCTTGTATGTTCATGGGCATCTCTTTCTTTAGATTTGGGAAGTTTTCTTCTATAATTTTGTTGAAGATGTTTGCTGGTCCTTTGAGTTGAAAATCTTCATTCTCATCCACTCCTATTATCCGTAGGTTTGGTCTTCTCATTATGTCCTGTATTTCTTGGATGTTTTGAGTTAGGATCTTTTTGCATTTTACATTTTCCTTGATTGTTGTGCCGATGTTCTCTATGGAATCTTCTGCACCTGAGATTCTCTCTTCCATCTCTTGTATTCTGTTGCTGATGCTGGTATCTATGGTTCCAGATTTCTTTCCTAGGGTTTCTATCTCCAGTGTTGCCTCATTTTGGGTTTTCTTTATTGTGTCTACTTCCCTTTTTAGGTCTAGTATGGTTTTGTTCATTTCCACCATCTGTTTGGATGTTTTTTCCTGTTTTTCTGTAAGGACTTCTACCTGTTTGATTATGTTATCCTGTTTTTCTTTAAGGATTTGTAACTCTTTAGCACTGTTCTCCTGCAATTCTTTAAGGGATTTTTGTGCTTCCTCTTTATTGTCTTCTGCCTTTTTATCAGTGTTCTCCTGCATTTCTTTAAGTGTGTTATTAAAGTCCTTCTTGAAGTCCTCTATCATCATCAGGAGATATGCTTTTAAATCCGTGTCTAGCTTTTCCGGTGTGTTGGGGTGCCCTGGACTGGGCGAAGTGGGGGTGCTGGGTTCTGATGATGGTGAGTGGTCTTGGTTCCTGTTGGTAAGATTATTACGTTTACCTTTCGCCATCTGGTAATCTCTGGGGTTAGTTGTTATCGTTGTCACTATTTAAAGATTGGAGCAGAAGCTGTGTTCCACTCACCAGCAGTCTCTAAATCCTGCGGCGGGGGTCGTGGGTAGCTGACGGTACCCCGGTGCTGGTCCAGCCGGAAGAGGCCTGTGGTCCTACTCAGGCCGTTTTTCTGCTTCCCTAACTAATGCAGTCTCTGGTCCCGCGTGCAATTGGATTGGAGCAGAAGCTGTGTTCCACTCTCCAGAAGTCTTAAGATCCTGTGGTGGGTGTTGTGGGTAGCTGGTGAGTGTCAGCTGACCCTGCGCCCCAGCTGCCCAGGTGCTTTTCTGACCGGAAGAGGGTTGTGGCCCTATGTAGGCCGGATTTCTCTCTCCCCAACCAGAGCAGTCTCAGGTCCCGCGTGATTGGACTGGAGCAGAAGCTGTGTTCCACTCACCAGCAGTCCCAAAATCCTGCGGCGGGGGTCTTGGGTAGCTGGCGGGTGTCAGGCAACCCTGCACTCCCGCTACCCTGGAGCTGATCCGGCCGGGTGAGGCCTGTGGCCCTACTCAGGCCGGTTTCTGCTTCCCTAACTAATGCAGTCTCAGGTCCCGCGCAATTGGATTGGAGCAGAAGCTGTGTTCCACTCACCAGCAGTCCCAAAATCCTGCGGCGGGGGTCGTGGGTAGCTGGCGGGTGTCAGGCAACCCTGCGCTCCCGCTACCCTGGCGCTGATCCGGCCGGGTGAGGCCTGTGGCCCTACTCAGGCCGGTTTCTGCTTCCCTAACTAATGCAGTCTCAGGTCCCGCGCAATTGGATTGGAGCAGAAGCTGTGTTCCACTCACCAGCAGTCCCAAAATCCTGCGGCGGGGGTCTTGGGTAGCTGGCGGGTGTCAGGCAACCCTGCGCTCCCGCTACCCTGGCGCTGATCCGGCCGGGTGAGGCCTGTGGCCCTACTCAGGCCGGTTTCCGCTTCCCTCCCAGATGGTTTTAGTACAGAATTCTATTAGACCTTCAAAGAAGACCTAATACCAATACTCTTCAAACTATTCCATAAAATAGAAACAGAAAGAACACCTCGCAATTCATTCTATGAAGCTGAAATTATGCTGAGTATTCTCCCTTAGATATGGAATAGTTTCTATCTAATCAGGAACTTCTCAAAATTTCCTTTCATAGAGGACTTCATATAGATTTTTTTCTACTTCTATCATGTTTAATGTTCCAAATAGATTTTAAAAACTGGTGGAGTGCATATTACTTTTAACTTCAGAAGATATCATGTATATTTAAGAGGTATTTAACTATTATAGATTATTTTTGATGACTTAAAAATGTCAATACTGAGTTGTATATTTTAAAAAAATTATTAGCTTAATAAAAAATAAAAATAAACAAAAAATTTAGATTAATAAAATTTGGCTATAGCATGTTGGTTTTCTCCTGTCAATAAGCCTTGAAAATGAACAACCAAAGTCCTCTAAAAAGGTGTTCTTTATCACAGCAATGTTTGATGCATTTGCATAGAGAATCACTTGCAACCTTTGGGAAAATGTTAAATGCCTCATCTCTTACCAAAAGAAAATGAGAAACAAAGAGGGAGAAAGGGGGGGGAGAGAGAGAAGAAGAAGAAGAAGAAGAAGAAGAAGAAGAAGAAGAAGAAGAAGAAGAAGAAGAAGAAGAAGAAGGAGGAGGAGGAGGAGGAGGAGGAGGAGGAGGAGGAGGAGGAGGAGGAGGAGGAGCAGGAGGAGCAGGAGGAGGAGGAGCAGGAGGAGCAGGAGGAGGAGGAGGAGGAGGAGGAGGAGGAGAGAAAAGAAACAAAGACTTATTTTTTTTTCCAAGTGAGACTTAGCGGTAATCATATTCAGACCTGACATAGCAGTAACATTACCTCTTCTCAAATACAAAACAAAAGAAAACAGTTTAATTACTTACTTCTGCTCACCATAGTGGCCAAAATTACTACCAGGCTCCATTCTTATTCAAAGAGGCTAGAACAATCCCACCATAAGAACAATATAAAAAATAGGTCTATAAGTAACATTAATGACCATAAGAATTGGAGTAGGGGTAACAACAAAATAGAATAAAGTAGAACTCATCAAAAAATGTACAGGGAGTTTCTAGAAATTAAGGCAGGCATGCATGAAGCCAAAATCATCCTCCCACTATGCAATTTAACTTTCAGAAGTACACTTACTTTACAGTCTTTAAATTAAAGGATCTGGGTATGATTCCTGAGAAACTCGGTAAACATTGGCCAAGAAATCCCTAAGATCAAGCTAGGCACTTCACTTGTTTGGTCCGTAACCTGGACCAAACTGTTTTCTATAAAACATGATTGAAGCAACAATTCTCAGCAAATAAATCTCAATGCACAGCAAGGTTTTCTTTTTATGTGTTTAGGAGTGAAGCCAGTGACAGTTGTGTGTTGTGCTTTCCATTAGTGGATTAAACCAGTCATGTCTGAGATGAGTCAGTTATGAGGCACCCAACCAGGACTTTGGAGAAACGGGCAGGGAAGGGTATTACCTTTCATCAGAGTTGGGCAACTGAGAGAAGCCCAGAAGTGAAGAATGTCCCTATCACTACATACAATAAGAAGAGGGATACAGCAGGAGTGTGTGTGTGTGTGTGTGTGTGTGTGTGTGTGTGTGCGTGTATTCCAATTCTATTGTGTATTTTATACTCTCTGAATTAATATTCAGAGAAATAGTTAACATCGTTTCACTTCCTAATCCTTTGTGCTACTATGTCCCTTCCACTTACTTTTTGCTCCTGTTTTGTATGTGTATGTTAGAGGTTTTTCATTTGTTTGTTTTGAGACAGAGGTTCTTTCACTCAGAAGCCCTGACTAGTCTCAAATCAATACATCCTCAGGCTGGGCTCAACTGTGCCACAATCCTCCTGCCACAAACTCAGTGCTAGAATTACAAATTGACCTATCACTTTCAGCTCTAAAATATTTTTAATTTTGTTTTGCAACCAATTCTATGATTACCAATACAATATCCTCTGTACGTGAGGTTCTTAATATTATTTATTACCTTTGTTTGCTAATGCTATAGATTGGAACCAAGCTTCTGCAAAAGCTATACAAACACTCCACCACTGAGCTGTCACCATCCCTTGTTCAATTTCTTGAAGCCATCTCAAACCAAGTCTCTGCCACATACATTTAATGGTGTCCTGATCAACACAGGAGTGGAAGGCATTTTCTACAACTCAACCAATGGCAGAGGCATTTTCTACAATTCAACCAATGGCAGAAAGAATTAGAAGCCCAACTTATATCTTAAAAATGAGATATAATTTAGAATCAGAATATATAACTCACTAGCATGTCTATTGTTTGAATTCTATGATTTTTCTCCATTATTTGGATCAGTTTGGTAAAAGGAATGTTTAGTTCCATTTAATTATTTTGGTTAAGGCTATGTCAGGATGGCTAATTGGACAATGGTGTTAACTAATAGATGTAGTAATCAGCATCCGTATTTAACGTATCTACGGAAGACTATTTTAAAATTATATGCAATGTTTTACCTTAATCTATTCTCTTAGCAAATTTTCAAAGTTTCTGTTTATTGAGACAGAAACTAGTATATAGCCACACTGGCTTCAAAATCTTCCTTCCTCTTCCTACTGAACTCAGAGATTACAGGCAAATATCACCATATTCAGCCCTGCTTTTCTTTCAGCTGCTTGTCCAGATTAAGCTGTATTACATTAAATCCCAAATTTCTAGTCTTCTGAGAGAACTGAAAAATCCCTTCAATCAACTGAAAGCATGGCTGAGGAAACCCTTGGGACAAGACTGAAGCAGCTCCAGGAGGATGGTGTGACTGTCTGTGCTTAACTCAGAAAGACAAGACCACCCACATACAGAAGCACCAAGTGACAACAGATAATAAGTGCCAGGGTAGAAACTTCTGAGATAGACCCTAGAAGAACAGAAGACAATGACTGAAGGTGTGGTTCTAGGCAAAAGTACACAAGATTGACAAAGCTCTAGCCAAACTAACTGAGAGGGGGAGAAAGGGGAGAGGGAAAGGAAGAAGGAAGGAATGACGGATGAAGGGTGAGAAAAACAGAGACAGAGACAAACAGGCACAGAGAGACAGAAAGATGGAAATACAGAGACAGGGACAGACAGACACATAATAGACAGAGAGACAGGCACACACACACAGAGTACACAGTTAATAAAATTAGAGATGAAATGGGACATACTCCAGTGCATCAAACACAGTGAAATCCAGAGAATCGTTGGGGAATAGTTTGAAAATTTTTATTCCAAAAATCTGGAAAATTTTTAAAAGAAATAGAGCAATTTCTAGACACATATTACATATTAAATTAAGAAGCTATGAAATGATCAAAACTGTAATAAAAAGTCCTCTGCTAAGTAAAAATCCAGTCCCATAAAGGGTCATGTCTAAATTCTACTAAACATTTAAGAAAAATAAACAGTGCTCCTCAAACTATTCCATAAGACAGAAAGGGAGGGGACGCTTTCATTCTCATGCTATGAAGCCACAATTATCCTGACACCAAACCTGGAAAGCATACAAGTTAAAGAAAAAAAAAAAACAACAAAACTTATGGACCAATTTTCCTTTTGAATACAGTTGCAAAAATCCTCAAGAAAAAAAATTGATGTATATTAGTGTTCATCTGCATGTGTTTGCTTGCTTGCATCACATGTGTTCCTGGTACATGTAGAGGTCAGAAGAGGGTTTCAGATGTGGAACGGGAGTTTCTATTGTGAGCCACCATGTGGACCTTCTGCAAGTGCAGCAAATACTCTGAACCATGGTGCTACTCTCCAGACCCTCAAGAAAAAAATTTCAAGTAAATTCCAAGAACTCATGAAAAAGATCACATACCATGATCAATTTGGTTGCCTTCGATGGATGCAAGACTTGTTCAAGACATGTTAATTAATAAGTGTATTATGCTACATAAATAAACTTAAAGATATATATCACAGAATCATCTCATTACATTCAAAAAAGGACTTTGACAAAGTTCATTTTTTTTTATATCAAAGTCTTTATTATGAATAGAAGGAGCATACCTCAGCATAATAAAGACTAAAGGCAAATGTGTTGCCTATTCTATAAGAAATAGGAAAAAACCAAAAGTATATTCTCTAAATTCAAGAATGAAACAAGAGTACTAGGTGGTTTGAATGAGAGTGAATACATGGTCACGAGTTGGTAAAACTATCTAGGGGTGTGGTCTTGTTGGAGGACATGTGGCTTTGTGGGAGGAGGTCTGTTACTGGGAGTGGCTTCTTAAGCTCAAGAAGCCCAGGCCACTCCCTCAGCCTCCTGTCTGTGACTTAGAATAAAAAGCCCCAGCTACTGCCCTAGTGCCATGCCTGCCTGCCTGCTGCCATGCATGGTATCATGATCATGGACTCTAACCTTCTAGAATTATGAGCTCCAATAAACTCAAGAGTCATGCTCATGGCATCTCTTCACAGCAATAGAAAAGTAAGGGAGGTACCCACTCAGACCTCTATAGTGAGAAACCTACAGTGAGACTTCTATATGAGAAGTCTACAGTGGGACCTCTAGAGTGATAACTCTACAGTGAGAAGTCAAAACTGAGACCTCTACAGTGAGAAATCTACAGTGAGAAGTCAACACTGAGACATCTACAGTGAGACCTCTACAGTGAGAAACCTACAGTGAGACTTCTATATGAGAAGTCAACAGTGAAACCTCTACAGTGAGAACTCTACAGTGAGAAGTCAACACTGAGACCTCTACAGTGAGAAGTCTACAGTGAGAAGTCAACACTGAGACGAAATCTACAGTGAGAAGTCTACAGTGGGACCTCTAGAGTAATAACTCTACAGTCAGATCTCTATAGTGAGATGTCTACAGTGAGACCTCAACAATAATGCTACAATGAAAACTGTAAATCAATTCAATTTGGGAAAATTGAAGATTTTTTAAAAAATGGAATGAACTCATTTGCTCATTGGTCGATAGAATTAGTATTGTAAAAATGGTTGGATACATTAGAAAAATTATCCACAGATCTAATTAAATTGACATAATTTTTTCTAAAAAGAAATTGCTCTAGAAAGTAGATCCTCAATCCAATAGAACTAAGCCTTTGGGGGAAAAAAACTTGAGGGGAAAAAGACATATAATTTATTCTTCTTTTTAAATGTAAACTTTTGTGAGTTTATTCTTTCTTAAAAGTTTTTACTAATTCTTTGAGAATCTCATATCATGTATTCTGATCATATTCACTGTCTCCCTAACTTCTTCCTATCCATGCTAGAGGCAGAATTCCATGTGTACCCCATGTGTACAGTGCTGAACTCTTGTCTCCTTGAGCTTGTGCAGGTCTTGTGCATGCTGGAACAACTGCTGTGAGTTCATGTGTGCCAGTATACTGTTTTGTACCTCTCCCTAAACTATGTTAATCATCTACTACAAAAAGAACCTTCTCTGATGAAAATTGAGAGATACCTTTTAATCCCTTATACCACTGCATCCTATCTATCCCCCTTGAAAGACACTCTCCATGGTATGGGACATTATCAATTTTACTGAAATCTATGGCATCTATGAGTGCTTCAAGTAAAGATATAAATGTGAACATTGGAAGTTAATGATGACAAATGAAATGAAACATGCTATATTTGTCAAGGTCTGGCTGGTTTCCATCTCTACAAACTTATCTGTGAATTTTATAGTTTCCTTTTCCTTAGCAGGTGAATAGTATTTAATTATAAAAAGTACCATATTTTCATTATCCATTCATTAATTAATGGATATCTAAGTTGTTGATATTTCCTGGCTATTGTTAATAGAGCAGCAATGAACAAGAATGAGCAAGTATTTGTACAATAGGATATGGTACTCCTTGGCTGTGTTCCCAAGAATGGTACAGTTGGACCAGGAGTAGATCTATTTCTTGCATTCAAAAAATTTTCCACAATGATGTCCACAGTGGCTGCACCAGTTTGCCCTTCTACCAGCTCTAAATAATGGCTTCCCTTTCCCCACACTCACACAGCATGTGTCCTCACTGGTTTTCTGGTCTTATCCATTCTTACTTGGGTAAGATGAAATTTCAACGTAATTTTAATTTGCATTTTCATCATGATTAAGTAGATGGAACATTTTTCTCAGCCATTCATATTTCATCTTTGAGGACTCTCTGCTTAGTTCTCTGTCCCATTTTTAAATGTATTGTTTTGTTTTCTTGTTTAAACTTTTGCACTCTTTATGTTTTATAGATACTAACCCTCTGTCAGATATATATCTTATTTAAAATTTCCTATTAAGCAAGCTGCATCTTCACTTGAATAGTGGTGTCCTTTGTTGAACAGAAACTATTCTGAAACTGATTTCCTATGCAAAAAAGTTCAAACATATTCTCTACTTTCTGCTTTATTAGATTCAGAGTAACAGGTCCTATGTTGAAGTCCTTAGATATGAGTAGGATTTCTTGGTGTAGATATCTGATCTTTCTTGTGTTGAAGTGTTTGGATCTCTGTCTTCTGTTACTCCAACTGGTTAGATTGTAGACCAGATGAATGGGATTTCAGTCTCAGTATTTGACTACTCAAAGTAAATTGTATTAGATCTGTAGATATTTGAAGAGTGGGCATCAGAAGTGATCCCAGTTCAACTAGAACTGGGTGAATGTGTTAATCTCAGGAGCAGACTTTCAGTTGAGGAAGAAGATTCTCACTGTCAATACTCAGGAGACTGGAGGATGTAGGCAGGATCCACCTATAAGCAGTGGAAGTGGGCAGAGTAATGACAGGAGTCTGAAATTCTGTCTGAAGAGAAGAGACTGGCACGCAGATGGGACCAGGTCCTTGGGAGCCAGTAGGGAGTAGGGGAGCTGAAGTGGGAATCTTGGAGAATAATGAATGGAAAAAGGAGAGTCGGGGAGGTACAGAACACTTAGTCCTCAAGCTGGACACAGGACTATGAAGAGTCTGGAGTGAAATGGGACAAGCTGGTAGGTGTGGGACACATGATCCTCAGGCAGGTAGTGAGAGTGGGTACAGTTAGCAATGGACATCTGGGTTTTCCACCTAGGGAGAAGTAGCAGGCAGGATCAGGACATATGGTTCTCACACAGACAATGCTGGGTGAATGGAAATTCTTATATTATCCAAAGTCACCAATAGATCCAATAAAATCCACAGTAAATTTTTGATTAAATTCTCCACTAAGCTATAGAAACAACCCACAAGTCCACAAAGAATGCCAATGACTTAAGTAACCTAACAGAAAGCAATTCTGGAGGACTTCAAATTATACTACAGACCATAGTAACAAAAAAATGTTTTGCACTGTAGGAAAACAAAGGACTCAGAAACAGAGTTCCATACCTACTAAGTGATTTTTCAGCAAAGGTACACTGGATACTGGGAATGTGGCTTATTTTATAAAGCAATTCACAGGCAAACCTGAAGACATGGATTTAAATCCCAAACACTTGGGTAAAAAGCCAGGAATAGTGGCACTACAAATGTAATCCCAGAATTGGTGACAGGATGACTGTTAAGAATTTCTGGCCAGCCAGTGCAGACAATTAGTGAGCTCCAAGTTTAGTGAGAAACTATGTCTTAAAAACCTAAAGGGAAGGAAGAGATTGATAGAGATTCTCTACACCAACATCTGACCTTTTATGGGCACTCATTGATGCACATTTACTCTCACATAAAGCAAGCAAAGGAAAGACACAGTAGAAAAGACAACCTCTTAAACAAACGGTACTGAGTATGCTAGATACCCACATGTAAAATAAATGATATCTATATTTCTCACCATGCACAAACATCACTTCAAAAATGGATAAAAAGATCAAGATTCTTCATGCAGAAAGGTTCATCATACTAGCAAGCACATTTTAGGCAATATGCAATTATTTCACAAAACACAGTGACAATTGATCCCAAGAAGCTAAGGACCTTGAAACATGAGCACAGCTTCTGATCAAGGCATCTAATACAGTATTTGAGGGACTAAAACAGCGACCTTTGGATCTGCCATCACTTCACCTGGGTGATTAATTTCAATTTTTTTTTTTTTTTGCTTTACACACCCTGTCATAAAGTTTTGTATTTACACTTTATTGTAACTGACTTCATGACATTTGCTCTTGCTTAATAATAATCGGTTAACAGCAAGAGCAGGTGTTCTCAAGGGTGCAGCCTTTCCATGGCATAAAATCTAAACAGTTTTAGAAAATCATTGTAAAAACATGTTAAGATAAAACTGCCCCATTCTAGTGTCTGAATGAAATAAGGTGTAACTGTGCAAAGAAAAAGCTGAGAGTCGAGAAGGTCAAGGGCAGAATTTGTCCTGACATACCTACCCTCTCTAGACCAGCGCTTCTCAACCTGGAGGTCATGACCCCTATGGGGGTCACATATCAGATATCCTGCATATCAGATATTTACAGTATGATTCATAACAGTATCAAACTTACATTTATGAAGTCAAAATGAAATAATGTTATGATTGGGGACATGGCAACATGAAGAACTGTATCATGTTGAGATGAAAACTAAGGCTTCCTCCTTCCATGATCTACTTAGCAATTTATCCATCAACATTTTCCTGGCTATCTTTTTCTTGAAAAAGTAAAACAGTTAAACCAAATTATAGTAATAACTAACTGAAAATATCCAATATTAAGCTAATCTCTATGTAATTTTTCTAACTCCAGCACAAAAGGGTGAAAAAAGGTTGACTACTTGGAGGTTGTCATGGGTTGCATGTGGAAGGGTAAGAACCACTGCTCTACACTGATTTGCTACCCTGCCTCTCAGTGCTTGCATTTGATCTGACCCACAAACTGATGGTTTCTGTGCACCGTTTACAGGCCTTTCGTCTGTTTCTTTGTGACAATTACATACAGAATTTATGAGTAAGCATTCGAACTGATAGAATAAGTTTGTCTATTTTTCCAAAGTCATGGGCGGTGGCTTCTTCACTTCTCCACAGTTGCACTCTCTTCTATAGATTGAGTCTTCCCTTGTAAAAATGTTCTTTTGCCTCCCCTGCTCAGTTTACAAATAGGTTATCTATTCAAAATCCAACCTCCAAGCACCGTAGAACAAATTCTCTTCAAAATGGCGGGTTTATGTTTCCATTCTGCATTTTATAGCCCAGCTTCATCACAATAGCTTCTGCAAGGTGATTTGTGTGTCCCCAGGTTGCTTAGTCTTTTTTCCAGATGAATCATGCCTAAGGGTAATCTTTAAACCACAAAGATATTAATCATTATTAAAAGTTAATGTGGTAACAGAGGAAGCACATAGTCTAATATTAGATTACTCACTTGCATCAGTTTAATAAGTATTTGGGGTTTTAAGAACATGACATTGAAGACCCTCTTGATCTAAAGGATAAGCTTAAATGAATTGAGTTCTCAGAGCAACAATGGGGGTTAGGGTGAATAAGATAAACACAATATGAGCATGGGAAGAGGAAAGTTGTCTACATCAGGGTAATTATGGTTGACTAGAGAAGTACAGAGCTAGCAGAAACAATTATGCAAAAGAAGATACACCCTACTAGACATAAAGTTGAAGCTGGGTAGGAGATATAGATGTGAAATTCATATTTGTAAATCCCAACCTAGAGGCTCAAAGTCCTTTTTTGTAAAGTGAACTTTTTATCATAAAGTACTATATTGGACATTAGTAGTAATTTTTCCTTTGTGTAATTGGACCTTTGTGCAATTAATTGCACACAGTTACATGTAGAACTGTGAATCTGCTGAGGTGCTTTTTTATGCAAGAAGCAGACAATAACCCATAGAGTAGATTATCCAAAAAGGATAGCATACGTCTCATCTCTCTGCATAAGGAAGGTTGTTGTCTCATCTAATTGTGAAGATCTTGCATCAGTGAGGGTTTAAGTATGGACTAATACAAGTTCATTGTTTCCAGGCCTCTTTACTTCAACCTTGCCCACCTCTACAGGAGGCCTTCAATCTCAGACTGTCTCCCCTAAAGCTAGCTTTTATAGTGTTCTGTTTCCTGACTCAAACTTTATGGGAGAAAACATGAACTTCTCCAGTAAACAGAAATTCTCATCTCTACTTGGATGAGACTAAATTAGGACATGTGCTTAGGCTTAAACCAATATGTTCCAAGAAATGGTGTTTATTTGACTGAATTAAATAAATGAGACCAATGTTGCTATGGGAAGAAGTCAGCATAAAGGAGGTGGTGCTAGGATTTACTGTGCAGAACTTGTGCTGGATATTAATAGAAAATACATCCCAGCCAAATCACTAACTGAAAGTAATTCTGAGCAAGCTGTGGGAGCAGTTACATCTCCGAAGGATGATGAGTACCTGGAAGGTTAGGTCATGGGATAGCAGAAGATGAGGGGGTTGGACCAGAACATACACTTCACTGTGATGCATTACTCTACAGCAGTGAAGGTGTGTCATGAACATGATCTACCATGTTCTCATTTGTGCTGCATTGTTGCAAGGCTTGGTGTGTTTTCTGTACCTTCAGAGAAATTAAGCCATCCCTTCTGATAAATTCTTTTGATCCTTGACACTACAGGAGAAGAAGAAGAAGAAAGAAGAAGAAGAAGAAGAAGAAGAAGAAGAAGAAGAAGAAGAAGAAGAAGAAGAAGAAGAAGAAGAAGAAGAAGAAGAAGGAGGAGGAGGAGAAGGAGGGGGAAGGGGAAGAGGAAGGAGAGGAGGATGAGAAGGAGGGGAGGAAGGGGAAGAAGGGGAGGAAGGGGAGGGAGGGGAAGAAGGGGAGGAAGGGGAGGGAGGGGAGGAAGGGAGGAAGGGGAGGGAGGGGAGGAAGGGAGGAAGGGGAGGGAGGGGAGGAAGGGAGGAAGGGGAGGGGGAGGAAGAGGAAAAAGGAAGAAGGAAGGAAGGAAGAAGAAGAAGAAGGAGGAGGAGGAGGAGGAGGAGGAGGAAGAAGAAGAAGAAGAAGAAGAAGAAGAAGAAGAAGAAGAAGAAGAAGAAGAAGAAGAAGAAGAAGAAGAAGAAGAAGAAGAAGAAGAAATATCACCCATCAATCCATTAAATCCATTAATCCCTCTCAGGAAGAGGATCCTTGGGTTCTACATATGATTGGGTCACACTGTCTTTGCTTCCACTATCAAGTAAGCACAAGTTCTCTACTTTTTAAGCAACATTGAAACTAACGAAATCCAAGTAGATTGTTCTCTTGTATTAGCTATGCCTCTTTTGTCCACTCTTTTTAGACATGGTCTCATTGTGTAGTTCAAATTAGTCTAGAACTCGCTGAGCATTAGACATGAAGGCTAAGAAGAAGGAAGACCAAAATGTGGATGCTTCAGTGCTTTTTAGAAGGGTGAACAAAGCACTCACAGGAGGAAATATGGAGACAAAGTGTGCAACAGAGACTGAAGGAAAGGTCATCCAGAGACTGCCCCACCTGGAGATCCACCCCATATACAGACACCAAACCCCCATGTTTTGAGGATGTCGTGAAGTGCTTGCTGATAGAAGCCTGATATGACTGTCTCCTGAGAGGCTCTGCAAGAGCCTGACAAATACAAAGGCAGATGCTCACAGCCAACTATTAGACTGACCTCGGGGGTCCCCGATGGAGGATATGGAGAAGGGACTGACAGAGCTGAGGGGTTTGCAGCCCCATGGATCAAGCAACAATGTCAACAGTCAAGACACCCCAGAGTTCCCACCAAAGAATACTCATGGAACAACACATCGCACTGGCCACATATATGGCAGAGGATGGCCTTGTTGGACATCAGTGGGAGGAGAGGCTCTTGGGCCTGAGGGTGTTTGATACACCAGGTAGGGGAATGTCAGGGTGGGAAGATGGGAGTGGGTGGGTGGGGGAGTACCTTTATAGAGGCAGGAGGAGAGGGAATCCTGTATAAGGGATAGGAGGTTTCTGAAGAGGAGACCTGGAAAGGGGAAAACATTTGAAATGTAAATAAAGAAAAGATCCAATAAAAAAAGAAGAAGAAATATAAACCATTATTTAAATTATTATGAAGAAAAAAGTGGTTACACTAGTAGCTCTTCAACCATATTAAAGCAGAAAGATTGGCAACCAACTGGCAAAATTACTTACAGTTAATAAACTGTATCCCTTAAGAGCCATTTACCCTGAGTACAAAAAAAGGCAACAGGAAAAGCAATATAGGACAAAATTTCCAGAACATAGAACTCTGGAAACAACCCTGATTGGCTCTCTTCCATAAATTATTATCATAGCATTAAGGAATATATTATTTCTAATTTTAATTTTTCCATCAAAGAGCAGAGAAAATTAACAGTACCTGTTGCCTAAGGCAGTTGTAAGGATTAAAATATGGGTAATATATGTCAAGCACATGTCAGATTCTCAGCTCAAGGCTAAGCTATAATGCACTTAGCATAAAATAAGATGCAGATAACAAGATGGAGTGGCTAGGAACTATTGAGAATGGCTTGAAGTGCTCAGCTGGAGGAGAAATAGAAGAATCTCAAGCTTTCTTTGGGATCTGGGCACAGAGGAGCTCTGCTCTTGCTTCTTCTTTTTTTCAGGGGGGGGGAGGATTTTTTTATTAGGCATTTATTTCATTTACATTTCCAATGCTATCCCAAAAGTCCCCCACACACTCCTCCACCCACTCCCCCACCCACCCACTCCCCCACCCACAAACTCCCACTTCTTGGCCCTGGCATTCCCCTGTACTGAGGCATATAAAGTTTGCACGACCAATGGGTCTCTCCACTGATGGCCGACTAGGCCATCTTCTGATACATATGCAGCTAGAGACAAGAGCTCCGGGGTACTGGTTAGTTCACATTGTTGTTCCACCTATAGGGTTGCAGATTCCCCCAGCTCCTTGGGTGCTTTCTCTAGCTCCTCCATTGGGGGCCCTGTGATCCATCCAATAGCTGACTGTGAGCATCCACTTCTGTGTTTGCTAGGCCCCGGCATAGTCTCACAAGAGACACCTATATCTGGGTCCTTTCAGCAAACTCTTGCTAGTGTATGCAATAGTGTCAGCGTTTGGAAGCTGATTATGGGATGGATCCCCGAGTATGGCAGTCTCTAGATGGTCCATCCTTTTGTCTCAGCTCCAAATTTTGTAGAGACTGTAACTCCTTCCATGGGTGTTTTGTTCCCAATTCTAAGAAGGAGCAATATGTCCACACTTTGGTCGTCATTCTTCTTGAGTTTCATGTGTTTCAAAAATTGTATCTTATATCTTGGGTATCCTAAGTTTCTGGGCTAATATCCACTTATCAGTGAGTACATATTGTGTGAGTTCTTTTGTGATTGGTTTACCTTACTCAGGATGATGCCCTCCAGGTCCATCCATTTGTCTAGGAATTTCATTAATTCATTCTTTTTAATAGCTGAGTAGTACTCCATTGTGTAACTGTACCACATTTTCTGTATCCATTCCTCTGTTGAGGGGCATCTGGGTTCTTTCCAGATTCTGGCTATTATAAATAAAGCTGCTGCCGGGCGTGGTGGTGCACGCCTTTAATCCCAGCACTCGGGAGGCAGAGGCAGGCAGATTTCTGAGTTCGAGGCCAGCCTGGTCTACAGAGTGAGTTCCAGGACAGCCAGGGCTATACAGAAAAACCCTGTCTCGAAAAACCAAAAAAACAAAACAAAACAAAACAAAACAAAACAAAAAACAAAATAAATAAAGCTGCTATGAACATAATGGAGCATGTGTCCTTCTTACCAGTTGGAAAATCTTCTGGATATATGCCCAGGAGAGGTATTGTGGGATCCTCTGGTAGTACTATGTCCAATTTTCTGAGGAACCACCAAATTGATTTCCAGACCCAGAAATGAACCCACACATCTATGGTCACTTGATCTTCGACAAGGGAGCTAAAACCATCCAGTGGAAGGAAGAAAGCATTTTCAACAAATGGTGCTGGCACAACTGGTGGTTATCATGTAAAAGAATGCGAATTGATCCATTTCTATCTCCTAGTACTAAGGTCAAATCTAAGTGAATTAAGGAACTCCACATAAAACCAGAGACAGTGAAACATAGAGGAGAAAGTAGGGAAAAGCCTTGAAGATATGCGCACAGGGGAAAAATTCGTGAATAGAACAGCAATGGCTTATGCTGTAAGATTGAGAATCGACAAATGGGACCTCATAAAATTGCAAAGCTTCTGCTCTTGTTTCTGAAAGAGGTTAGAAAATGGAGAAAGAGAGTGCACAAGGCACACACTTTAGAACACTTTAGTGTGATTTAGAACAGGTAATGCAGAGACAAGTGTTGCTGGCAGCCAATTCAGATGGGTTGATGAACAGGCAAGATGAGTTACACAATGGGTGGATAGTGGTTCTATGCAAGGTTAGATAAGAGCAAACTTTTACTTTTTTCCGTTTTAAGTATGTCTTATTTCCATCTTTCATGAGACAAACAGGTCTCCACTTCATGTTAGCCGTGGCTCTTTGACTTTCCTTGATCAATGACTGAAGGGGAGGCCAGTGAGTGAGGTGGCTCATCAGGTTCACCATGTACTGAACAGCCATGGACCTGAGCTCCGGATCCAGGACCCATGCAAAGCTGGAGGAGAGCTGACAACTGAAAGATGTTCTCTGACTTCCACTCACCTTGGCAATTGTGTGCATCTACACACATACACTCACACACACACACACACACACACACACACACACACACACACCAGATAAACACATCATCACCATCATTATCATCATGGTGATGATGATGATGAATAAATTTTAAACTAACATATGAAGCATTATACGCTTAGTAGTAGAGTTTCTCTCAGATACCTTAGGGTGCATGTCAATGCTGGGCAACTTTCTTACTAAAATCTCCACAAAGATTTAGTCCATCTTTTCCTCTTCTTTCTCTTCTTTTTTCTCCACTTCTTTCTCCTCCTTTTATCCTCCTCCTTCTCCTCCTCCTCCTCCTTTTCTCTCCTCCTCTTTTTTTTTTTTGTTTTGTTTTGTTTTAACAGCACCAACAGTAATTTTATTTTCAAATTGGCAGGCACTTGTTCCTGGGAAATATTTTTTAACTCATTTTGTTGTTAAAAGTTCTTTGACCTCCCACTCTGCCCCCATTCCACAGGTTTCCCATGGCCTCATTCTTCTTTTCCCTGAAAAGCCCTATCCTATGGCTCCCTACCCTATAGCTGATGCTCAACCCACTTGCTCAAGGATCTTCTGACTGCAGAGCAACGCCACCATCTATGGGTCACTTCCATCTCAGTAGCCATGAGTGACATGAATATTTGGACTAAGACTGTTTTCTTGAGATGGCAGGAGGATATTGCACCTCCACCTCATTTCTGAGTCCTTCTGTCACACACTCACTCCCCATCTGATGGAGGCAGTAGAACAGGTTTGAAACACTTCGTACCTCCCAAAGATTTCATCCTTCTTAACATGTCTATCTCAACAAACAGATTCTGGTTTCTTAGAGGATGCATTGACAGGAATTATAAACCATGCACTATGCTCATACACTGCTGTTAAATTATGGAGTTACGGCTTAATGTGTGCAGTGAGACTGCCCAGAGTAGAATGCCTCTCAGCTTTTAAGTCCCAATTTTGCCTTTGAGTGAAAGGATGGCCTGAGCCCAGTTGATATCTAGCATAGATTGTAAATAGAACATTCTAACTATATCCTCCCATGAGCAGGTCTATACTTTCATCTAATGCCTGACCACAATCTTAAATTCAATGTAGAAATATCATCTCCAAAGAGCAAGCTTTAATTGACAGTGTTTGCCATCCCCCCCACCACCACCACCAATATCATATGTAGACAGGGAGGCAAATTTTCCTCATTAAAGTTGTTTCAGGGCCTTTAAAACTTGAGTACTTGGAGTTACAGGAGGTAGAGAGATTTTTCAGTGTAGGTATAAAATCACAAAATATATCTCTGAACTTTGTAGGAAAAAAGTCTGAAGAAAATAGGCTGGTAAACTCACCGTAAAATGCAAACATCATAAGTTACATCTACATTTACTCTACCTAGTTGTGCAAGCATCATAGCAGTTCAGGTCTCTGCCACAGGTCAATAGTCTATCCTATGCTAGCAGCTGGGGCACACTGTTTACTACTGGGCAGCCATAGCACCATTAGACAGTATAGTAAACCACGGCTCCAGAGTGAAAAAACAAGCAAACAAAAAGTCACAATTCAAAACCCAAAGAAAATATTCTACAGAAAAAAAAATATTGGCTTTACTCTATTATAGCATCAAAACAGAATAGTTGTACGTGAAGAAACATCTACTTCACTCTTTTATCTTAGTTCACATTTTTAAAGAAGCCACCTCCAACTCTACCAGCTATGTACACTCAAACCTCCCCCAAATTGAATACATCCCTTGTGGGGAGTTGACTGTTGTGAATATGGCAGGCGGCCCACTCACTGTCAAGATGTAAAAAGTTATCAAAGATTTACCAGAGTTCTCATCCCTTAATTGTTAAGTCAAATCAAAGGGCCAAATTACCACTAGTATGCAATGGGTTGTTTATGCTGGTACAATTCAGGAATTTTTTTAAAATGTGCTTTCAGCATCTTCATTTAGAAAATGAAAGTCTAAATATTACCAGCATTATCTTTTGACAATTGGTATAATATTATATCTATAGAAGTAAGCCTCTACCCTGTTCTTACTTGAAGAATGTGGTACCACACGGCAATCTGACAACTCCAGACTGGAAAATAGTAGAAGAACACGTCCAAGATAAGAAGTTTATCAGTCTAGATATGAGATAGTCACAGTTTTGTGGTCTCACCATCTAAACCTCTCAGTGAGGAAGTTAAAGCAGTCTAGTCTGTGGTCACGACCTGTTTTAGCATTTCAAATACTTGCCACTGTTTTTTTTTTTTAATTAGTAAAAATATAGTAAAAAGAGGCTTGTGTTCCTAAGGATTTACAACTGGTTTCTGAAAGTGTTTCCTGGTAGATACTGCGTGTTCCTTTAAGATTATTGCTCGTTGTAAAAGTGGGCACACACGCCGGGCTGTGCGTTAGGCAGCTTTTACTATGCTCCCCGGGTGTGCCAGCTCTCTGAGGCACAGAGCCAACCATGAAGCTGCTATCATTCAGCGGCATCCGTGAAGACTGTGGTGTGTCAGTGTTTAAGCTTTAGAAAATGCCTCCACCTTTCCTTCAGTAATATTAAACATTAACTTCCAGCTTCCTGAAGTGTTAAAATGGCTCAACTTGAGGCTTTCTAGCAACTTGAAGAATAATCAAATACTCTTTATAAGCTGTAGGCTAATTTTTAAGTGAAATGCTTGCTTCTTGTAATCTAACCATAGAGTAAACTGAGTTACAAGTGAAAATACATAAGCGTTAATATTTGCCTTCAGTGGCTGGCTAAAACTTTAACTTTGCATGGTAATGCTCATTCTCCAATCAGTTAAATACACATGTTGGGGAGATATGCAACAAATTACTCTTTGAGGAAGATACACAACCAGGGGTGATGTTTTAAAGACCCAAAGAGGATAGAAGCAAGGATGGATTGTACTGGTAGAAAAGAGACAGCTCAAATGATTTCACAGAAATATGTTATGACTATTTTCTAGGCTATAGATGAAAGGAGCATTGTGCTTGCAATAATGAGGGCAGAATATTAAGATGCTTGGTAGAATTTATCATAAGGAAATATGATCGGGCAAGACAAGTGTTTTCTTACTTAAAATTTAGAAAGGCTATTTAGTTTGATTTTCTTTTATAAAACAGTCTGACAGGTAGCTGTCAACAATCTATTTGATAGAATCCTATAGAATAGTCATTTGGTACTTCAAAAAACAAAACACAAAAGCAAAACAACAACAACAGTTTTTTTTTGTTTGTTTGTTTTTTTACTTTATAGCCCAGACTGATCTCAAACTCATAGTAATCCTCCTGTCTCATCTCTCAAGTGACAGAATTACAGGCCTGAGCTATCACGCTTGGTTTTGCTTTTCTTTGAACATTCATTGTGAAAATAGATGAACAAAGCCCATTGTTTGGTGTGAAAGCATTTCCTCCTGCTGAGAAGCTGAGAGTTCCCCGCCTTCTCACTGAGTTGAAGCTTAGGATGGCTTGTGCCTATCAGGCTATATTTTCAGTATTCTGTAAAACAGTACCAAGTCTCTTAGGATTTGGAGACACCTGTTAGACATGTCTGTACCCCTTTTATCTCAAGTTTCCTCCCTATACCTTCCAATACATCTCTGTCTGTTGTGACACATTTCTCAAATGTCATTGTGTCTAGATAGTTGTACTCTTTATATGAGTTTAAACTTGCTACTTTTCTTTTAAAAACCGTTTTATTATCAAGAATTGCATAAATTTACCAATTAAAGTAATCATATCTAGCATCCATTTCCCCCTCCACATCCCACCATATTTACTCCAACACAGCACCACCTGGCATATGTCATTTTTTTGATAATGCACTAAGTTCAGCTAAACCTGACCATATGTACATGGGTATGGACAATAGCCATTCCTCTTGAAAAATTCATTTTCCCTCTCCCAGGAATTATCTGTAAAAGGTAGACCTCAAAGATCATCTACTCCTTCTATGATTGGATTTTGGGCTGGCTTGATCTTATACAGGTCTTATAAAGATGACCACAGCTGCCTTGAATTTGTGATTTCCATAGACATCTCATGCCCAGAAGATAGCACCCACAGCACTCTTCCACATCAACTGGCTTTTACATTCTTTCTGTCTCCTTCTTCTGCTTTGTGTTCTGAGCCTTGGTAGTGGTGGGATTCATATAGACAACCTGTTTAGGGATTAAACACTCTTCTAGGCATGCTCACTTGTTACACATCTGTAAATTGACAGCTGTCCATTTCAAAAGAAGCTTCTGTGACCAAGGTTGACAATAGACCAAGACCATGAGTATTACTGTAAATATTCAGAAGGCAATTTGACAACAAGATCATTTAGAAAACTAACCAAACTAGGTCATTCCCCAGGGTCTGTGATCTCCCGAGCCCTTGGCTTCTGATGAGGACCATAGTACCAAGTGTGAGTTCTCTCTTGTGAAACAAACCTCAAATTCAATTAGAAAATAGTTATTTTCTCCATAACAGTCATATCACTATTATTTCACTAGGTACATCTTGTCTGGTGGGTCAGGACTGCAGCATGCAGGGTGCAATGCTAGGTAAGACTGTCCACAATCTTTGATGTTTCAAGAGGTCCAGTTTATTGATTGCTGTGAGCATCCACTTCTGTATTAGTCAGGCACTGGCAGAGCCTCTCAAGAGATAGCTTTATCAAGCTCCTGTCAGCAAGTTCTTGTTGGCATCTGCAATAGTGTCTGAGTTTGGTAGTTGTTTATGGAATGGATCCCCAAGTGGGGCAGTCTCTGCTCTGAACTTTGTCTCTATAACTCCTTCCATGGGTGTTTTGTTCCTCCTTCTAAGAAGGATTGAAGTATCCACACTTTGGTCTTCCTTTTTCTTGAGTTTCATGAGTTTTGCAAATTGTATCTTGGGTATTCTGAGCTTCTGGGCTAATATCCACTTTTCAGTGAGTGCATATTATGTGTGTTCTTTTGTGATTGGGTTATCTCCCTTAGGATGATATCCTCCAGATCCATCCATTTGTCTAAGAATTTCATAAATTTTTTTTGTTTATAATAACTGAGTAGTACTCCATTGTGTAAATGTACCACATTTTCTGTATCCATTCCTCTGTTGAGGGACATCTGGGTTCTTTCCAGCTTCTGGCTATTATAAATAAGGCTGCTATGAATACAGTGGAGCATGTGTCCTTATTACATGTTGGAGCATCTTCTGGGTATATTCCCAGGAGTCGTATTGCTGGATTTTCTGGTAGTCCTATGTCCAATTTTCTGAAGATCGGCCAAACTGATTTCCAGAGTGGGAAGAACCTCGAAGATGTGGGCACAAGGGAAAAATTCCTGAACAGAACAATGGCTTGTGCTATAAGATCAAGAATTGACAAATGAGACCTCATAAAATTGCAAAGATTCTTTAAGGTAAAGGACACTGTCAATAAGACAAAAAGGCAACCAACAGATTGGGAAAAGATATTTACCAATCCTAAATCCGATAGGGGGCTAATATCCAATATATATAAAGAACTCAAGAAGTTGGACTCCAGAAAACCAAATAACCCTATTTAAAAATGGGGTACAGAGCTAAACAAAGAATTCTCAACTGAGGAATACCAAATGGCTGAGAAGCACCTAAAAAAATGTTCAATATCCTTAATCATCACGGAAATGCAAATCAAAATAACCCTAAGATTCCACCTCACACCAGTCAGAATGGCTAAGATCAAAAATTCAGGTGACAGCAGATGCTGTCGAGGATGTGGAGGAAGAAGAACACTCCTTCATTGTTGGTGGGATTGCAAGCTTGTACAACCACTCTGGATATCAGTTTGGTGATCCCTAACACTTTTTTGCATTGTCTTTTCTACACTTCTGAAAAAGCATAGAATTTTCAATGGTACTGAGTTGAACCTATAGTTTGCTTTCCATAGGACAGTCATTTCCACAATATAAATCCTCCCAATTCATGAACATGGGATGCTTTCAATATTCTGGTGTGCTGTTCAATTTCATTATTCTGAGTCCTAAAACTCTCACTGCAGAGTTACTTTATTTTCTTGAATAGGGTTATTTCCTGGCATCTCATTTTGTGAGTGTGGCTGTTCAGACTTTGATTGTTTCTCTGATTTTTTTTTAGTCTGTCGTTTGTCTATAAGATGGTTGCCAACCTAATTTTGTATACTGAAACCTTGCTGAAATTATTTATCAACTCTAAATATTCTTTTTAGGGGTGGAATGGTGCAAGTATCCCATGTAAAGGACCAGTGTATGTAATAGTGATACCATGACTTCTTTTCTTCCTTATATAATTTTATTTTTCTCCTGTCTTATTACTAAAGCTAACAGTCTAAGCATTGTGTTATTGAAGAGTAGAGAGAATAGACAACCTTGTCACTATTCCTAATCTAAGTTAGAACTTTGTAGTCTTTTCTCCATTAAATATCATGCTGACTACAGACGTCATATATCACCTTTATGATATTGAGATATACTGCCTCCGTACCTAGCTTGCTATGACTTTTATGATAAAACGATTTTGGATTTTGTTGAAAGAATTTTTTGTGTTCAATGAGGTGATCATGCGATTTCTATCTTCAAGTCTATTTATATGATTGATAACATTTATTGAGTTCTGTGTGTTCTTAAAGTGAAGCACCTAACATTAGTCATAGTTGTGCATGGCTCACTGGAGTTTGGCATTTGTTGATTTTATTAACCTGAGTAACATGCTATTAAAACAGTCAATATTTACATTGGCTTTCTTAAGGTCTTAGTTACATTCTGGACTCAAATTGGCCTTTCTGTCAAGTAATATGATCAGGGAATTTTAAAGAAGTATTCTGAATGGTTAAGGTAGGATTTTCTCTGTCTCACAAATGTACAACTGCTTTTTGCAACTTCACTGTAAGACTTCATATTTGATCTATTTTATTTTTTTGAAACAAACTTTTGCCATGTAGACAAGACTGTCTTGAAGTTGCATCCTCCTGCCTCAACTTCTCCAATCCTGGGATCATAGGTGTGAACAACCATGTATGAGTTCAGTTTACTTTTCTGTATGTAAGGTTGACCTTTGAACCATGTGTGGAAGGGGCTTAAATACAGACTTTTTGAGTGATTTGTAACAACTTGAAACAGCTCTCATATAACCTTCACAACCTAGAAAGGTTTTAAGAAAAAAAGGATGGCAGAGTTGGACAGGACAACCCAACATAAAGAAAAGATTACCAAAAGCAGGCACAAGAGTCAGAGACCCTCTCGTTCTCATACTCAAGAGTCCCATAAAAATTCTTAGCTAATAGCTATAACATGCCAAGAGGACCCCGTGCTTGCTGATTTAGTCTCTGTGAACTCATAGGAACCTTGTTTAGTTGATTCAGAGGGCCTGTTCTCCTGGTGGTCTCTACCTTCTTTGGTTCTTACAATATTTCTGTCTCCCTTCCATGGGATTCCCTGAGCTCTGAGAGGAGAAATTTGATTGAGACCTTCTATTTAGACTCTCTACACAGAATGTCTGTCTGTGGGTCTCTTCAGCTCTTCCCATTTTCCACAATACGAAGCCTCTCTGATGATGACTGAATAAGAAACTGATGGACACGTATAACAGAATATCATTAAGAGTAATTTAATTGACCACCTGCCTTTTTTAGACTAGTAGTGTTTTTTAACCTTAGTCTCTGGGCTATCTATTCCCTTGTTCTTGGTTACTCAAGGAGTGTCAGGTATGGGCTCCTTCTCCTGGAGTAGGACTTAGATCAAATCAGACAATGGTTTGCTAGGATAGGTTTTGCTTCATCTAATTATATTTTATTTTGTCATGATTTGTTATTTCTTAGAAGCCTATTTTTTTCCAGAAATGGAGTGAATCAGAAGGGAAGGGGTTGGAAGGAACTGGGAGGAGTAGAAGGATGGGAAGCAATAGTCAGGATATATTGCATAAGAAAACAATCTTTTTTTCAATAAAAAGAAAAATATGTCAGTAATGTATAAACTACAAGAAGACAGTAGTATATTGTCATTCTCTATCCTAAAATATATAAAAATTCACCAAATGTATTAAGACTTATGCATATACAGGTGTTGCATGACCCCATTTGCTTTCAAGAGAAATGTAAACAATTATAAAGATGCAATATGAAGTCATAAATGCAGAGAATTAACTGTACTTGATTTTTATAGTGCCCCTTCATCATTATTGTAGTTAACACAAGTGTTTCCTGTGTCCACTTAAAATATCCTGCAATATTTTTGACCACCAGGAAAGTGGTCCATCTCTCTAGCAAATTACATGTGGTCAGTGAGAAGGAACTGCTCAGCTTCCTGCATAGTTTTCATCATGTGGAATACATACAAGCAAAACATGTTCACTGGCTCCTTATATCATTAATAAGGATCCCAGTTGGAAAAAGACTGTTAGTGTGGTTTTATTGAGGAGTCCAGAGTTATATGGGCAGAAACTTTTTCACCCCAACAAGACTCAGTGCCTCCAGCTTTTGAGTTGTTCAGGGGTTGATTTTATTACTGTCAGACATTCATGGCAACGTTTTTGATTAATCATCAACCAATTAGACAACTCATCTAACTTTATTCCACTAGGAAATCAGGCATCCTTCCATGAATGTAGACATGGAACATAGAATTGGTAAGCAAACTGACCCATTTGAAGTCTGGATTTGCTATTTATCACCTACAGCATGATCAATCTGATTTTCTGGAATATTCCTCAAATGACAAAAATATTGCTATCATCATTTTTTGCATTGAAATTTAAATAGGATGTTGTTTGGTAATGGTGTTTGAGAGCTGAGAGTAGCCAGCCTGGTCTACAGGATGAGATTTTTGTCTCTAAACAATATACAAAATAAGGTAATGCTTGGGAAAGCATTTTGTTTTAAATACAAATATGCATACATACGTGTCTGTGTGTGTGTGTGTGTGTGTGTGTGTGTGTGTGTGTGTGTGTGTGTGTGAATTTATCTCTGTGTGGAGGTAGATAGTAGATGATAAATAAATGATAAGCAGATGATGGTTAGATAGACAAGAGATTGGTAGATACTATAGACAATAACAATAGATGATTGAGGATGACATATAAATATATGGAAAAAATAATAGGTTGTAGATGATAGATAATAGGTAGGTAGGTAGGTAGGTAGTTGGTAGATAGACAGACAGACAGATAGATAAAGAGATAGAAGAATGAATCATTATACTTCTCACAGCTGTGAAAAGGAGGTAGAAGCCACTGTACTAAGAGTGAGATAAGCAAAGAAGGAAATTTGAAGAGTCTGATAAGTCAGACATATGTGGAAAAGGAAGTATTGAGTAAATTGCAAATTTGTTGACATGGTAAATTTCAAGGCAAGCCATTATGTTTTTAATGAAATATAAAATAAAACCTGGATTCTGGGTTTAGTGTCAGATCAGCAACATACAGAGTTCATATAGTCCATACTTATTTTACTGACAAGTAAGGCCAATCTTGCTCGCCATGATTGAGCGCACTTGCACTGGAACTCTAGGACGCACTCAGTAAGAAGAAATACTTTTCTCTCAGAAGATGGAGTCCTTTCTGGGCATATCCAGGCACAGTCATCTCACATTGACATAAGCTCTATTTACATCTACGAGAATGAGGCTGCAATATTATCTCTTCCTATCTCTTAATCTTGCTGTATTTTAACTATCTCTCAGCATGGGAGGTGAGGTAAAGGTTTAAGTACACACTATGATTTGCCTCATATTGTTGATGTCTCATAATGCTGCTTGTCCTTAGGAATTGTGACCCTTATTAAAGTTCTGCCTCAACCTTGGATTTTTAACAGTGCTCTTTCAATGATAATAGTACCAGTGAGTATTCTTAGAACACTCACTGTGTGTCATTATTTTACCTACATCTTGTGACATAATCCCACAAGGCCTGGATTAAGATATTACCAATGTTTTTCCATTTCAGGAGTGGGCTGAGGAATGTGCCCTGCCAATAAGACTGGACAAAAGCAGAGCTCTTGAGGGATCTATATGGAGCTTCTTCTTTTTCTTCTTTCTGAATTTAATTTATTTAAACATAATATTTTTATTAATTATTTGGGTTTTATAATCAGAATGAAAGAAGAGAGCTGTGGTGTTACCCTCTGAGTTTGAGATCCTCCCCCCCTCTGCAGTCTGTCTACCATGAACCAACAGTTCTCTTGCATCTCTCTAAGAAATTTGAATTTAATTCTGTTCTTCCTGTAGCACGAAGCTTAAGCACAAATATTTCTGGGCTGTGTTGTTCATTCTTAGGTTAACCTTGTATCAGTGTCCACAGAAGACAGCCTTCCTGATCGATTCTGCATTTATACCTCTCTTTCGTTTTATTGAATGGCACTTCAGCCCAAGCCCTGAAAATGAACCAAGGATCTGAGACAACTTACAACTCATGATAAATTATTCATAACATTGATATAATTCAGAACAACACATACTATATACCTCGGTGCTGCCCATGCAAAGCATGGTGAGAAATTTTATTCTAACACATAGACCACTCAAAGCTTTGCTTCTCCTGAAGACATCATCTTACTCTTTACCAAATTAAAAATAATGTATACTATTAAACCAGGACAAAGCAGGTTGTCATTTCATTAACATATAACTTGGAAGAACATTTATCTGGCAAAAAGACGACCCAAGCTTGACTCCCTAAATCCCATGCTGCAGGCTTCTTAGAAGAATGGTATCTGGAACTGTTGAATTTCTCTGCAACTCTGTCTTCTGTCCTATAAAATAGAACATCATTAGCCTTAACTGAATTACAATATATAGTAAAAATTAAATGAGATGAAATATACAAAATTCAATTTAAGCTAAGTGTATCTATTTAAGTAAAATATATCTATTTTAGTTATAATACGTTATAACCAAACAGATTTTTATATTATATGTGAGGAGGTTATTTGGTTTAGTTTTTCTTTCTTTTTTAAATGAACCCTTTCACTCATCATCAATATTTCATGCCACTTAAAAAGATGTAAATTAAATTCTTCTGTATCAAAATCATGAATTGAAGTTCCACTGGACACTGGAGGCAAATCAAAGGTCGGGACAAGGAAGAGACAGGTTGTTATGTTAGGCTCTGAGGGAAATAAGGCTGTGTGTGAAAGAAAGCTTCAGGCTGCCTGTCTTCAGTGAGGCAAAACCCCACATCACTCCCTGCCTGGACAACTTCCTTTTCTTCCTGCTGTTTCTTAGAATCTCTACCCTGAGCTCACTTAAAAAAAAAAAAAAAAAGATAAGAACTGAAAAGGACGCTAAAGGTATTGTTCACTGGCGATCGAAATCACAAGTACAGAAAAGTCATGGACAGCAACGTGGAGTTGTCAGGTCCCTGAAGTCTCGGATGATGGTCGGGGTGGGCAGCTAGGGGCTGCAAAAGGAGCTTCCTCTTCTTTAACTGCTCATTGCTCGGGGTTTCTCTGCCAGCATTGTAGGAACATGACTGGAGCCGCACAAAAGCTCACAGAGGTGTCAAACAGCAGGGAGAGGGGCTGAGCTTCCCCTCATCCGTGAAGGAGTCAATTAAAGAACAAAGACAGCTCTTGGGTTTTAAGAGCATCAACCCCCTGTCCTAGCTGTTAGAGACTTCTCATCTGTAGTTTGAATTAAATCTCCTTACATTTATGTTTTCCCCAAAGAAAATGTGATTAATTTGATGCTTTTGTCCTTCTAAGAATCATTACTAAAACATTTTTCTTATGCTTTTAACGATGTTTGTGTGCCTCAGTCTAATATTGCCTTTGAAAGAGTAGACTATATGATCAAACAAGCAGTGCCAAGCAAACTTGCATGCTTTTCCCTCATCAAATGTTCTGTGCCTTATCTTTTTTCCCCTTATAATGATTCCTTACATGTTTAATCACGAAAAAGGCCAAGAAGGAAGCCAGAACAGGAACAAGCCATGTCCTCTGTCAAGACCTCTGTCATTGCTGCTTAGAGATGACTTCCACTCCCTCTGTAAAGTGCACATCGTAAAGGAATCTTTGTTTCTGCAATTTAGATAAGATCATTTCAATAGACGTCAGCTTTAGCCATGGAGTCTCTCTCTCTTGCATTGATATTGTTTGGCCAGTGATATGTGACTAGTATCTGGCATAAGCTTATCGTGTCTTGTGCTTTCATACCAGGAGCAAATCACTAGGTTTAGATCATCAGGTGAACTTGAAGGTGGATCTGTTGATTTTTTTCTAAATATCAATAAACTGCGTGTAGCAATGTTATTTGTGTTGGTTAATAAAACCTTAACTGAACACAGGCGATGTGTAAAACTGACTTAAGGACACATTTATGTGTTGATTGCAGATTAACTTTTATTTACCTCTTTTCTATATCTCAGGACTTGAAAACAGGGCTTTGCCTATATCACATAAAAAGTCTGCCTCCAGGCTACTTTTGTAACCCTTGTTTTTCCTTAACTTTATGTAAAAGTTTTGTAAGGTGACATGCAAATATGAATGCGGATGTGCTCATGTGCTTTGTGAATGTAGAGGCCGGAGGTCAACTTTAAGTACCTTTCCTTTTTAAAGTTTTTCTTAAGACAGGAATCTCTCATTGGTCTGATACTGAAAAAAAGGCTAAGTTGGTAGGTCAGCCAACCTCAAGTCTCTGTCTTTCTAGTACTAGAATTACAAGTGGGTTCCAAAATATTTGGTGTCTCTTATTACTTTAAATCTGGGTTCTGGGCATTAAACTCAGCTGTTCATGTGTGCAAGGCAAGCACTCCCCTAACAGAGTTGACTTTCTAGACCACAAGTAATTTCTAATTCAGTTTACTGGACTTTCATTATACATTATTATAGTATTATTTGATGTTTACGATACTACAGGGATGAAGTCAATTTAAAGAAAGCATGAGCACTAATAATTGCTAGCATTCTGTGAGTAGATATCACTTCAGCTGCTGTCCATTCTATCACAGGTACCATCGCTGAAGAAGAAAGTATGTATATCAGCCCAACAAATATTTACAAAAATGAAACTAAAGAAAAAAAACTCATACCTTGCTTTCTTTTAGTCTTTGCTTTGAGTCACTTTGTGGGTTAGAAACACATGGGCTAAATAAAAATCAAGAACTGAATGTTTTTATAATCCCAGGCAGCCATTTTATGAGTAATACCAATGGCTGTCAGGGACTGGAGAGATGGTACTGAGATGAAGAGCACTGGCTGATCTCTCAGAGGACCCAGGTTCAATCCCCAGCACCCATGTGCTATCTATCTGTCTGTCTGTCTATCTATCTATCTATCTATCTATCTATCTATCTATCTATCTATCATATCTTTATATGTAGAGTTTGAGATGGAGTGTCCAGAGTCTTGCTGACACCATCACCAGAGTCTGTGTTGTTTGAGTGTGAGTGAGGTAAAGGTACTTGGGTGTATGTCTAATTCTTCCACCTAACAGTCCTGTATAAAAGCTAGAGAAGTCTCACCACCAGAAAAAAAAAATAGATTCTCATAGGAAAAAAATTCCTCTAAAAGCTTATTTTTAGAAATTGAAACTATATAATGACTTAGAGATACTAAGAGAGGCATCAAAAGAAAAAACTATGAAATAATATAGTAAGCCTTTTTTGGGGCTTTCTAGATTCTATCTCAGATTTTTTTTGTTTGTTTTATTTTTGTTTTTTGAAATCTTGGCACATTTTTATCTGCATTTCATTTATATTACAAATATAAACAAACAGATTTTTTTAAAAAATCTTTGGTTCCCGGCTTTAAATTTTCCTCCTGATGAAAGTATGAGAGAACAATCTATACGCTAGCTCTCCTCTGTCTCTGACTCACCCTATCACCACTTTGAAAGTCCACAGTGAGGACAAGGTAGCCTATAAAGTGAACAAAGTCCTTGACCTCCACACAGCAGTTGGACGTCTCTCTCTGTGGACACCACATATCATCAGCTCTCTTCTTGATTCTCTGCATCTTCCATAGCAGCTTCTACTCATTTTTGTTTCTCTTCCCATTTCATTTTGTAACTTATGATGAGCTTGAAATGCACATGATAAACATCACAATCCTAAATGCTGATATCAAGGGTCAAAATCCCCTTGATATCAAAGTCTAAAAATACTTGAGGCTCAGAGATGGCTCAGAGGTTAAGAACTGGATGCTCTTCTAAAGGTGGCTTTGATTCCCAGCACCAACAGGGTGACTAACAACCTTCCACAACTCTATTAAAATCTAATGTCTTTTTCTGGCCCCTGTGGGTTCCACACAAAGACTATATACACAGACATATATACAAGCAAACACCGATACACACAAATACAAATAAATCTTGAAAAACATAATCAACCTTAGAATGTCAAAGTTTGGAACCTTGAATATTGAAATACTTTCAAATCACAATCCCTGCTGCAGAAGAGCTACACAAGAGGGAAAGGGGCCAGGCAAGACTCCACTATAAATAAACAAGCTTGTTGTACAAGCTTGATGACTTGGATTTGATTCCAGGAACTCACAAAAGTGGTGACTTCCATTCCTAATCCCAGCACTCCTGTGGCAAGATGGAAGGCAACACGGAAGAATTGCTTACAGGTCAGCTAGCAGGGCATATGCACAGCAGCAAAAACAGCAGAAAAGATTTTGCCTGAACAAGGTGGAATGAGAAAAGCACTCCCAAAAGTTGTTCCCTGATATCCACACATGTACGTTGGCAAGTATGCATCCACATACATCCATGAATATCAAAGACACACATCCATACACACATCTACACATATCATTAACATACACACAGACACACACATACACACACACACACGAATAAAATAGTGATTTTTAGAGGAAAATACTAATGCATGTGCTTTTGTACTCAGGATCATTGCTACACATTTGAGGAACTAGGAAAACTCTACCATGTCTGGAGGGTGGTGTTAGCAATATAGAGTTAGAAATTAATTTTATTAGGTGGAGACAATACCTAATTGTGATGTAGAGGAATTCTTCCTGAAGGGGGCATTGGCCTCCTCTTCATACAATGGTTTCTTGATTTGTGAATTAGCTAAAGTGTGGAAATTAGTTGAAGGGCTATGATTCTGTGTTTCTATGACTCATTTTCATTTGCCTTATTTTCATTTGCTCTGCAATTTTCTGCTCCCATTCTTACCATATACCTGGTAAGAGTAGTGAATAAGTAGCCATGCTGTAGCCTGAATGTTATCTGGTCCTGAAATATCCTCTACTAAGCAATTCAGACCATTTCTCTTGAATTTAGCCTCAATCGAGTTCTTAGAGAAGGGACGAAATGAGTCAGATATATTGCCAGAACATAACTCAAATGGTCTGTGATGAAGTTCCAGACATTCGTTGCTCTCTGCTGAGACCTCTTGAGCTTGACCTCAACTCTTTTCAGTTCTCTGCGCATGCTAGCTCTCTCTCAAATAGCACATTGAGCTCTTCCCACAGCATTCTACAGTTTCTTTGGTCCATGGCTGCTGATTCTTCCACAGTCCTTCCACAGACCAGTGCCAGACGTCTACAAACTACATGGCCAGGTTTATCACAGCATGGATCCCATTTCTCTGTACCAATTTTCAGAAGTAAAAGTGTAAGGAAACGTACTATAAATATCCAGAGTCAAATTACTCTCTTGATACCAGTTTTCTCCATTCACAAATAGCACCATAATTGCCTTTCTGTGTACTCTTTTTTTTTTTTATTAATTAGGTATTTTCTTCACTTACATTTCCAATGCTACCCCATAAGTCCCCCAAGCCTTCCCCTCCTCCACTTCCACTTCTTGGCCCTGGGATTCCCCTATACTGAGGCATATAAAGTTTGCAAGACCAATGGGCCTCTCTTTCCACTGATGGCCGACTAGGCCATCTTCTGATACATATGCAGCTAGAGACACGAGCTCCGGGGTACTGGTTAGTTCATATTGTTGTTCCACCTATAGGGTTGCAGATCCCTTTAGCTCCTTGGGTGCTTTCTCTAGCTTCTCCATTGGGAGCCCTGTGATACATCCAATAGCTGACTGTGAGCATCCACTTATGTGTTTGCTAGGCCCTGGCGTAGTCTCACTAGAGACAGCTATATCTGGGTCCTTTCAGCAACATCTTGCTAGTGTATGCAAAGGTGTCAGCATTTGGGGGCTGATTATGGGATGGATCCCCGGGTATGGCAGTCTCTAAATGGTGCATCATTTCGTCTCAGCTCCAAACTTTGTCTCTGTAACTCTTTCCATGAGTGTTTTGCTCCCAATTCTAAGAAGGGGCAAAGTGTCCACATTTTGGTCTTCATTCTTGAGTTTCATGTGTTTTGCAAATTGTACCTTGTATCTTGGGTATTCTAAGTTTCTGGGCTAATATCCACTTATCAGTGAGTACATATTGTGTGAGTTCTTTTGTGATTGGGTTACCTCACTCAGGATGATGCCCTCCAGGTCCATCCATTTGGCTAGGAATTTCATAAATTCATTCTTTTTAATAGCTGAGTAGTACTCCATTGTGTAACTGTACCACATTTTCTGTATCCATTCCTCTGTTGAGGGGCATCTGGGTTCTTTCCAGCTTCTGGCTATTATAAATAAGGCTGCTATGAACATAGTGTAGCATGTGTCCTTCTTACCGGTTGGAACATCTTCTGGATATATGCCCAGGAGAGGTATTGCAGGATCCTCCGGTAGTACTATGTCCCATTTTCTAAGGAACCACCAGACTGATTTCCAGAGTGGTTGTACAAGCTTGCAATCCCACCAACAATGGAGGAGTGTTCCTCTTTCTCCACATCCTAGCCCGCATCTGCTGTCACCTGAATTTTTTATCTTAGCCATTCTCGCTGGTGTGAGGTGGAATCTCAGGGTTGTTTTGATTTGCATTTCCCTGATGATTAAGGATGCTGAACATTTTTTCAGGTGCTTCTCAGCCATTTGGTATGACTGCCCGATAAAAGTAAACTATAAAAAGAGGGAGAGAGAGCAAAAGAGGAACCAACAATCAAGAGGGGCTGTTCTGTGCCAAGAGACCAACAGACCTGTATATCAAAAATGGCTGAGTTATATAGGTACCAGGCTGAGAGAGGGAAGCAGAAGCCCAGCCTCAAGGAGGTAGAAGTTTAGGGTGGGGGCAGGGTGAGAAGCACTGAAAGGAGCCACAGGTACTGAGTGAGCCTTCTCCTGGGTTTTAGATCTAACAATTATCAATACTTTTTCCTTTTTTTTTTTCAAAACCATATCACTTGTCTACACTATCATTTCCTACAGCCAATGAAATGGCATGAACCAGTATGACTCTTCATTTGCCTGAAGACTCCAATGTCACTGAGCCACCAGGACTGATTCTGCCATGTTTGTAGCCTTTGTACGCATGCAAATGGACTAGATTCCTGTGTGCCCAAACCAAGATAGAAGTGTGGCAAGAAAAGGTGAGAAACTGGGGGACAATTGTCAAGGTCGCAAAAGTAGACTCAATAACTTTCCTCAACAAACTAACAGGTGTTTGTCTTAGTTACTTCTCTTTTAAAATGATTTTATTTTTAGCGTTATGTTTGTGTTTTCTATGGGTGTGTGTATGTGCATGCAGGCATTTGCAGAGGCCAGAGGCCTGGGGTCTACATGGAAATGAGGTGACAGGTGGGTGTGAACTATCCAATGTGGGTCCTGACGAATGAACTCAGATTCTCTGGGAGATCACTACGTGCTTTTAACCCCCGAGCCACAGCTATAGCAAAGCATTTGATAATCAAACAACTTAAGGTGAGACAGCTGGTCACAGCACCTGGAATCAAGACACAGAGAGAGATGAACGCTGTTGCTTAGTTCACCTTCTTTGTCTTTGGTCTATGCTCCTAGCCCACAGAATGGTACTACCCACATTGGTTGGCTAGTCCCACCTCAATGGAATCTAGGTGATCCCTCGCAGATATGTGTAGAAATTTGTTTCCATGGTGATTATAAACCCTACCAAACTGATAATGCAAGTTAAATAACACAGGTATCAGATGTGACATTGGCATTTGTGGAAGACAAAGTTTCTTGGAATCTTGGTTCTCTGAGAAGCTGTGTGGGAACTGGTAAACTTAGGTATGATGTTTTGATATACCTCATCAAAAAAGCTTATGTTGTTCCTTTGCAGTATTCCAGTGTCACTTCAGTAATAAAGCTGCCCCCAGTCACCAATCATACTTAATAATGTGCATGCTTATGTACATTCTTAGTTATTTCTCTGTGAAAGTTTATCTGCCTTTTCAACACCTAAAATATTTGCATTAATATGCCTGTATGTTAGTGAGTGCTCTCTGGAGGAAAAGAACTAATAGAATATTCATTCTATTTCTTTGAATATATACTTCAAAGGGGGTTTAGTGACTGCTCACTGAAAAGGCTAAGAACGCTGCTGCTCAGTCCATGTAAGGAACATCAGCACTCCCAGTCTGGTGTTGGATGTCTGCAAAAGCTATTGGTGTTTAGTTCACATGAGGAAGCTGGGTTCTGATTTCCGTGGCAGTGGCAGTAACAGGGAAGACGTAGGTACAAGCAAGGACTGGAGGGATGGGGGACAAAAATTAGCATTACCTTTTTTTCAGATTTGTTTATTTTGGCTGCCATCCAAACTGAAGGAAAGGCCATGCAGAGACTGCCTCACCTGGAGATCCATCCCATATACAGTCACCAAACCCAGACGCTATTGTAGATGCCAACAAGTGCTTGCTGACAGGAGCCTGATATAGCTGTCTCCTTAGAGGCTCTGCCAGTGCCTGACAAATACAGAGGTAGATGCTCTCAGCCAACCATTGGATTTGGCACAGGGTCCCCAATGGAGGAGCTAGAAGAAGTACCTAAGGAGCTGAAGGGGCTTGCAGCCCCATAAAGGGAACAAAAATATGAACTAATCAGTACCCCCAGAGCTTCCAGGGACTAAACCAAAGAGTACACATGAAGGGACCCATGGCTCCAACCGCATATCTAGCAGAAGATGGCTTTGTTGGACATCAATGGGAGGAGAGGCCCTTGGTCCTGGATCAAAGATCTTTTTTTTTAAAGATTTATTTATTGATTATATGTAAGTACACTGTAGCTGTTGGGCTGGTGAGATGGCTCAGTGGGTAAGAGCACCCGACTGCTCTTCCAAAGGTCCAGAGTTCAAATCCCAGCAACCACATGGTGGCTCACAACTATCTGTAATGAGATCTGACTCCCTCTTCTGGAGTGTCTGAAGACAGCTACAGTGTACTTACATATAATAAATAAATAAATCTAAAAAAAAAAAAAAAAAAAAGAATGGCAGGCCCTTGGTCCTGGAAAGGCTCGATGCCCCAGTGTAGAAGAATGCCAGGACAGGGAAGCAGGAGTGGGTGGGTTGAGGAGGAAATAGGGAGTTTACAGAAGGGAAACCAGGAAAGGGGATAATATTTGAAATGTAAATAAAGTCTCTAATAAAAAAAATTAAAAAGACAAAACAAACCAACAAAAACAAACAAATTAAAAAAAAACAAAAAAGGGGGAAGGGGATAAACACTGGGAAAGGGTCTCAGCCTCGCAGGAAATCATTCTGGAAAATACCCACCCAGTGGCATGTCTCTTAGTTGATTCTAGATCCATTCAAGTAGACAAGCAAATTGATTATCACAGGTATATCTTAGTCCAACAACCAATTACATTTTTTTATGCCAATGTAATCTCTAAATGAAGATACTAACAAGTTCTTAATCCTACCTAGTATAATATAACTATTCCACATACAACCAAAATAGATAGCAAAATCCCCCAAGAAATATAAAGTTCTTAATATTTTATAATTTAAATTTGGTAAAATTTATTTACAACACCTAACTACTGAAAGTATCCCAATTGGTGTTACATTGCATGGTAAAGAAATAGAAAAATGGAAGAATAAATATCAACTTAGTGTGTTTGTACACATGCACATAAATGCTGCTTATAAATATAACAAATGCCCATGGTGGTTATAGCCCTCATTTCCGTAAGTTGTTATGTGGCCTTAGCTGGTATTTATAACTTCTTTATTCTACTGTACATTCCATAGTTACACCACCTTCAACAAGCTCCTCTGCAACCATTCAAAATGGTTATTTACCTGAAGGGCTAAACCACACTTTATTGCCTGAAAGCTGTTGGCTATTTGCCATCATGCCTTGATTGCATAGTCACAGTTTCCCACAGACCTTACTCATAGGGCATAGTAACACCCACAGGACCTCCAATATACTAGACACACAGTCCTTATAGCCACTGGGAAGCAGTCTGCTTCCCCCTAGGTAGCCAGCCACCCCTCCCATGCGGGTTAGTCCTGTCTTAATTTTTTTGACTCAGGTGTATTAAGAAACCAAAGTACCCACTGACAAGTTTTAGGTTTCAGTTCAGTGAAACATTTGCTATACCTTCTCTGAAACCAAAGCTCCTAGGCCAACGGGACAGAAGGTCATGGGAATAGAATGCAAACATTTCCCTAAAAGATCACTAAGAGTGATGCTCAGCACACCATTTTCATTTGACTTGTTAACCTGTGAATCCTAATATGATAGTTAATTTTGGTTGTCAACTTGATTGGATCTGTAATCAAAAGCAACAGGCAGGTTCCAGGCAGGTCTGTAATGATATTTCTTGTAAGGTTTAACTAAGGGGAAAGACCCTGCCTTAGAATTCCCATTACCTTCTGGTGGTGGCATGAGTGTAATGAGATTCATAGGGAAAGCTTTTGCCTTTTACTACCCGGCTGTTCTGGTCAGTTATTACTGTCAACTTGATCCAACCAAGAGTACCTTGGAAGGAGAATGTCTCAACTAAGGGATCAGATTGAACTGTGTCCATGTGTGGGGGAAATAGTCTTGATTGTTGATTGATGTGAGAGGTCCCAGCCCATCATGGGCAGTGCTACCACTGGTCAGGTAGGCAGGTTATGCCTGAGTAGTGAGGTCTCCTGGAGTGAGTCAGAGAGAGAAAGCCAATGATCTTTGCTTCAAGCTTGAGCTCCGGCTCAAGTCCTCAAGGATGGACCGTGCCTTGTAAGCTGAAATCAATCCTTCCTCTCAAATGCTTTTGTCTGATGTGGTGTTTATTTAAGCAACAACCAGCAGGTTAGACCACCTCCCTTTTCCTGCCAGTGAGTGAATCTACCTTGTCACTGTCACTCCTGATGTTACCTGCTATGGAGTCCAACCTTTGGCTGTCAGCATGGGTTGAGGAACGGTGGCTCTCCAGAAGTCACCTTCATTGCCAGATTGGAACTGACAGGGCACCCACTCTTGTGCACAGCACCCAAAGCATGCAAATGCTGACTATTGAAATCCCAAGCCTTAATAATAGAAGCCACACTCGTAAACCCCTTTCATAATTCATTCTACAGGTTCTGCTCTACTAGAGAACCACAACCAATACATCTGGCTAGAGAAGAATGGGTATGCAAATGAGACTGAGAATGATGACACAGAGCATACACACAGTCTCCTAGAGAACACTGTTCCAGCCCCCAGGCTATTGCCATTACTTGGGCCATACCTGTGCCTTTAAAAGGACAACGTCCCACCAAGTCACTGGTGGTCTCCTCTGGGAATGGTGGCTTATTGGAGACCCCGTGGTGTTTCTGTTGCTTGTGGATTTGACACTCTGCATCAACCATATCCAAGTTAATCAGTGGTGAATGGAAGTGCATGTGGTTAATCCCACTGACCTTCAGACCTATCACCATAGCCACTTTTGAATGGGGTCACTGGGCAAAGCAAGGATACTATAGCAACCTGAGACTAGATAGGTCATAAGCCTAGGGCAAAGCCTAATCCTATTATTCTCCAAAAGAAAAAAAGCAATGACATGACTCCTACTTACATACAGCTATATCCATAGATCAGTGCCTCACTCAGCCCTCACCACAGAAGTTCTTTCTTCCAGTAGATGCAAGTTAACACAGAGTCCATAATTGAACAATGTACAGATAGTGGAGCATTCAGTCTTATTTTTTTCTTTGCTAACAGTTCTCACTGAAGACAGCTTCTTGGGTGTTCCATGTCCACATCCCCCTCTCAGCAATGGGACTCTATCTCTAGAAGATTCCACACTTCTCCTGGACTGGAACCAGAATGTCTTCATCAAGTCCCTCACTTCAAGTCTCAAGAAGCTATGCAGAAGAAAAGAAGATGCATAAAAATTGTAAAAGCCAGAGGGGATGGATGACTCCAAGGGAAGACTCTTTTGGATGTAACAGGACTGGTGTATATATGAAGTCATAGAGACTGTGGTAGCACTCATAAGGCTCGTACAGGTTCCATTGCTGAGAGGGGATGTGGACATGGAATGACCAAGGACCTGTCTCCAGTGATACCTGTTAGCAAAGAAAAAAAAATCTGTTTTCTCCATTGAAATCTTACTGGGTATATTAACCATATCTCATGGCATATCCATGTTCAAGACTAGTGGGCCAACACAAAGTGAACTCTGATAGTTTTGCAGACATTTTGTTTCATTTTGCTTTCTTTGGTCAGTTTTGAAAAACTTATATAAGTCTTTTGTTTATTTTGATTTCCATTTTTGTGAGTGTTCTGTGTCTGTGTGTTTCTTCATTTTTTGTTGCTGTTGTTTTGTTTTTCTTTGTATTAAAGGGAAACAAAAATATATAAAGTTGATTGGATCAGGTAGAGAGGTGGGAAGAATCTGGGAGGAGTTGGGAAAGAGTAAAAGTATCAAAAGGCATTGTAGGAAAACAGGTTTTTCAATAAGATTTTTAGAGTATTTTTTCTTTTTGTTTTTCTATTTATTTATTTATTTATTTATTTTAAACTCTAGATTTTATTAATCTCCCGATCCACCCCCATACCACATCCCATACCTCCTCTCACCCCTGTCTCCACGAGGATGTCCCCACCCCAAACCTTCACCCTACCAGTTCTCTAAACACCCTGGGGCCTTTAGTCTCTTGAGGGCTGGTGCATCATTTCTGATTAAACCCAGACCTGGCTGTCCTCTGCTGTATATGTGTTGGAAGCCTCATATCAGCTGGTGTATGCTGCCTGGTTGGTGTTGCAGTATCTGAGAGTGTCGCAGACCCTCTGGGTCCCTGTGTCTGCGTGGAACGGGGTCTCTCGTCGAGGGTGGGCAAAGCGTGGATGAGCGAGTGACAAACAGACACACACAGGAGAGTTCGTGTGTAGAATCTGAATGTAATTTTACAATTCGAGCTTCAGACTTTTTATACAGAAGACAATAAAGAAGTTGGGTGACATACCCGCAAGGTACAAATGAGGTAACCGGATGCTTAATGATTCTTACACAGAACAGAGGAATGAAAACACAAAGATCGGAAGGAACTGGGCAGTAAAATAATTGAGACAAAGTTAGCCCTATCTAAGGTCAGCTATAGCCTTAGAAGCCTGGTGTGAGAACTTTTCACTCCTAGGGCAAGGGCTTTCACACCCAAGTCATGGTTCTAACTAGGGAGTTCCGTTCTAGCTAACCATCTCATGAATAATGCAATACTCTAAAACCACAGCCCGATCTGCTTCCTAAACCATAGTAAATTCCTGTAAATAGGTGTAACTCAGCTATAATACTAAGCATCTATTCTGGTTTCCCCTACGGTCAGAAACTTCTTTCTTCCTAGGTGATGGTAGATTCCTGTGAAGGGCAGTGACCTAACTTTTAGTGTAATACCAGGGGCAGTACTGAAATCCAAGCCTAAGGTCTCGCTAAGGACGAACTAGGACTGTTGGAACACTGCTTTAGCTATGTCAGAATTCAATCTTAAAAGGCACTTATGATAGGAAAATATTGAAAGAGAGCACGTGGATCCATACAATAGACTAACTCGGGAATGGAACTCGGGAATGAAAAATTACTGTATGGTTAGGGAACGCTAGACTCCAGGAGGAGAGCTTCTTTGAAACTCTTTGCCTCATGAGTGACTTTTAAGCCTCTCGGCTTGTCCAGTTGACTCGACCGGGGCTAGCATGAGAGATCTCAGGTGTCCGGATTAATTAAGACTGCTGGTTCTCCTACAGGGTTGTTCTCCTCCTCCTCAGCTTCTTCCAGTTTTCCCCTAATTCAACCACAGGGGTCAGCAGCTTCTGTCCATTGATTGGGTGCAAACATCTGTCTCTGACTCTTTCAGCTGCTTGTTGGGTCCTACGGAGGGCAGTCACGCTAGGTCCCTTTTTGTGAGTGCTCCATAGCTGCAGGCCTTGAGAACTCCCCTTGAGCTGGATCCCACTTTGAGCCTGTTAGTGGACCTTCTTTTCCTCAGGTTCCTCTCCATTTCCATCCCTGCAGTTCTTTCAGACAGGAACAATTATGGGTCAGAGTTTTGACTGTGGGATGGTGTCTTAGTCAGGGTTTCTATTCCTGCACAAACATCATGACCAAGAAGCAAGTTGGGGAGGAAAGGGTTTATTCGGCTTACACTTCCGTACTGCTGTTCATCACCAAAGGAAGTCCGGACTGGAACTCAAGCAGGTCAGAAAGCAGGAGCCGATGCAGAGGCCATGGAGGGATGTTCTTTACTGGCTTGCCTCTCTGGCTTGCTCAGCCTACTCTCTTATAGAACCCAAGACTACCAGCCCAGGAATGGTCCCACCCACAAGGGGCCTTTCCCCCTTGATCACTGATTGAGAAAATGCCTTACAGTTGGATCTCTTGGAGGCATTTCCTCAACTGAAGCTCCTTTCTCTGGGATAACTCCAGCTGTGTCAAGTTGACACAAAAATAGCCAGTACAATTGACCCCTTGTCAACTTGACACACAAACACATCACTAGTAAGCCTCAACCCTTACATTCTTATTCATCCCCAAGATCTAAATAACTTTAAAAGTCCCACAGTTTTTACATATTCTTAAATTTTCAATCTCTTTAAAATATCCATCTCTTTTAAAATCCAAAGTCTTTTTACAATTAAAAGTCTCTTAACTGTGGGCTCCACTAAAACAGTTTCTTCCTTCAAGAGGGAAAATATCAGGGCACAGTCACAATGAAAGCAAAAATCAATCTCCAACCGTCCAACGTCTGGGATCCAACTCACGATCTTCTGGGCTCCTCCAAGGGCTTGGGTCACTTCTCCAGCCATGCCCTTTGTAGCACACACGTTGTCCTCTGGGCTCCAGATGCCTGTACTCCACTGCTGCTGCTGCTCTTGGTGGTCATCTCATGGTACTGGCATCTCCAAAACACTGCATGACCCCTTTAATCCTGGGCCTTCAATTGCAACTGAGGCTGCACCTTCACCAATGGCCTTCCATGGCCTCTCACAGTGCCGAGCCTCAGCTGCTCTGTGTGACCCCTTCATGCCTTCAAAACCAGTACCACCTGGGTGACCCTTACACATTACCAAGTCCCGCTGCAGAAGGAGTACAACCTTGCCTATCTCTGGAACACAGCCTCTTTGTGCTTTCAGAAAACACTTCCCAGAAGATGTCACCTCAACGATGCTGGTCTCTTCTTAATCACCGCTAATTTCTTAGCTCCAGCTAACCAGCATCAATAGTCCCAGTAATGCAAAGTTTTTGCTTTAGTAGTTCTGGTATCTTGTTAATCACAGCTGATTCTTCAGCCCCAGCTAACCAGAACTACAAAATCTTCACAATCAAAACAGCAATGGCCCTGAAAAGAGTCTTTAATTTTCCCTCTGAAATTTCACAAACCAGACCTCCATCTTCTGCACTGTTCTCAACATTATCTTCCAAGCTCCTACACAACATCTGACAGAGCTCTTAACAACGAATGGATCTTCAAGCCCAAAGTTCCAAAGTCCTTCCACAGTCCTCCCCAAAACATGGTCAGGTTGTCACAGGAATACCCCACTTCTGGTACCAATTTGTCTTAGTCAGGGTTTCTATTCCTGCACAAACATCATGACCAAGAAGCAAGTTGGGGAGGAAAGGGTTTATTCGGCTTACACTTCCGTACTGCTGTTCATCACCAAAGGAAGTCCGGACTGGAACTCAAGCAGGTCAGAAAGCAGGAGCCGATGCAGAGGCCATGGAGGGATGTTCTTTACTGGCTTGCCTCTCTGGCTTGCTCAGCCTACTCTCTTATAGAACCCAAGACTACCAGCCCAGGAATGGTCCCACCCACAAGGGGCCTTTCCCCCTTGATCACTGATTGAGAAAATGCCTTACAGTTGGATCTCTTGGAGGCATTTCCTCAACTGAAGCTCCTTTCTCTGGGATAACTCCAGCTGTGTCAAGTTGACACAAAAATAGCCAGTACAGATGGCAACCCCATCCCTTACTTGATGCCCTGTCTTTGTGCTGGAGGTGGGCTCTACAAGTTTTCTCTCCCCAGTGTAGGGCATTTCATCTAAGGTCACTCTCTTTGAGGCCCTAGAGTCTTTCATCTCCCAGGTCTTTGATATATTCTGGAGGGTACCCCCACCCCAACCTCCTACTTCCCAAGGCTGCCTGTTTCCATTCTTACTGCTAGCCCTTAGCGCTTCAGTCCTTTTCTCTCATCCAATACCAGATCAGGTTCCCCTCTCCCCTGCCACCCCGCCCACCTTCGTCCACTTTCCCTCTCAGGTCCTCCCCTCCCTCCCCTCTTGTGATTGTTTTCTTCTCCCTCCCAAGTGGGACTGAGGTATCCTCACTTGGGCCCTTCAGCTTGCTGACCTTTTTGAGTTCTGTGGACTGTATCTTAAGTATTCTGTACTTTCGGGGGGAATAATATCCACTTATTAGTAAGTGCATGCCATGTCATTTTGAGTCTGAGTTACCTCACTCAGGATGATATTTTCTAGTTCCATCCATTTGCCTGAAAAATTCAGGATGTCCTCATTTTTAAGTAGTATTCTATTGTGTAAATGAATCACATTTTCTGTATCCACTCTTCTGTTGGAGGACATCTGGGTTGTTTCCAAAAAGAAACTTCTTTTTAAAAAAATTGAGAACCTGATGTTCATTTCATACATGTTTAGAATCACAATATACACTTGACCATTTCTTTAATCAAGATGGGTGACTTTATCTCCTCTAACTAGCTTTAGTTTGTAGTCTGTTTTGTCAAAGAACCAAACACTGCTTGTTTTCCAGCTTCACATCCGTGAGGGACCTTTTCCATTCTCTAACTCTTAGATGCACCTGTCTCTGGTCATACCTACTGTGTTTCTTGGAAAAAACAAGGAGAAAAATCCTCTTTTTAAATCCAAGCTGCTGGTCTTCACTGTTTCATTGGGAATGGAGACCATTATTAAAAGGCCTTCATTGGGTTCTGTGGTTTTGCTGACATTTTACTGTGAGATGCTTCCTAACCTTTCTTTGTTTAGCTAGCTTTTAGGGGGGCTTTAGCCTTTTCCAAACAGGTTTATCTTTCTTTTTACCCAAAGGATTCATTCAAATGTCTGTTGTAGACCTTTAGTTTGTTTTGATTGTAGAAATGTTCTTCTTTTTTATTAGATATGTTCATTTATATTTCAAATTCTATCCCGAAGGTTCCCCTATACCCTCTCCCCGCCCTGCTCTCCTACCCACCCACTCCCACTTCTTGGCCCTGGCATTCCCCTGTACTGGGGCATATAAAGTTTGCAAGACCAAGGGGCCTCTCTTTCCACTGATGGCCAACTAGGCCATCTTCTGCTACATATGCAGCTAGAGACACGAGCTCTGGAGGTACTGGTTAGTTCATATTGTTGTTCCAAGAAATGTTCTTCTTCATTGAAGTATGATAAATTGTTTTGCTGGATATAATAAAATGGATTGATACGATTGTCTTTCAGCGCTTATAACTCATTTCCCCAAGAACCCTTAATTTTACAAGAGGTCTATCTGCTGAGAGACCTGATGTTATTCTCATGCCCTGCCTTTATTTATGACTCGGAGTTTCTCTCTTGTAATATTCAATCTACATTCTTCCTTTTCTCCGTTTGGTGTCTAACTATAAAATGACGTGGAAAGGTGCTTCTCTGGTCTTGTCTGTTTGCTGCATTAAATGCCCCTCTCCCTGGATGAGCGTCTCTTTCCCTAGACTTGGAATTTTTTTCTGTTATAAATTTACTGAAAATATTTTCTATGATTTAACATGAAATTCTCCATTTATGTGCCAATGATGTGCAGTCTTTGTCTTCCCATAGTGGCCCATATCTTATATTCTGTTCATTCTTTCTTATTACTCTATCTCTGCTAATAGATTATCTTATCTACCTTGTGATCAAGCCTGCTCCAATAATCTGCTTTCCCCTTGGCCATCTGCATCTGGGAGACATCCCAAGACTGATTTATGTGACACTAAAATTTCCATTTCCAGAATTCAAATGTGATTTCTTCCTCAGTTCTTTTATATCTTTACTGAATTATAATTTCATGCCCTATATTACCATCCATTTTTTTGTTCATATTCTTGGTGTTCATTTTGAAGTTTGCATTCTCTTTCATTATTTGAACATACTTATTTTTTTATTTTTAATATTTTTATTACGTATTTTCCTCAATTACATTTCCAATGCTCTCCCAAATGTCCCCCATATGCCCCCCCCCAATTCCCTACCCACCCATTCCCATTCTTTTGGCCCTGGCATTCCCCTGTAATGGGTCATATAAAGTTTGCATGTCCAATGGGCCTCTCTTTCCAGTGATGGCCGACTAGGCCGTCTTTTGATACATATGCAGCTAGAGTCAAGAGCTCTGGGGTACTGGTTAGTTCATAATGTTATTCCGCCTATAGGGTTGCAGATCCCTTTAGCTCCGTGGGTACTTTCTCTAGGTCCTCCATTCAGAGCCCTGTGATCCATCCAATAGCTGACTGTGAGCATCCACTTCTGTGTTTGCTAGGCCCCAGCATAGTTTCACAAGAGACAGCTATATCTGGGTCCTATCAGCAAAATCTTGCTAGTGTATGCAATGGTGTCAGCATTTGGAAGGTGATTATGGGATGGATCCCTGGATATGGCAGTCTCTAGATGGTCCATCCTTTGGTCACAGCTCCAAACTTTGTCTCTGTAACCATGGGTGTTTTGTTCCCAATTCTAAGAAGGGGCACAGTGTCCACACTTTGGTCTTCATTCTTCTTGAGTTTCATGCATTTAGCAAATTGTGTCTTATATCTTGTGTATGCTAAGTTTTGGGCTAATATCCACTTATCAGTGAATACATATTGTGTGAGTTCTTTTGTGATTGTGTTACCTCACTCAGGATGATGCCCTCCAGGTCCATCCATTTGCCTAGAAATTTCATAAATTCATTCTTTTTAATAGCTGAGTAGTACTCCATTATGTAAATGTACCACATTTTCTATATCCATTCCTCTGTTGAGGGGCATCTGGGTTCTTTCCAGCTTCTGGCTATTATACATAAGGATGCTATGAACATAGTGGAGCATATGTCCTTTTTACCGGACCAGATATCTTCTGGATATATGCTCAGGAGAGGTATTGCTGGATCCTCCAGTAGTACTATGTGCAGTTTTCTAAGGAACCCGCAGACTGATTTCCAGAGTGGTTGTACAAGCTTGCAATCCCACCAACAATGGAGGAGTGTTCCTCTTTCTCCACATCCTCATCAGCATCTGCTGTCACCTGATTTTTTTTTATGTTCATAGCAGCCTTATTTTTTTTTAATTAGGTATTTTCCTCAATTACATTTCCAATGCTACCCAAAAAGTCCCCAATACACCCCCCACAGTCCCCCACCCATCCACCCCCACCCCTTGGCCCTGGCATTCCCCTGTACTGGGGCATATAAAGTTGGCAAGTCCAATGGGCCTCTCTTTCCAGTGATGGCCGACTAGGCCATCTTTTGATACAAATGCAGCTAGAGTCAAGAGTTCTGGGGTACTGGTTAGTTCATAATAATGTTCCACCTATGGGGTTGCAGTTCCCTTTAGCTCCTTGGGTACTTTCTCTAGCTCCTCCATTGGGGGCCCTGTGATTCATCCAATAGCTGACTGTGAGCATCCACTTCTGTGTTTGCTAGGTCCCGGCATTGTCTCACAAGAGACAGCTATATCTGGGTCCTTTCAGCAAAATCTTGCTAGTGTATGCAATGGTGTCAGCGTTTGGAAGTTGATTATGGGATGGATCCCTGGATATGGCAGTCTTTAGATGGTCCTTCTTTCTTCACAGCTCCAAACTTTATCTCTGTAACTCTTTCCATGGGTGTTTTGTTCCCAATTCCAAGAAGGGGCACAGTGTCCACACTTTGGTCTTCGTTCTTCTTGAGTTTCATGCATTTAACAAATTGTATTTTATATCTTGGGTCTCCTACGTTTTTGGGCTAATATCCACTTATCAGTGAGTACATATTGTGTGAGTTCCTTTGTGAATATGTTACCACACTCAGGATGATGCCCTCCAGGTCCATCCATTTGCCTAGGAATTTCATAAATTCATTCTTTTTAATAGCTGAGTAGTACTCCATTGTGTAAATGTACCATAATTTCTGTATCCATTCCTCTGTTGAGGGACATCTGGGTTCTTTCCAGCTTCTGGCTATTATAAATAAGGCTGCTATGAACATAGTGGAGCATGTGTCCTTCTTACCGGTTGGAACATCTTCTAGATATATGCCCAGGAGAGGTATTGCTGGATCCTCTGGTAGTATTATGTCCAATTTTCTGAGGAACCGCCAAACTGATTTCCAGAGTGGTTGTACAAGCTTGCAATCCCACCAACAATGAAGGAGTGTTCCTCGTTCTCCACATCCTCGCCAGCATCTGCTGTCACCTGAATTTTTGATCTTAGCCATTCTGACTGGTGTGAGGTGGAATCTCAGGGTTGTTTTGAGTTGCATTTCCCTGATGATTAAGGATGTTGAACATTTTTTCAGGTGCTTCTCTGCCATTCGGTATTCCTCAGGTGAGAATTCTTTGTTCAGTTCTGAGCCCCACAGTCACAATCAAAGCAAAAATCAATCTCCAACTGTCCAACGTCTGGGATCCAACTCACGATCTTCTGGGCTCCTCCAAGGGCTTGGGTCACTTCTCCAGCCATGCCCTTTGTAGCACACACGTCGTCCTCTGGGCTCCAGATGCCTGTACTCCACTGCTGCTGCTGCTCTTGGTGGTCATCTCGTGGTACTGGCATCTCCAAAACACTGCGTGACCCCTTCAGTCCTGGGCCTTCAATTACAACTGGGGCTGCACCTTCACCAATGGCCTTCCATGGCCTCTCACAGTGCCGAGCCTGAGCTGCTGTGTGACCCCTTCATGCCTTCAAAACCAGTACCACCTGGGTGACCCTTACACATTACCAAGTCCCACTGCAGAAGGAGTACAACCTTGCCTATCTCTGGAACACAGCCTCTTGTGCTTTCAGAAAACACTACCCAGAAGATGTCACCTCAACGATGCTGGTCTCTTCTTAATCACCACTAATTTCTTAGCTCCAGCTAACCAGCATCAATAGCCCCAGTAATGCAAAGTTTTTGCTTTAGTAGTTCTGGTATCTTGTTAATCACAGCTGATTCTTCAGCCCCAGCTAACCAGAACTACAAAATCTTCACAATAAAAACAGCAATGGCCCTGAAGAGAGTCTTTAATTTTCCCTCTGAAATTTCACAAACCGGGCCTCCATCTTCTGCACTGTTCTCAGCATTATCTTCCAAGTTCCTACACAACATCTGACAGAGCTCTTAACAACGAATGGATCTTCAAGCCCAAAGTTCCAAAGTCCTTCCACAGTCCTCCCCAAAACATGGTCAGGTTGTCACAGGAATACCCCACTCTGCTGGTACCAATTTGTCTTAGTCAGGGTTTCTATTCCTGCACAAACATCATGACCAAGAAGCAAGTTGGGGAGGAAAGGGTTTATTGGGCTTACACTTCCATGCTGCTGTTCATCACCAAAGGAAGTCAGGACTGGAACTCAGACAGGTCAGGGAGCAGGAGCTGATACAGAGGCCATGGAGGGATGTTCTTTACTGGCTTGCCTCCCCTGGCTTGCTCAGCCTACTTTCTTATAGAACCCAAGACTACCAGCCCAGGGATGGTCCCACCCACAAGGGGCCTTTCCCCCTTGATCACTAATTGAGAAAATGCCTTACAGTTGGATCTCATGGAGGCATTTCCTCAACTGAAGCTCCTTTCTCTGTGATAACTCCAGCTGTGTCAAGTTGACACAAAAATAGCCAGTACAGGATCCTAACTCAAAACATCCAGGAAATAGAGGACACAATGAGAAGACCAAACCTACGGATAGGAGGATAGGAGTTGATGAGAATGAAGATTTTCAACTTAAAGGGCCAGCAAATATCTTCAACACAATTATAGAAGAAAACTTCCCAAACCTAAAGAATGACATGCCCATGAACATACAAGAAGCCTACAGAACTCCAAATAGACTGGACCAGAAAAGAAATTCCTCCCGATACATAATAATCAAAACAACAAACGCACTAAATAAAGATAGAATATTAAAAGCAGTAAGGGAGAAAGGTCAAGTAACATATAAAGGCAGGCCTATCAGAATTACACCATACTTTTCACCAGAGACTGTGAAAGCCAGAAGAGCCTGGACAGATGTTATACAGACACTAAGAGAACACAAATGCCAGCCCAGGCTACTATACCCAGCCAAACTCTCAATTACCATAGATGGAGAAACCAAAGTATTGCACGACAAACCAAATTCACACATTATCTTTCCACGAATCTAGCTCTTCAAAGGATAATAACAGAAAAAAACCAATATGAGGATGGAAATCACGCCCTAGAAAAAGCAAGAAAGTAATCCCTCAACAAACCAAAAAGAAGACAGTAACAAGAACAGAATGCCAACTTTAACAACAAAAATAAAAGGAGGCAACAATTACTTTTCCTTAATATCTCTTAATATCAATAAAAAGACATCGACTAACAGACTGGCTACACAAACAGGACCCAACATTCTGCTGCTTACAGGAAACCCATCTCAGGGAAAAAGACAGACACTACCTCAGAGTGAAAGGCTGGAAAACAATTTTCCAAGCCAATGCTATTGAAGAAACAAGCTGGAGTAGCCATTCTAATATCGAATAAAATCGACTTCCAACCCAACGTTATCAAAAAAGACAATAAGGGACACTTCATACTCATCAAAGGTGAAATCCTCCAAGAGGAACTCTCAATTCTGAATATCTATGCTCCAAATACAAGGCCAGCCACATTCATTAAAGACACTTTAGTAAAGCTCAAAGCACACATTGCACCTCACACAATAATAGTGGGAAACTTCAACACACCACTTTCATCAATGGACAGATTGTGGAAACAGAAACTAAATAGGGACACAGTGAAACTAACAGAAGTTATGAAACAAATGGACTTAACAGATGTCTACAGAACATTTTATCCTAAAACAAAAGGATATACCTTCTCTCAGCACCTCACGGGACCGTCTACAAAACTGACCATATAATTGGTCACAAAACAGGCCTCAACAGATACAAAAATATTTAAATTGTCCCATGCATCCTATCAGACCATCATGGACTAAGAATGATCTTCAATAACAACATAAATAATGGAAAGCCAACATTCACGTGGAAACTGAAAAACACTCTGCTCAATGATACTTTGGTCAAGGAAGGAATAAAGAAAGAAATTAAAGACTTTTTAGGGTTTAATGAAAATGAAGCCACAACATACCCAAACCTATGGGACACAATGAAAGCATTTCTAAGAGGGAAACTCATAGCTCTGAGTGCCTCCAAGAAGAAACTGTAGAGAGCACACACTAGCATCTTGACATCACATCTAAAAGCTCTAGAAAAAAAGGAAGAAAATTCGCCCAAGAGGAGTAGATGGCATGAAATAATCAAACTCAGGGGTGAAATCAACCAAGTGGAAACAAGAAGAACTATTCAAAGAATTAACCAAACGCGAAGTTGGTTCTTTGAGAAAATCAACAAGATAAATAAACCCTTAGCTAGACTCACCAGAGGGCACAGGGACAATATCCTAATTAACAAAATCAGGAATGAAAAGGGAGACATAACAACAGATCCTGAAGAAATCCAAAACACCATCAGATCCTTCTACAAAAGGCTATACTCAACAAAACTGGAAAACCTGGTTGAAATGGACCAATTTCTAGACAGATACCAGGTACCAAAGTTAAATCAGGACCAAGTTAACGATCTGAACAGTCCCATATCCCCTAAGAAATAGAAGCAGTCATTAATAGTCTCCTAGCCAAAAAAAAGCCCAGGACCAGATGGGTTTAGTGCAGAGTTCTACCAGACCTTCAAAGAAGATCTAATTCCAGTTCTGCACAAACTATTCCACAAATAGGAAGGAACTCTACCCAACTCATTCTATGAAGCCACAATTACTCTGATACCTAATCCACACATAGACCCAACAAAGAGAGAGAACTTCAGACCGATTTCCCTTATGAATATTGATGCAAAAATACTCAATAAAATTCTCGCTAACCGAATCCAAGAACACATTAAAACAATCATCCATCCTGACCAAGTAGGTTTTATTCCAGGGATGCAGGGATGGTTTACTATATGGAAATCCATCAACGTAATCCATTATATAAACAAACTCAAAGACAAAAACCACATGATCATCTCATTAGATGCAGAAAAAGCATTTGACAAGATCCAACACCCATTCATGATAAAAGTCTTAGAAAGATCAGGAATTCAAGGCCCATACCTAAAAATAATAAAAGCAATCTACAGCAAATCAGTAGCCAACATCAAAGTAAATGGTGAGAAGCTTGAAGCAATCCCACTAAAATCAGGGACTAGATAAGGCTGTCCACTCTCTCCATACCTATTCAACATAGTACTTGAAGTCCTAGCCAGAGCAATTCGACAACAAAAGGAGATCAAGGGGATACAAATTGGAAAAGATGAAGTCAAAATATCACTTTTTGCAGATGATATGATAGTATATTTAAGTGACCCTAAAAATTCCACCAGAGAACTCCTAAACATGAAAAACAGATTCGGTGAAGTAGCTGAATATAAAATTAACTCAAACAAGTCAATGGCCTTTCTCTACACAAAGAATAAACAGGCTGTGAAAGAAATTCGGGAAACAACACCCTTCTCAATAGTCACAAATAATATAAAATATCTTGGTGTGACTCTAACTAAGGAAGTGAAACATCTGTATGATAAAAACTTCAAGTCTCTGAAGAAAGAAATTAAAGAAGATCTCAGAAGATGGAAAGATCTCCCATGCTCAATGATTGGCAGGATCAACATTGTAAAAATGGCTATCTTGCCAAAAGCAATCTACAGATTCAATGCAATCCCATCAAAATTCCAACTCAATTCTTCAACGAATTAGAAAGTGCAATCTGCAAATTCATCTGGAAAAGCAAAAAACCTAGGATAGCAAAAACTCTTCTCAAGGATAAAAGAACCTCTGGTGGAATCACCATGCCAGACCTAAAGCTTTACTACAGAGCAATTGTGATAAAAAAAAAAAAAAAACCTGCATGGTACTGGCATACTGACAGACAAGTAGACCAATGGAATAGAATTGAAGACCCAGAAATGAACCCACACACCTATGGTCACTTGATCTTCGGCAAGGGAGCTAAAACCATCCAGTGGAAAAAAGACAGCATTTTCAACTAATGGTGCTGGCACAACTGGTGGTTATCATGTAGAAGAATGCGAATCGATCCATTCCTATCTCCTTGTACTAAGGTTAAATATAAGTGGATCAAGGAACTTCACACAAAACCAGAGACACTGAAACTTATAGAGGAGAAAGTGGGGAAAAGCCTTGAAGATATGCGCACAGGGGAAAATTCCTGAATAGAACAGCAATGGCTTGTGCTGTAAGATCGAGAATTGACAAATGTGACTTCATGAAACTGCAAAGCTTCTGCAAGGCAAAAGACACCGTCAATAAGACAAAAAGACCACCAACAGATTGGGAAAGGATCTTTACCTATCCTAAATCAGATGGACTAATATCCAATATATATAAATAACTCAAGAAGGTGTACTTCAGAAAATCAAATAACCCCATTAAAAATGGGGCTCAGAACTGAACAAAGAATTCTCACCTGAGGAATACCGAATGGCAGAGAAGCACCTGAAAAAATGTTCAACATCCTTAATCATCAGGGAAATGCAACTCAAAACAACCCTGAGATTCCACCTCACACCAGTCAGAATGGCTAAGATCAAAAATTCAGGTGACAACAGATGCTGGCGAGGATGTGGAGAACGAGGAACACTCCTTCATTGTTGGTGGGATTGCAAGCTTGTACAACCACTCTGGAAATCAGTTTGGCGGTTCCTCAGAAAATTGGACATAATACTACCAGAGGATCCAGCAATACCTCTCCTGGGCATATATCTAGAAGATGTTCCAACCGGTAAGAAGGACACATGCTCCACTATGTTCATAGCAGCCTTATTTATAATAGCCAGAAGCTGGAAAGAACCCAGATGTCCCTCAACAGAGGAATGGATACAGAAATTATGGTACATTTACACAATGGAGTACTACTCAGCTATTAAAAAGAATGAATTTATGAAATTCCTAGGCAAATGGATGGACCTGGAGGGCATCATCCTGAGTGTGGTAACATATTCACAAAGGAACTCACACAATATGTACTCACTGATAAGTGGATATTAGCCCAAAAACGTAGGAGACCCAAGATATAAAATACAATTTGTTAAATGCATGAAACTCAAGAAGAACGAAGACCAAAGTGTGGACACTGTGCCCCTTCTTGGAATTGGGAACAAAACACCCATGGAAAGAGTTACAGAGATAAAGTTTGGAGCTGTGAAGAAAGAAGGACCATCTAAAGACTGCCATATCCAGGGATCCATCCCATAATCAACTTCCAAACGCTGACACCATTGCATACACTAGCAAGATTTTGCTGAAAGGACCCAGATATAGCTGTCTCTTGTGAGACAATGCCGGGACCTAGCAAACACAGAAGTGGATGCTCACAGTCAGCTATTGGATGAATCACAGGGCCCCCAATGGAGGAGCTAGAGAAAGTACCCAAGGAGCTAAAGGGAACTGCAACCCCATAGGTGGAACATTATTATGAACTAACCAGTACCCCAGAACTCTTGACTCTAGCTGCATTTGTATCAAAAGATGGCCTAGTCGGCCATCACTGGAAAGAGAGGCCCATTGGACTTGCCAACTTTATATGCCCCAGTACAGGGGAATGCCAGGGCCAAGGGGTGGGGGTGGATGGGTGGGGGACTGTGGGGGGTGTATTGGGGACTTTTTGGGTAGCATTGGAAATGTAATTGAGGAAAATACCTAATTAAAAAAAAATAAGGCTGCTATGAACATAAAAAAAAATCAGGTGACAGCAGATGCTGATGAGGATGTGGAGAAAGAGGAACACTCCTCCATTGTTGGTGGGATTGCAAGCTTGTACAACCACTCTGGAAATCAGTCTGCGGGTTCCTTAGAAAATTGCACATAGTACTACCGGAGGATCCAGCAATACCTCTCCTGAGCATATATCCAGAAGATATCTGGTCCGGTAAAAAGGACATATGCTCCACTATGTTCATAGCATCCTTATGTATAATAGCCAGAAGCTGGAAAGAACCCAGATGCCCCTCAACAGAGGAATGGATATAGAAAATGTGGTACATTTACATAATGGAGTACTACTCAGCTATTAAAAAGAATGAATTTATGAAATTTCTAGGCAAATGGATGGACCTGGAGGGCATCATCCTGAGTGAGGTAACACAATCACAAAAGAACTCACACAATATGTATTCACTGATAAGTGGATATTAGCCCAAAACTTAGCATACACAAGATATAAGACACAATTTGCTAAATGCATGAAACTCAAGAAGAATGAAGACCAAAGTGTGGACACTGTGCCCCTTCTTAGAATTGGGAACAAAACACCCATGGTTACAGAGACAAAGTTTGGAGCTGTGACCAAAGGATGGACCATCTAGAGACTGCCATATCCAGGGATCCATCCCATAATCACCTTCCAAATGCTGACACCATTGCATACACTAGCAAGATTTTGCTGATAGGACCCAGATATAGCTGTCTCTTGTGAAACTATGCTGGGGCCTAGCAAACACAGAAGTGGATGCTCACAGTCAGCTATTGGATGGATCACAGGGCTCTGAATGGAGGACCTAGAGAAAGTACCCACGGAGCTAAAGGGATCTGCAACCCTATAGGCGGAATAACATTATGAACTAACCAGTACCCCAGAGCTCTTGACTCTAGCTGCATATGTATCAAAAGACGGCCTAGTCGGCCATCACTGGAAAGAGAGGCCCATTGGACATGCAAACTTTATATGACCCATTACAGGGGAATGCCAGGGCCAAAAGAATGGGAATGGGTGGGTAGGGAATTGGGGGGGGGGGCATATGGGGGACATTTGGGAGAGCATTGGAAATGTAATTGAGGAAAATACGTAATAAAAATATTAAAAATAAAAAAATAAGTATGTTCAAATAATGAAAGAGAATGCAAACTTCAAAATGAACACCAAGAATATGAACAAAAAAATGGATGGTAATATAGGGCATGAAATTATAATTCAGTAAAGATATAAAAGAACTGAGGAAGAAATCACATTTGAATTCTGGAAATGGAAATTTTAGTGTCACATAAATCAGTCTTGGGATGTCTCCCAGATGCAGATGGCCAAGGGGAAAGCAGATTATTGGAGCAGGCTTGATCACAAGGTAGATAAGATAATCTATTAGCAGAGATAGAGTAATAAGAAAGAATGAACAGAATATAAGATATGGGCCACTATGGGAAGACAAAGACTGCACATCATTGGCACATAAATGGAGAATTTCATGTTAAATCATAGAAAATATTTTCAGTAAATTTATAACAGAAAAAAATTCCAAGTCTAGGGAAAGAGACGCTCATCCAGGGAGAGGGGCATTTAATGCAGCAAACAGACAAGACCAGAGAAGCACCTTTCCACGTCATTTTATAGTTAGACACCAAACGGAGAAAAGGAAGAATGTAGATTGAATATTACAAGAGAGAAACTCCGAGTCATAAATAAAGGCAGGGCATGAGAATAACATCAGGTCTCTCAGCAGATAGACCTCTTGTAAAATTAAGGGTTCTTGGGGAAATGAGTTATAAGCGCTGAAAGACAATCGTATCAATCCATTTTATTATATCCAGCAAAACAATTTATCATACTTCAATGAAGAAGAACATTTCTTGGAACAACAATATGAACTAACCAGTACCTCCAGAGCTCGTGTCTCTAGCTGCATATGTAGCAGAAGATGGCCTAGTTGGCCATCAGTGGAAAGAGAGGCCCCTTGGTCTTGCAAACTTTATATGCCCCAGTACAGGGGAATGCCAGGGCCAAGAAGTGGGAGTGGGTGGGTAGGAGAGCAGGGCGGGGAGAGGGTATAGGGGAACCTTCGGGATAGAATTTGAAATATAAATGAACATATCTAATAAAAAAGAAGAACATTTCTACAATCAAAACAAACTAAAGGTCTACAACAGACATTTGAATGAATCCTTTGGGTAAAAAGAAAGATAAACCTGTTTGGAAAAGGCTAAAGCCCCCCTAAAAGCTAGCTAAACAAAGAAAGGTTAGGAAGCATCTCACAGTAAAATGTCAGCAAAACCACAGAACCCAATGAAGGCCTTTTAATAATGGTCTCCATTCCCAATGAAACAGTGAAGACCAGCAGCTTGGATTTAAAAAGAGGATTTTTCTCCTTGTTTTTTCCAAGAAACACAGTAGGTATGACCAGAGACAGGTGCATCTAAGAGTTAGAGAATGGAAAAGGTCCCTCACGGATGTGAAGCTGGAAAACAAGCAGTGTTTGGTTCTTTGACAAAACAGACTACAAACTAAAGCTAGTTAGAGGAGATAAAGTCACCCATCTTGATTAAAGAAATGGTCAAGTGTATATTGTGATTCTAAACATGTATGAAATGAACATCAGGTTCTCAATTTTTTTAAAAAGAAGTTTCTTTTTGGAAACAACCCAGATGTCCTCCAACAGAAGAGTGGATACAGAAAATGTGATTCATTTACACAATAGAATACTACTTAAAAATGAGGACATCCTGAATTTTTCAGGCAAATGGATGGAACTAGAAAATATCATCCTGAGTGAGGTAACTCAGACTCAAAATGACATGGCATGCACTTACTAATAAGTGGATATTATTCCCCCCGAAAGTACAGAATACTTAAGATACAGTCCACAGAACTCAAAAAGGTCAGCAAGCTGAAGGGCCCAAGTGAGGATACCTCAGTCCCACTTGGGAGGGAGAAGAAAACAATCACAAGAGGGGAGGGAGGGGAGGACCTGAGAGGGAAAGTGGACGAAGGTGGGCGGGGTGGCAGGGGAGAGGGGAACCTGATCTGGTATTGGATGAGAGAAAAGGACTGAAGCGCTAAGGGCTAGCAGTAAGAATGGAAACAGGCAGCCTTGGGAAGTAGGAGGTTGGGGTGGGGGTACCCTCCAGAATATATCAAAGACCTGGGAGATGAAAGACTCTAGGGCCTCAAAGAGAGTGACCTTAGATGAAATGCCCTACACTGGGGAGAGAAAACTTGTAGAGCCCACCTCCAGCACAAAGACAGGGCATCAAGTAAGGGATGGGGTTGCCATCTGTACTGGCTATTTTTGTGTCAACTTGACACAGCTGGAGTTATCCCAGAGAAAGGAGCTTCAGTTGAGGAAATGCCTCCAAGAGATCCAACTGTAAGGCATTTTCTCAATCAGTGATCAAGGGGGAAAGGCCCCTTGTGGGTGGGACCATTCCTGGGCTGGTAGTCTTGGGTTCTATAAGAGAGTAGGCTGAGCAAGCCAGAGAGGCAAGCCAGTAAAGAACATCCCTCCATGGCCTCTGCATCGGCTCCTGCTTTCTGACCTGCTTGAGTTCCAGTCCGGACTTCCTTTGGTGATGAACAGCAGTACGGAAGTGTAAGCCGAATAAACCCTTTCCTCCCCAACTTGCTTCTTGGTCATGATGTTTGTGCAGGAATAGAAACCCTGACTAAGACAAATTGGTACCAGAAGTGGGGTATTCCTGTGACAACCTGACCATGTTTTGGGGAGGACTGTGGAAGGACTTTGGAACTTTGGGCTTGAAGATCCATTCGTTGTTAAGAGCTCTGTCAGATGTTGTGTAGGAGCTTGGAAGATAATGTTGAGAACAGTGCAGAAGATGGAGGTCTGGTTTGTGAAATTTCAGAGGGAAAATTAAAGACTCTTTTCAGGGCCATTGCTGTTTTGATTGTGAAGATTTTGTAGTTCTGGTTAGCTGGGGCTGAAGAATCAGCTGTGATTAACAAGATACCAGAACTACTAAAGCAAAAACTTTGCATTACTGGGACTATTGATGCTGGTTAGCTGGAGCTAAGAAATTAGCGGTGATTAAGAAGAGACCAGCATCGTTGAGGTGACATCTTCTGGGAAGTGTTTTCTGAAAGCACAAAGAGGCTGTGTTCCAGAGATAGGCAAGGTTGTACTCCTTCTGCAGCGGGACTTGGTAATGTGTAAGGGTCACCCAGGTGGTACTGGTTTTGAAGGCATGAAGGGGTCACACAGAGCAGCTGAGGCTCGGCACTGTGAGAGGCCATGGAAGGCCATTGGTGAAGGTGCAGCCTCAGTTGCAATTGAAGGCCCAGGATTAAAGGGGTCATGCAGTGTTTTGGAGATGCCAGTACCATGAGATGACCACCAAGAGCAGCAGCAGCAGTGGAGTACAGGCATCTGGAGCCCAGAGGACAACGTGTGTGCTACAAAGGGCATGGCTGGAGAAGTGACCCAAGCCCTTGGAGGAGCCCAGAAGATCGTGAGTTGGATCCCAGACGTTGGACGGTTGGAGATTGATTTTTGCTTTCATTGTGACTGTGCCCTGATATTTTCCCTCTTGAAGGAAGAAACTGTTTTAGTGGAGCCCACAGTTAAGAGACTTTTAATTGTAAAAAGACTTTGGATTTTAAAAGAGATGGATATTTTAAAAAGATTGAAATTTTAAGAATATGTAAAGACTGTGGGACTTTTAAAGTTATTTAGATCTTGGGGATGAATAAGAATGTAAGGGTTGAGACTTACTAGTGATGTGTTTGTGTGTCAAGTTGACAAGGGGTCAATTGTACTGGCTATTTTTGTGTCAACTTGACACAGCTGGAGTTATCACAGAGAAAGGAGCTGCAGTTGAGGAAATGCCTCCATGAGATCCAACTGTAAGGCATTTTCTCAATTAGTGATCAAGGGGGAAAGGCCCCTTGTGGGTGGGACCATCCCTGGGCTGGTAGTCTTGGGTTCTATAAGAAAGTAGGCTGAGCAAGCCAGGGGAGGCAAGCCAGTAAAGAACATCCCTCCATGGCCTCTGTATCAGCTCCTGCTCCCTGACCTGTCTGAGTTCCAGTCCTGACTTCCTTTGGTGATGAACAGCAGCATGGAAGTGTAAACCGAATAAACCCTTTCCTCCCCAACTTGCTTCTTGGTCATGATGTTTGTGCAGGAATAGAAACCCTGACTAAGACAGATCCTTTTGCATTTTGTATTTTCTTTGATTGTTGTGCCGATGTTCTCTATGGAATCTTCTGCACCTGAGATTCTCTCTTCCATCTCTTGTATTCTGTTGCTGATGCTTGCATCTATGGTTCCAGATTTCTTTCCTAGGGTTTCTATCTCCAGCGTTGCCTCACTTTGGGTTTTCTTTATTTTGTCTACTTTCTTTTTTATGTCTAGTATGGTTTTGTTCATTTCCATCACCTGTTTGGATGTGTTTTCCTGTTTTTCTTTAAGGACTTCTACCTGTTTGGTTGTGTTTTCCTGTTTTTCCTTAAGGACTTGCAACTCTTTAGCAGTGTTATCCTGTATTTCTTTAAGTGAGTTATTAAAGTCCTTCTTGATGTCCTCTACCATCATCATGAGATATGCTTTTAAATCTGAGTCTAGCTTTTCGGTTGTGTTCAGGTGCCCAGGACTAGGTGAGGTGGGAGTGCTGGGTTCTGATGATGGTGAGTGGTCTTGATTTCTGTTAGTAGGATTTTTACATTTGCCTTTCGCCATCTGGTAATCTCTGGAGCTAGTTGTTATAGTTGTCTCTGGTTAGAGCTTGTTCCTCAGGTGATTATGTTAGCCTCTATCAGCAGTCCTGGGAGACTAGCTATCTCCTTAGTTTCAGTGGTCAGAGTACTCTGTGCAGGCAAGCTCTCCTCTTGCAGGAAAGGTGCCCAGATATCTGGTGTTCGATCCTGCCTCCTGGCAGAAGTTGTGTTCCACTCACCAGAGGTCTTAGTATCCCGTGGGGGATCCTGTATGGGTCCTTGCAGGTGTCCAGAGACTCCCTGGGCCAGGAACTCCGGTGCTGCAGTGGACCGGAAGGGACTTGTGTCTCGATCAGGCCGGGTTATCTGCTTTCCTGGTTAATGCAGTCTCAGGTCCCGCATGATTGGATTGGAGCAGACGCTGTGTTCCACTCACCAGAGGTCTTAGGATCCCGTGGGGGATCCTGTGTGGGTCCTTGTGGGTGTCTAGAGACTCCCCAGGCCAGGAACTCCAATGCTGCAATGGACCAGAAGGTTGAACATACTTATAATAACTGTTTAAAATTCTTTGTCCAATAGGCCATTACTGTGGAATTCATAATTTTTGGAAGAGTCATGCTATTTTGTTTCTTTTGCTTTTGCATCAGAACATGTGTGTCTGGATGGAAGCCATTGTTTGGCCTTTTATTCTTATGGCAGAAGTGTCTGTAATGTTTAAGAGGGGTTATAGGATATTATATTGCTGTAGTATCATTTTACTGTTAGTCTGGGGCCTAGTTCAGCAGTTAGGCCCTCAGTCCAGGTGATCAGAAAGCCAGGCTCAATCCCCACTGCTCTCATGAGAAAAGGATACTATAAAAATAAATAATGCATTGTGCTGAAGAGATAGCTTAGTGGAAAAATGTGTGTACCACTCTTGCAAGGACCCAACTTCAATTCCCAGCACCTTCAACTGATAGCTCACTTATGGAGCCTGTAACCCTTTACTTGCACACAGACACACATATATACATATATTTTCATTTGAATGGAGCTATGTATTTTATTTACACTAACTGACTTCATATACAGAGATTTTTGTCTCTGGATAATATTCATGGGTATATTAAAAATAAATACATGACACATGTTGCAAATGGAGAGTATTACAAATAGTACAGTACAATCTAAGGAAACCCCATAAAATTAATAAAAATACAGTTGATATTCATTAATAGGACAATCTAAATGTATATAATGGACAAATATTTTATATGTATAATTTTTTAAATAATAAAAATACATTGAAAGAAACCATTACAGTAGTAAGACCACTGGAGAAATAGTGATAGTCAGATAAAATAACATCCCCGAAAAGCACCGGGGCAGCTGGGGCGCAGGGTCCGCTGACACTCGCCAGCTACCCAGAACACCCGCCACAGGATCTTAAGACTTCTGGTGAGTGGAGCACAGCTTCTGCTCCAATCCAATTGCGCGGGACCTGAGACTGCATTAGTTAGGGAAGCAGAAACCGGCCTGAGTAGGACCACAGGCCTCATCCGGCTGGATCAGCGCCGGGGTAGCGGGAGCGCAGGGTTGCCTGACACCCGCCAGCTACCCACGACCCCCGCCGCAGGATTTTGGGACTGCTGGTGAGTGGAACACAGCTTCAGCTCCAATCCAATTGCACGGGACCTGAGACTGCATTAGTTAGGGAAGCAGAAACCGGCCTGAGTAGGGCCACAGGCCACATCCGGCCGGATCAGCGCCTGGGTAGCGGGAGCGCAGGGTTGCCTGACACCCGCCAGCTACCCACGACCCCCGCCGCAGGATTTTGGGACTGCTGGTGAGTGGAACACAGCTTCTGCTCCAATCCAATTGCGTGGGACCTGAGACTGCATTAGTTAGGGAAGCAGAAATAGGGCCACAGGCCTCATCCGGCCAGATCAGCACCGGGGTAGCGGGAGCACAGGGTTGCCTGACACCCGCCAGCTACCCACGACCCCCGCCACAGGATTTTGGGACTGCTGGTGAGTGGAACACAGCTTCTGCTCCAATCCAATTGCGCGGGACCTGAGACTGCATTAGTTAGGGAAGCAGAAACCGGCCTGAGTAGGGCCACAGGCCTCAGCCGGCCGGATCAGCGCTGGGGTAGCAGGAGCGCAGGGTTGCCTGACACCCGCCAGCTACCCACGACCCCCGCCGCAGGATTTTGGGACTGCTGGTGAGTGGAACACAGCTTCTGTTCCAGTCTAATCACGCGGGACCTGAGACTGCTCTGGTTGGGGAGAGAGAAATCCGGCCTACATAGGGCCACAACCCTCTTCCAGTCAGAAAAGCACCGGGGCAGCTGGGGCGCAGGGTCGGCTGACACTCACCAGCTACCCACAACACCCACCACAGGATCTTAAGACTTCTGGAGAGTGGAACACAGCTTCTGCTCCAATCCAATTGCACGCAGGACCAGAGACTGCATTAGTTAGGGAAGCAGAAAAATGGCCTGTGTAGGACCACAGGCCTCTTCCGGCTGGACCAGCACCGGGGTACCCTCAGCTACCCACGACACCCGCCGCAGGATTTAGAGACTGCTGGTGAGTGGAACACAGCTTCTGCTCCAATCTTTAAACAGTGACAACGATAACAACTAACCCCAGAGATTACCAGATGGCGAAAGGTAAACGTAATAATCTTACTAACAGAAACCAAGACCACTCACCATCATCAGAACCCAGCACCCCCACTTCGCCCAGTCCAGGGCACCCCAACACACCGGAAAAGCTAGACACGGATTTAAAAGCATATCTCCTCATGATGATAGAGAACTTCAAGAAGGACTTTAATAACACACTTAAAGAAATGCAGGAGAACACTGCTCAACAGGCAGAAGACAATAAAGAGAAAGCACAAAAATCCCTTAAAGAATTGCAGGAGAACACTGCTAAAGAGTTACAAATCCTTAAAGAAAAACACGATAACATAATCAAACAGGTAGAAGTCCTTACAGAAAAACAGGAAAACACATCCAAACAGATGATGGAAATGAACAAAACCATACTAGACCTAAAAAGGGAAGTAGACACAATAAAGAAAACCCAAAATGAGGCAACACTGGAGATAGAAACCCTAGGAAAGAAATCTGGAACCATAGATACGAGCATCAGCAACAGAATACAAGAGATGGAAGAGAGAATCTCAGGTGCAGAAGATTCCATAGAGAACATCGGCACAACAATCAAGGAAAATGTAAAATGCAAAAAGATCCTAACTCAAAACATCCAAGAAATACAGGACACAATGAGAAGACCAAACCTACGGATAATAGGAGTGGATGAGAAGAAGGTTTTCAACTCAAAGGACCAGCAAACATCTTCAACAAAATTATAGAAGAAAACTTCCCAAATCTAAAGAAAGAGATGCCCATGAACATACAAGAAGCCTACAGAACTCCAAATAGACAGGACCAGAAAAGAAATACCTCCCGACACATAATAATCAGAGCAACAAATGCTCTAAATAAAGATAGAATACTAAAAGCAGTAAGAGAAAAAGGCCAAGTAACATATAAAGGCAAGCCTATCAGAATTACACCAGATTTTTCACCAGAGACTATGAAAGCCAGAAGATCCTGGACGGATGTTATACAGACACTAAAAGAACACAAATTCCAGCCCAGGCTACTATACCCAGCCAAACTCTCAATTAACATAGATGGAGAAACCAAAGTATTCCACGACAAAACCAAATTCACACATTATCTCTCCACGAATCCAGCCCTTCAAAGGATAATAACAGAAAAAAACCAATACAAGGACAGGAACCACGCCCTAGAAACAACAAGAAGGTAATCCCTCAACAAACCTAAAAGAAGACAGCCACAAGAACAAAATGCCAACTTTAACAACAAAAATAACAGGAAACAACAATTACTTTTCCTTAATATCTCTTAATATCAATGGACTCAACTCCCCGATAAAAAGACATAGACTAACAAACTGGCTACACAAACAAGACCCAACATTTTGCTGCTTACAGGAAACTCATCTCAGAGAAAAGGATAGACACTACCTCAGAATGAAAGGCTGGAAAACAATTTTCCAAGCAAATGGCATGAAGAAACAAGCTGGAGTAGCCATTCTAATATCTGATAAGATTGACTTCCAACCCAAAGTCATTAAAAAAGACAGGGAGGGACACTTCATACTCATCAAAGGTAAAATCCTCCAAGAGGAACTATCAATCCTGAATATCTATGCTCCAAATACAAAGGCAGCCACATTCATTAAAGAAACTTTAGTAAAGCTCAAAGCACACATTGCACCTCATACAATAATAGTGGGAGACTTCAACACACCACTTTCACCAATGGACAGATCATGGAAACAGAAACTAAACAGGGACACAGTGAAACTAAGAGAAATTATGAATCAAATGGATCTGGCAGATATCTACAGAACATTCTATCCTAAAACAAAAGGATATACCTTATTCTCAGCACCTCATGGTACCTTCTCCAAAATTGACCACATAATTGGTCACAAAGCAGGCCTCAACAGATATAAAAATATTGAAATTGTCCCATGCATCCTATCAAATCACCATGGCCTAAGGCTGATCTTCAATAACAAAATAAATAATAGAAAGCCAACCTTCACGTGGAAACTGAACAACACTCTTCTCAATGATACCTTGGTCAAGGAAGGAATAAAGAAAGAAATTAAGGACTTTTTAGAGTTCAATGAAAATGAAGCCACAACATACCCAAACTTATGGGACGCAATGAAAGCATTTCTAAGAGGAAAACTCATAGCTCTGAGTGCCTCCAAAAGGAAACTAGAGAGAGCACACATTAGCAGCTTGACAACACACCTAAAAGCACTAGAACAAAAGGAAGCAAATTCACCCAAGAGGAGTAGACGGCAGGAAATAATCAAACTCAGGGGTTAAATCAACCAAGGGGAAACAAGAAAAACTATTCAAAGAATCAACCAATCAAGGAGCTGGTTCTTTGAGAAAATCAACAAGATAGTTAAACCCTTAGCCAGACTCACTAGAGGGCACAGGGAAAGCATCCTAATTAACAAAATCAGAAATGAAAAAGGAGACATAACAACAGATCCTGAAGACATCCAAAACACCATCAGATCCTTCTACCAAAGGCTATACTCAACAAAACTGGAGAACCTGGATGAAATGGAGAAATTCCTAGACAGATACCAGGTACCAAAGTTGAATCAACATCAGGTTAATGATCTAAACAGCCCTATATCCCCCAAAGAAATAGAAGCAGTCATTAATAGTCTCCCAACTAAAAAAAGCCCAGGACCAGATGGGTTTAGTGCAGAGTTCTATCAGACCTTCAAAGAAGATCTAATCCCAGTTCTTCACAAACTATTCCACAAAATAGAAACAGAAGGTACTCTACCCAACTCAGTCTATGAAGCCACAATTACTCTGATACCTAAACCACAAAAAGACCCAACAAAGATAGAAAACTTCAGACCAATATCCCTTATGAATATTGATGCAAAAATCCTCAATAAAGTTCTTGCTAACCGAATCCAAGAACACATCAAAACAATCATCCATCCTGACCAAGTAGGTTTCATCCCAGGGATGCAGGGATGGTTCAATATACGGAAATCCATCAACGTAATCCAGTATATAAACAAACTCAAAGACAAAAACCACATGGTCATCTCCTTAGATGCGGAAAAAGCATTTGACAAGATCCAACACCCATTCATGATAAAAGTCTTGGAAAGATCAGGAATTCAAGGCCCATACCTAAACATGATAAAAGCAATCTACAGCAAACCAGTAGCCAACATCAAAGTAAATGGTGAGAAGCTTGAAGCAATCCCTCTAAAATCAGGGACTAGACAAGGCTGTCCACTTTCTCCATACCTATTCAACATTGTACTTGAAGTCCTAGCCAGAGCAATTCGACAACAAAAGGAGATCAAAGGGATACAAATTGGAAAAGATGAAGTCAAAATATCACTTTTTGCAGATGATATGATAGTATATATAAGTGACCCTAAAAATTCCACCAGAGAACTCCTAAGCCTGATAAACAGCTTCGGTGAAGTAGCTGGATATAAAATTAACTCAAACAAATCAATGGCCTTTCTCTACACAAAGAATAAACAGGCTGAGAAAGAAATTAGGGAAACAACACCCTTCTCAATAGTCACAAATAATATAAAATATCTTGGCGTGACTCTAACTAAGGAAGTGAAAGATCTGTATAATAAAAACTTCAAGTCTCTGAAGAAAGAAATTATAGAAGATCTCAGAAGATGGAAAGATCTCCCATGCTCATGGATTGGCAGGATCAACATTGTAAAAATGGCTATCTTGCCAAAAGCAATCTACAGATTCAATGCAATCCCCATCAAAATCCCAAATCAATTCTTCAACGAATTAGAAAGTGCAATCTGCAAATTCATCTGGAATAACAAAAAACCTAGGATAGCAAAAACTCTTCTCAAGGATAAAAGAACCTCTGGTGGAATCACCATGCCGGACCTAAAGCTCTACTACAGAGCAATTGTGATAAAAACTGCATGGTACTGGTATAGTGACAGACAAATAGACCAATGGAATAGAATTGAAGACCCAGAAATGAACCCACACACCTATGGTCACTTGATCTTCGACAAGGGAGCTAAAAACATCCAGTGGAAGAAAGACAGCATTTTCAACAAATGGTGCTGGCACAACTGGTTGTTAACATGTAGAAGAATGCGAATCGATCCATTCCTATCTCCTTGTACTAAGGTCAAGTCTAAGTGGATCAAGGAACTTCACATAAAACCAGAGACACTGAAACTTATAGAAGAGAAAGTGGGGAAAAGCCTTGAAGATATGGGCACAGGGGAAAAATTCCTGAATAGAACAGTAATGGCTTGTGCTGTAAGATCGAGAATTGACAAGTGGGACCTCATGAAACTACAAAGCTTCTGCAAGGCTAAAGACACCATCAATAAGACAAAAAAACCACCAACAGATTGGGAAAGGATCTTCACCTATCCTAAATCAGATAAGGGACTAATATCCAATATATATAAAGAACTCAAGAAGGTGGACTCCAGAAAGTCAAATAACCCCATTAAAAAATGGGGCTCAGAACTGAACAAAGAATTCTCACCTGAGGAATACCGAATGGCAGAGAAGCACCTGAAAAAATGTTCAACATCCTTAATCATCAGGGAAATGCAAATCAAAACAACCCTGAGATTCCACCTCACACCAGTCAGAATGGCTAAGATCAAAAATTCAGGTGACAGCAGATGCTGGCGAGGATGTGGAGAAAGAGGAACACTCCTCCATTGTTGTTGGGATTGCAAGCTTGTACAACCACTCTGGAAATCAGTCTGGCGGTTCCTCAGAAAATTGGACATAGTACTACCGGAGGATCCAGCAATACCTCTCCTGGGCATATATCCAGAAGATGTCCCAACCGGTAAAAAGGACACATGCTCCACTATGTTCATAGCAGCCCTAATTATAATAGCCAGAAGCTGGAAAGAACCCAGATGTCCCTCAACAGAGGAATGGATACAGAAATTATGGTACATTTACACAATGGAGTACTACTCAGCTATTAAAAAGAATGAATTTATGAAATTCCTAGCCAAATGGATGGACCTGGAGGGCATCATCTTGAGTGAAGTAACACAATCACAAAAGAACTCACACAATATGTATTCATTGATAAGTGGATATTAGCCCAAAACTTAGGATACCCAAGATATAAGATACAATTTGATAAACGCATGAAACTCAAGAAGAATGAAGACCAAAGTGTGGACACTGTGCACCTTCTTAGAATTGGGAACAAAACACCCAGGGAAGGAGTTACAGAGACAAAGTTCGTAGCTGTGATGAAAGGATGGACCATTTAGAGACTGCTGTATCCAGGGATCCGTCCCATAATCAGCTTCTAAACGCTGACACCATTGCATACACTAGCAAGATCTTGCTGAAAGGACCCAAATATAGCTGTCTCTTGTGAGACGATGCCGGGGCCTAGCAAACACAGGAGTGGATGTTCACAGTCAGCTATTGGATGTATCACAGGGCTCCCAATGGAGAAGCTAGAGAAAGTACCCAAGGAGCTAAAGGGATCGGCAACCCTATTGTTGGAACAACATGATGTACTAACCAGAACCCTGGAGCTCTTGTCTCTAGCTGCATATGTATCGAAAGATGGCCTAGTCGGCCATCAATGGAAAGAGAGGTCCATTGGACTTGCAAACTTTATATGCCCCAATATAGGGGAATGCCAGGGCCAAAAGAATGTTAATGGGTGGGTAGGGAAGTGGGGGGCGCTATGGGGGACTTTTGGGATAGTATTGGAAATGTAATTGAGGAAAATATGTAATAAAAATATTAAAAAAAAAAAGATACAAATTGCTAAACGCATGAAACTCAAGAAGAATGAAGACCAAAGTGTGGACACTTTGCACCTTCTCAGAATTGGGAACAAAACACCCAGGGAAGGAGTTACAGAGACAAAGTTCGTAGCGGTGATGAAAGGATGGACCATTTAGAGACTGCAGTACCCAGGGATCCATCCCATAATCAACTTCTAAACGCTGACACCATTGCATACACTAGCAAGATTTTGCTGAAAGGACCCAAATATAGCTGTCTCTTGTGAGACGATGCTGGGGCCTAGCAAACACAGGAGTGGATGTTCACTGTCAGCTATTGGATGTATCACAGGGCTCCCAATGGAGAAGCTAGAGTAAGTACCCAAGGAGCTAAAGGGATCTGCAACCCTATTGTTGGAACAACATGATGTACTAACTAGAACCCCGGAGCTCTTGTCTCTAGCTGCATATGTATCGAAAGATGGCCTAGTCAGCCATCAATGGAAAGAGAGGCCCATTGGACTTGCAAACTTTATATGCCCCAATATAGGGGAATGCCAGGGCCAAAAGAATGGGAATGGGTGGATAGGGAAGTGGGGGGCGCTATGGGGGACTTTTGGGATAGCATTGGAAACGTAATTGAGGAAAATATGTAATAAAAATATTAAAAAAAAAAAAAGAAGTGACTTCCACAAAAACAGATCTGAGGAAACAAAACTCAAGAGTCGGTAGATGCATTCACTATCTAGATAATAACTTCAAGAATTATGTTAGTAATAGAAACTTCACCCTTCAACCGATAATAAAATTGTATCCTAATGAAACAATATTGTTCTAAAGTTTGCAATTTTTAGTATCCAGCTGTGTTAATTACCTTTCTGTTGCTGTGGGAAAATACCATAAGCATAAACTACTTATAGAAAAAAAGCATTTATTTTGGATTATTATTCCTGAGGGTTAGAGTCCAAAAGGCAGAAGACACATGGTAGAAGGTTGTAGAGCAAAAGCTGAGAAGTCAGAAATCAACCACACATAGAAAACAGAGAAGCAGAATTGGTGGTGGGACATCAATTCTCAGAACCCCTCAGAGACCTACTTCCTTCAGAAAAACTGCCCCTCCTAAAAGCCCAAAACCTCAACAAACATCACCACCAACTGGTGACTAAATGTTCAAACCACTATACCAGGTAGTAAGTAAAAAGCCACAGATAATTAATGACAACTGAGAGAGAGTGGAGAAATTAGTCTTGCCTAGGGATGAGCCCCCTAGAAGGTTATCCAATAGCATATGTGTGTGTGTGTGTGTGTATTCATGAATAAATATTTTATGTATACATATATAGATATATACACATAAACTGAACAGGCTAAGCAAGTTTCATTCATCTCTCTCTCACACACATATAAATAACAATTAAAGAAAACAAGGCCACAAGTTTGGGAGGTAATGGGGAGGAGGACATGAAAGGGGTTGAGAGAGTTGGAGGGCAGACATGGAGGAGGAAATGGTGTAATATATTTTAACAGAGTAAAAATTGATTAACTTTCATAGAAAATCAGGACACATAGATCCCAAAAGAAATAATATGAGATATTTAAAAAGTACCTGAACTTCTGTGGCTCTTTTCAACCTACAAAGTAGACCACTGGAGTCATGCTCAGCCAGGGTAATCAAAACTGATGTTTGCAAAACCAAACCCTCAGAGTCATTTATTTATTTTACTATTTTTTTATTGGATATTTTATTTATTTACATTTCAAATGTTATCCCCTTTCCTGGTTGCTCTTCTGGAAACCCCATATACCCCCTATCAACCAACCAGATGACCCCCCGCCCCCCAGAGCTCCCAGAAGCTAAACCACCAACCAAAGAGTACACATGGAGGGTCCCATGGTTCAGCCGCATATGTAGCAGAGGATGGCCTTGTCAGACATCAATGGAAGAGGCCCTTGCTCCTGGGAAGTCTTGATGCCCCAATGTAGGGGAATGCCAGGACACGAAGGTGGGAGTGGGTGGGCTAGTGAGTGAAGATAGTCTTTTTAACGTGAACCTAACGCCCAAATAAAACAATGTATGTTTCTGAGTTTCTACGGCATTCCAGACAGCACTGTTCTGCCTGATCTCAAACTACTTACCCTCTGGTTGTACAAATGAGACTGCTAACACTTCACAGATGGGTAATAGCTGACTGACTGAATGCTTAAGATTGGTAAATGAAGCAGCAGTCCTTGTGGCAGATCAAAGAAAATGTCTATTATAGGTGTTTTAATATTTGGTAGGATTTATTTCAGGTTCTCAGTATTTTTACACCATTCATGTTTTAAAATAATCCTCTGCAAAAGAAGCCTGGGAAGGGAGGATGGGGGTTGGGCAGAAAACAATGCCACAATGCATGCATATGAAAAGGCCACAGCGAAGCTATTGTTTTATATGTTAGCTTTAAAAATTAACTGAAAATTATTATTTTGGGAATTTCATATTATCAAGAAATATTCATTGCTTCTCGGCCTTTTGGCTAAGATCAAGTGAAGAAATATTCAGCTATCAGATTCCACAATGAGGTACCACATTCTGCTTAACATATTTTTCCAAAAGATTCTGTGGGCCATACTCAGGTAGCATAGGGTGACAGAAAATTGTTCATAAAATAAAGAGAAGATTAAGAAGAAAATTTGTCCACTTGCTTATTAGTATTTTATATTGTACTTTGGCCAGCCAGCCCACACTGAGATATTGTCAAATAGTAAAAATGTTTATTATTAAACAATAAATAAAAACTACATAGTGACAATAGGACCACGTTCAAAATTGTTTCCATTTCATCGTGATGTTAGTACCATCGCTTATTTGATTCTCTGCAAACTATGCAGGATTCACAGCTGTCAGGATGTCTATATATCCCGAGTCGAGCCTGAAAGTCACATTTCCCCCATGTGTTCTTATCCTCTTAAAACCAAATGGGTATAGTCATTTTGATATTGAGATAAAAATGCAGTAGTAAATGCATATGACACTGGTATTGATGAATATAAACATTTTGCTTGCCCTTTAAGTGGTGAATTTTGAGCAAAAGACAGCTATTAGCACACATTAGGATTAACCATAGGTTCCTATATAATAATAAATATTTTATTATAGTAAATAGCTCAAATGGGTTGTTGCTGCAACAATAAAACTCACAGATGCTAGATAATAATCATATCGCCTATAGATACTTTGATCCCTCTTCCCGCCCCTCCCCCTCCTTCTTTCTCCCTCTCTTTAAAGACTGGTCTGCAGCAGTGACACAGTTAAGCTATGAATGTTGTATCCCAGATACATACATACATACATACATAGATTTTTACAGCTAAATGGATTTGATATTGATTAGCCAAAAAAAAAAAAAAACTATGGTTGTGGTGAAATTATGTGTAGTCAGAGTTCACCTGATTGTTTCCTTCCTTGATGTAGCTTATTATTCATCTCATGAAGACAAAGTAGACACTTGACTCCAAGCTGCTTAAAAGTCATAATGGAAGCCGCACAACAACTTAGCTTTATTTAGTGAACACATATGAACTAGAATATTGTATTTGAAAATACTTTTATATACAGATGAAATTTCAGGCATTTTCCTATGATTTGATGATAAAAAGAAATCTATTTTGGGGGGAAAAAAGAAGAAAAAAGGTTCAGTGTTTTTACTGGAAAAGAGGCCAAGCAAGTCTTTAATGCTGTTGTCGAGGTGTGGCTTCCTCTTGTCCTTGGAGGGGGAGGGGAATCTGAGGAGGTTGACAGTTGGCTGATGTGGGTGTCTAGCCAGTAAATCACTGCATTCATCCTACGACCTCCTATGTGCTCCCATTAAACCCATTCAGCATGAGGTGATATGTGTGCTGTAGCCTGTCACTGCTCAGTGCTGGTTCCCCTCTGCTCAAGTCTCACAAGCCCTCCTAAAGGCTGCCCTTCCAAAACCCTTGACTGGACATTCACAGATTTCAAAAAACACAATGCTGAGCATAAAGAAATAGGACATTAACAATCCGATATAATGGTATACACACATATCCAATAAAATATTTTAAAAAGCACAAATTCATTAATAATCCTTGCTTCCAGGGGAGATTCAGAAGTGGCAGGACTGTAAGTTGCTTGCCAAAGGTGGCTTTAACTACATCTGCAAAATGCAGATTTTGTTCTTTTAATTATTTTTTTAAGTTTAGTATCAAACTAGTGATCTTTCTGCTTCATTCTCCTAGGCTAGGATGTGCTGCCAAGCCTGTCTTATGTTATTATTTTACTATATCATTTTATTTTAATGTGTGAAATCCCTATTGACTAGAGAAAGGAGGGTATTAGAGACGTAGCTACATTATGGATTTGGTACGTGTGTAAAATGACCTGCACTGTTTGAAATATCATAAATGGACAAGGTTCAAACAACATTAGACAAGTCTGGGCTTAAATGTCCCCCTTCTAAGTGACCCAGCACACCATCACTTCACCTTCAGGAGCTCAGTTTCCTTAGCTGTGTAATGGCATTAGTGACTTGAACTTAGTCCCTTGCTTCCTGGGAACTGTAAATGAACTAACTCATGAAAAGCACGTGGAGCAGGAAGTAAGTACAAACCTGTCACCCCAGTGCCAGGTGAAGTGAGAGAGTTACCAAGTGTGTGTAAGGCCAGCAAAAGCTATAGAGCAAGACCCTGCCCCATTAAAACAGAAAAGAAGAAAAGCGGGAAGGGACAGGGGAGGAAGAAATGAGGAAGGAAAGAGAAAGCAAGGGTGCTAATAAAATTGCTAGTGATTAAAATTACAGTGAGCAATGTTTTTAATATCTCAAAAACTTCTGGGTGGCTATCCTAATTAAATTAATCATAATTAAATTTTACTTAATAAAAAAATATTTGTGAACTGTAAACAAAAGGGAAAAATAGAACATTCCTAGGGGTGGAGAAAGGCTATTTAAGTGGTCGGAAGTGCATCCTAGAGTACTCTCTGGAGCAGCTGATCGGCTAGTGTTAGCAGTTAATTGGTTGTTTCGTAATAGACAGTGAGGAATTTTGAGTGCCCTGATTTGTGCACGTGCCAATTCGTATATTTGTGCATTGTTCGTAACTTTGTGTCAGTTAAAAATGAAGATGTTTTAAAATAAGAAAAATTTACAGGCAATGTAACATTAAAGAATATATGAGTTTATTGAGTTACTAAAGGCAGCTCCATTCTTGGGGCGTGCATAAAATACTTCCCACTCCTTCTCAGGGGTTAAAAGCCATCTCCTTTCAAACTTGACTCTAAGTTCTCCAGGGCGCTCAGTGACTCAGCTGTCTGATCATCTCTTCCTCTGTTTTTAACCAAGTCTTTCTCTTTCACTCAGTCTATGCAACCTGAATAGTTTGGAATGCCAGCCCAGAGAGTGCGCCTTTCTTCCTACTGCGATCAGAAAGGCGGCGGGGATCATGTGACGCGCATTACTCTCTGCCGACTTGTTAATATCAGCTGTGAATTTTTCATGACGGCTTCGGTAACCTGTAGCCTGGAGTTGAAGCTCTGGGGGTTTTCACCACAAAGAGGTGGATCAGCTGAGCTCTCACTTCCCATCTGGCACTGGGTGACAGGGACAGTGAGGGGGGGCGGCAGAAAACCTGGGGTTGTGGGGCAGCCATTGTCGAGCATCAAAGGCTAAACATGTGCTGTTGTGTGCACGTATCTTTGAGACACTTGTTTATCACTGGCTTCAGAATACACGGAGCCAGCGTGTTTAACTTTATAGTCACCAGAACAGCTGCCGCGCGTGTAAGTAATACCCTTGCACACAGTGGCATCCTGATCTGCCAAGCCAGGCTCAGGACCTCTCTGAGTGGCCGCTTTTGTGCTATCTGGCATGCTCCTTTACCCACGCAGGCAGGCATCCACGTGCAGGCACACACACAGACGCACACCCTAGGCATGCAGGGCTGTTTGAAACTGAAAACCCTCCAAGCTAATTCCCATTTGTAATGGAATTAAGCTGGATTTTATGTTTTAAACTTAAAAAAGAGAACGTTTGAAAGTGAGAGTCTCAAAAGTATTCAAAGTCAAAGGGGGAGGAGTGTGGGAAGAAAAAAGCTAGTTAAAAAAAACAGAAATTTTAAAAGCTAACCTTTGATTTGTTTATTTTTAATATAAAAATGTTGTTTTCCAACTATCACTACAAATTTTCTCTGACCTTGAGAATAGCCGTCATTGTCGATGTTTGGAGGGCAGAAATTTCCAGAGGTCATTCACACTTACCAATATTCTAACATTTTAAAGGCTTTGGCAGAAGTGTGACATTCAGTGTAAAAGGTTATTAAACTGGTATGATGACATATGTACCTACATCCAAGTGATTGTAAACAGCCTTATACATTTCCTATAACCGAACAGTTAAATAAGTTAACTTTAACTGCTAGTCTCAACTCATCTCTTTGATGATGCTTTGTAGTCACAGAGGAGACTTGGAAGTCGTGTGCACTGACCAACATGCTCACAACATAGCAGAGTGGATGAGTCAATCATGTTAAGTTTTCTACCTTTATATTTTTTACTCTAAAAGAAAACCAATAGTAATCATTGATAGCAAGTCACTTTTATATATTTACTCATCTATGTCATTGAAACCTGATGAAATTACTCCCCAAAAGCTTTCTTTGAATTTAACAACATTCAGAGTCTTTTATTATGTGAAGAACCTCCACAACACAGCCTGTGCATCTCAAGAATTATTATTGCTTTCTGCACATGGCTGTTTGGACATGGTCTTAGCCTAGGGATGGGCTTTATGTAGACCTTGCAGATTTCTAAGATCCCCTGAGCCTTAGTTTCCTTATCAGTAAGCTGTGGTCAAGGCATCTATCATCAGCATTGTTGTTAGAACAAAGGATACAAGGTGACTGCCTTGGCAGCTGTCTTCCATGTGACTGGATTGGCATGAGGTCCTGTCACTCCAATCTGTGGTCAATAGCGAGGTTCTGTCTGCTTCATCTTATATCCCTTAGGATTTCCAGTAACACACTTTGCACAGAGTGGACCATAGTGAATCTCTTAAGTAAATCTCTTTATACTTCAAAACTTAGCTAACTTCTTTACATACTTTACAAGTTGTCTAGCCAGATGATGGGATCACAAGGGAGAAATGGAGAAAATGATGAGGGGTAATTGGGGAGAGTGAAGGAGGTCAATACAGAAGTAGAGGAATGGAAGAGGGAAAAATAACAATAAAGATGTTTGAAAAAACCATGAGGAATCACATTATTTTTTACCTCAAATTACATAGAATATGTACATATAAGTATATATGTACATATAATATATATGTACATAAATATATATGTACATATAGATATACAAACATACATAGTTTAAATAAAGCTAAAAACCTTGGACTGACTAGGATCCTCTAGTCAGAGACCTTGCAGATTTCTAATAAGATCCATATAATATTTAATAGAAAATAATAGAGCCATATAATATTTAATGAAAAACTCCAGTAATAGGCATGAGAAACCCCCTTTTAAAGTTAGGGAAGGTCAAGAGACTCCCCCAAAATTACAGTCTGTGCAGTTGCCCTTGGTTCCTCCCATAGGTTGAAGATAAGTCTCAGTTCCTCAAGATACCATGCACTTTAGACACAGGACTCAGAGGATTTAAGCCAAGCCGGGTCTGACCTGAAGCCTCCTGCATGAGGATTACCTTTCATAGAAACACAAGGTAGTCTCGAACTACCAAAGAGGGAAGTAACCAACAGTCCAAGCCAGCTGTGAAGAGCAAGAACCTCAACGACAGCAAGCATGGCGCAATATTCCTAAAGTGCAGTAGTGTTAATCATATTTTGGTGATAACCAACAACTACCAAATGGACTTAAAGTCTACTAAGCAGGATGGAAAGAATGCCCGATACTGGAAAGCAAACCAACCATGACATACCTGCAAGATATATTGGCACAATAGTGACACAGAGTTATGGGAGTAATCAACCACACTTGATTAGATTAAAGTCATAAGATAGCACCTATTCCTGATACTGCTAATGTGGCCAAGAACCTAAAATGACACACGTAATGGGTATATGGGGAAACCTAATACTATTATTCTGCTAAAGAAAGACAGCAATGCAGTGACTCTGAATGACATACTGTCATATCCACAGATCAGGGCCTTGTGTTAGATGGGAATTAACAGAGACTTGCAGCTGGTTAGCACTCAGTCCTAAATGGGGTGATCCTCTCAAGGATAAGTAATCTACTCAGAAGAGAAGACAAAAAGGGTCTAAGAGCCAAATGTAATGAATGACTCCAAGAAAACAGAACCTTCCAGACACATATGACACACATATGAACTCACAGAGACTGGGACAGCATGCAAAAGACCTGCACAGGTTCAAGCCAGAAAGAATCTCAGCACTGAAAGGGAGAAGAAGATACGAGGTTCCAGCCCTTCCAAGAAGCTATTTGCAATTGGTGCCCACTGACAAAAGGAAAAATTAGGCTTTGCATGTGGAGTGTCACTGGGTATATCAGCCACACTCCAGGGTAGGTCCCACACCCAGGAGTAGTTGACTAACATAAACAAATTCTATATGTGTGTGTTTTTGTTTGCTTGCTTTTTTTGTTTTAGGTGGGCTTTGTTTTTGTTTTGTTTTTGCTCTGTTTTATTTTGATATTTTTATTGTATTTTTGCTTATTTTGGGTTTTTGTGTGTGTGTTTTCATTTTTTTAAGAGAGGAAAAACAGGAAATTGGATGAGTAGGTGAATGAGGATCTGGGAATTGAGGAAGGGGAAACAAATGATCAAAATACATTGTATGAAAGACTTACATAAAATACTAGTTCTCAAAGCAAATAAAATCCTCTTCATCATACTCACAGATAGGCACAGCTCCTGACCCTCACCAGAGAAGTATCTTTTTGGAAAAGAAATGTTACAGAAAATTACAACTGGTTAAAAAGCAATAACAATGGACATGTGGTACCCCACCGAAAGGGTAGGCTACAACACAACTCCTGTTCCTAAGGCTCAGAAACAATGCAAAATAGGGAGAGAAGTGATTGTAAAATCCAGAGCACCATTTGGTGTCTTCTTTTGGAGACTGTAACTCCAAGAAATACAGAGGTTATTCACCCATGATATGTCAACAATAGACTTCCTAATCACGACGTTAACCAGGAAAACATCTATAGACAAGCTGAAGTTGTAGGGAGAAACTCACAGGACCCTCCCCCGCTAAGACAAAGAACTACAGGTTACTAAAAACTTCTGTGCTTGGTGGAGTCCTTTAGTTGGTTATCCAAAACCAAGTGGTCAACCCTGAAATCACATACTTGGACTCCACACATTTATGCATATACTTACACATATCAATATAAATATAGCATAGCAATTAGGGGCAGGAGAAGAAGGCCAGAAGATTGTGAAGGCGTGGGGTATCAGGGCAGGGAAAGAACATTGGAGGAATTGGAGGAGGGAAAGAGAATAGATGGAAATGATTAATTATGGGGTTTTTTGTTGTTGTTGTTCTCTTTTAAAATTTGGATATCTTATTTGTTTGCATTTCAAATGTTATCCCCTTTCCTGTTTTTTTATGAGGGTGCTTCCCCACCCACCCACCCACTCCCACCTCATTGCCCCAGCATTCCTCTACACAGGAGCATCAAGCCATAACAAGACCAAAGGCTTCCCCTCCCATTGATGCCAAATAAGGCCCCTTCAGCTCCTTCAGTTTTTCCCCTAACTCCTCCACTGGGGTCTGTTCCTGTGCTCAGTCCAATGGTTGGTTGTATTGGTCAGAATATGGCAAAGCCTCTCAATAAACAGCTCTATCTTGCTCCTGTTAGCAAGCACTTCTTGGCATTCACAATAGTGTCTGGATTTAGTGTCTGCATGTGGGATGTATCCCCAGGTGAGGCAGTCTCTGGATGGCCTTTCCTTTAGTCTCTGTTCCTCACTTTGCTCCTATATTTCCTTCAGACAGGAGCGATTCTGGGTTAAAACTTTGGAGATGGATGGGTGGCCCCATCCTCCAACCAGGGGCCTTGCCTAACCTCTGGATATGGTCTCTACAGGTTCTCCCTCCCTTTTGGGGGGTATTTCAGCTAATGTCATCCCCATGGGGTCCTAGGAGCCTCTTGCTTTCCTGGCATCTGGGACTTTCTGGCTGCTACCCCACAGTTCCTCATCCCCCATTGCTACACACCTCTGTTCAATTTCTTGTATATCTCCTCCCATATCTGATTATGCACCTATTTTCCTCCTCCCCCTCCTCTCTTACTCCCAAGTCTCTCCCACCCTGTACTTCCCTTGATTATATTGTTCCCCCTTCTAAGTAGGACTGAAGAATCCACTCTTTGCTTTTCCTTCCTCTTGAGCATCAGGTGGTCCATGAGTTGAATCTTGAGTATTCCATGCTTGGTGCCTAATATCTACTTATCAGTGAGTACATACCATGTGTGTTCTTTTGTGATCGAGTTACCTCACTCAGGATGATATTTTCTAGATCCATCCATTTGCCAGTGAATTTTGTGAAGTCATTGTTTTAATAGCTGGGTATTACTCCTTATAAAATTGCAAAGCTTCTGTAAGGCAAAGGACACTGTAAATAGGACAAAGTGGCAACCAACAGATTTCAAAAAGATCTTTACCAATCCTACATCCAAAAGAGGATTAATATCCAATATAAACAAAGAACTCAAGAAATTAGACTCCAGAGAATCAAATAACTCTATTGAAAAATGGGGTACAGAGCTAAACAAAGAATTTTCAACTGAGTAATATCGAATGGCTGAGACGCATCTAAAGAAATGTTCAATATCCTTAGTCATCAGGGAAATGCAAATCAAAACAACCCTGAGATTCCACCTCACACCAGTTAGAATGGTTAAAATTAAAAACGCAGGTGACAAGCTGGGTGTGGTGGCTCACGCCTTTAATCCCAGCACTTGGGTGGCAGAGGCAGGCAGATTTCTGGGTTCGAGGCCAGCCTGGTCCACAGAGTGAGTTCCAGGACAGCCAGGACTACACAGAGAAACTCTATCTCGAAAAACCAAAAAACAAACAAACAAACAAAAAACGCAGGTAACAGCAGATGCTGGCAAGGATGTAGAGAAAGAGGAACACTCCTCCATTGTTGGTGGGATTGCAAGCTGGTACAACTCTGGAAATCAGTATGGCAGTTCCTCAGAAAACTGGACATAGTACTAAATGAAGACCCAGGTATACCACTCCTAAGCACATACCCAAAAGATGCTCCAACATATAAAAAGGACACATGCTCCACCATGCTCATAGCAGCTTTATTTATAATAGCCAGAAGCTAAAAGAACCCAGATGTCCTTCAACAGAGGAATGGATACAGAAAAATGTGGTACATTTACACAATGGAGTACTACTCAGCTATTAAAAATAATGACTTGATGAAATTCACAGGCAAATGGATGGAACTGTAAAATACTATCCTGACTGAGGTAACCCAGTCACAAAACAACACACATGGTATGCACTCACTGATAAGTGTATAGTAACCCAAAAGTTTGGAATACCCAAGATAAAATTCACAGATCTTATGAAGCTCAAGAAGGAAGACCAAAACATGGATGCTTCAGTGCTTCTTAGAAGAGGAAGCAAAATACTCATGGGAAATAGAAGGTGGGAAGTACTTGGAAGGAAGAGAGGAAGAGGAGGGGAAAAGGGCAGGATCAGGTGTTGGAGGAGACAAGTATGACATACAGAGAGTTAGGAAATTGAACAGATGTGTGTAGCAATGGGAGATGGGGAACTGGGAATAGCCACCAGCAAGTCCCAGATGCCAGAAAAGCAAGAGGCTCCCAGGACCAAACAGGGATAAGATTAGTTGGAATGCCCAACAAAGGAGAGGGAGAACCTGTAGAGACCACATCCAGAGGTTAGGCAAGGGCCCCGGTTGGAGGATGGGGGTCACCCATCCATCTCCAAATTTTTAACCCAGAATGGCTCCTCTCTAAAGGAAATACGGGGACAGAGTATAGAGCAGAGACAGAAGGAAAGGCCATCCAGAGACTGCCCCACCTGAAGATCCATCCATATACAGACACTAAACCCAGACACTATTGCGGATGCCAACAAGTGTTTGCTGACAAGAGCCTGTTATTGCTGTCTTCTGAGAGGATCTGTCACAGCCTGACAAATACAGAGGCAGGACCCCAATGCATGAATTAGAGGGAGAACTGAAGGAGCTGAAGGGGTTTGAAACCCCATAGGAAGAACAATATCAACAAACTAGACACCACCCCACCCCCGAGCTCCCAGGGACTAAACCACCAACCGAAGAGGTCACATGGAGGGACCCATGGCTCCAGCGGCATATGTAGCAGAGGATGGCATCAACAGAAGGAGAGGCCCTTGGTCCTGTGAAGGCTCAATGCCCCAATGTAGGGGAATGCTACGGCAGTAAGGTGGGAGTCGGTGGGTGGGAAGGGAGTACCCTCATAGAAGCAGGGGGAGGGAGGATGGGATGGAGGGTTTCCAGAGGGGAAACCAGGAAAGGAGAAAACATTTGAAATATAAATACATAAAATATCCAATAAAAAATAAAAATTTAGTAACTATATTGAGTGAGTATTATTTAACCTTATACTTGAAACAAAAACGAGAAATATTTCACTTGCAAATTAATATTTGTACCCAAGACAAAGGACACAAAAGTGGACTGAGTATCTTTTGGAATCAGTAGCGATAGTAAAGGGAAATTCCAGTGGATGTGAGCAGATAGACCTCAGAGCCATCCACATAGTAGAGAATTTAGTAGTTTTGAAGTTCCAGGACACCAACACCACCATCTCAGAGCAGAATAATCAGGAACACAGAGCTGCCCACCAGATCAGCTGGAGGTAAGTTCCTTTACCTAAGGAATGTTATGCAAAAATGCAGTTACAGATGACCGTTCATCCATTCATTCAATAGATGTTTTTGCTATTTTTCCAGGCAGTATTCTAGATGCTGAAAATGCAAGAGTGGTTGTTAATGTTTCTCATTCTAGAAAATCAGACAAAGAAATAATGAGCAGATATACAAGGAAAATACAGAAATATCTATGTTTAATCAATTAAGTAGATTACCAAAATAGGTTCTAATGTTAACTTCAGAGAATAATGATCTTAACATGGTGTGGCAGCCTGAAAATGAACATGAAAGAAGCCGAAGTTTTTTGGGAAAGGGATTTTGTAGAGTACAGAGAACAGAAATACAGAGCCCTGGGAACAAAATGGCTCTTCATTCTAGAAAAAACAAGGTCAAATAAAAGAACGGCAAGATTTAAAAGAAAAACCAAGGTGGGAAAGGCTGAGCCTGGTGACACACATTGGAGAGTAAGGGAAAGGACAGGAAGTTCTACTCCAGCCTTTATTAGCAAGACCTTGTTTCAACAAAAACAACCAGGCAACAAAAATTCAGTAACAGAAAAAGAGGATGGGGCCAGTGGGATGGCTCAGATGGTAGAATCACTTGCCTCACAACCCTGATGATCCAAGTTCAATCCCCAACACCCACCGTAGAATGAGAGAATGAAATATTGTAGAGATGTCTTCTGATCCTACAAATATCCTATGCATGCTTACACACACACACACACACACACACACACACCGTACACACTAAACTGGGGCAGGAGGAAGCAGGAACCACTGTCCACAGCCTTCTAAACAGTTATATGAATTTGTGGTTTCACTCTGCATGAGAAGTTTTAGGAAGATTTGAAGAAAAGTGTAACATTATGTAACTCAAAATTTAAAAGCATGGTTTTAGCTACTGAAATGAAAATATACAGCATCCTATATATTATAGTGTGTGTGTATATATATATACATATATATATGTATATATATTGTATTAATTAAGATTACAGTGTTAATATAATATATTCCACATACCAAGTAAACTAAAGAATAATAAAATAAATTAGAAATAGTTGCTTGGACAAAGAGTAATAGTGGAAAGATAAAATATAAATTAATGAAATGTGTTTTGGTGACAGAAAGCCAGTAAGATTTACTAATGAGTTGGATAATTCGTGGGATAAGAAGAACAGAAAGAATGAATGGACAATTCAAAATAATCTAGTTTGAGAACTAGAAGATTGCAAATACCACATGTTCAAATGATGAGAGCTGTGGAGATGATGTGGGGTGGTCAGCACTCCTGGAACCATAGTAAATGTAGCCCTGCTGGATGGTTATCATTCCCAGTCGGTTAGTTAAATAGAAGCCACTGCCAGGTAGTTTTCAGGTGATTTACTGAATCTGACGCCTTCATCAAGCAAACTCTTGCAATATAAGGAAACTGATATAATCACTGTGAAAGGCAGCCTGATTCTAACCTTCACCAATTTTCACAGATAAGGCACAGCTAAGAAAATAAGTCCCTACCCCCATTGACGATGAAAACAAAATAAAACCTACTAATGAGTATTAACTCATTCTTTGAATCAATAACTTCACCATCTTATTTACAAAATTACCTCTGTATCCGATAGCCTTTCCCTAGAAGTGTTTCCTAGTGAGCGTTCTGGAAACATTTATTTACTGTTTCTCCAATTCAGTTAGTTTAAGGAAGTCTTGGTGGCGTGTGGTCTATTTCTTTTCCTAATTTTCTAATAAAGCCTCTCTTGATCGTTTTTTTTTTTTTTTTACCCATCAAAAGTGACACACCTTAACAGAAATAAAGTAAGAATTGTGAATTGCTGAAGTGAACCAATGCATTTTCTTCTTTGCCAATTTGTAAATATAACTTGCTATCACAGAAAACATCAACTACAAGACCAATACTTAGATGATTTTCAATCTGCACACACAAATACTAGAGCTTTTGCTCACATTCTTTTTCTAGATTCAATGGTGCAGATTATTTAATGTCTATTACCTGAGTGCCCAACCTGCTGAAATACAAGGTTAAAAGTCTCATTATGCTAGAACTGCAGCTTAGGAGTTGTGATGCAGCCAACATTTACAAAGAGACTGCCAGAGAATTCAAGAGTTGGGAATTGCCAAAAAGATCAGACTGCTGCCTGCCTTCCAGGCAGTGAAAAAAGTATAAATTAAAGGTAATATTTTAAAGCTTTATAGCTAAACATGAAAAGGCTTTAAAGAACTACTGTTGCTACTACATATTCTCACCCCCACTCCCCACACACACACTTCTATGTCTGGAAAATTTCTAGGCCATGGGTTGTCATATCCTAGGGTTGAAAGAACTGGTGAGGTGAACACAGAAAATCAAGGTTATCATTAACATCTAACACTAGAAAGATGGAGATCCTGGCAGTTCTAAGGTTTTAGCTACTATGACAGACAGACTAGGGTGGGGGCTGCACTCCTACAACACTGAGAAAATGCAGACAATACCCATCCATATAAATGTGAAAGTAGTGTGTTAAGAGTAGTGGAATTAAGTCATCTAGCACGAGGCTATGGATTTGTATATTCCTGTCTAATCATAATTTCTGAACTTGGAAAACTTAGTTGACATCTTACTGCTCTGAATTCTAAAAGATTGCACTTAATGAAGCCAAAGCACAGCTCCATTCCCTTAGCTGAGCAAAAAAGCACAAACTGTGGTGCACTTCACTTTAATTATGCCACAGCTTTGCCCAGAAAAATCACATAGCACTATAATAAAAGCCACAAGATGTCACTGTTACAGATTGTATTTAAGTATATGCTAATCTGAACATACATATTTTTTCTTATTACAAAAGCCAAAGAAATTCTGGCTTGTAACTTTTACCACCAAGGAAATACTACAGTTAAGCTTTCGCATAGAGATTCTCTCTATTCTTTTGACTCTTCACTTCTCCATAACCCCTGTGACTGCTTTTACTGTGCCTTTAAATTTAATCAGGAAAGAGGAAAATATTTCCATCATGGAGATGTATCATAAATGAGTTGTTTTCAGAAGTCTTCTTTTGGAAGACTGTATATAAGTAAGATAACTTCATGTTTCCTTGGAGAGGTCAAAATGTGCACCAATTTGAAGATAGATTCAGAATGCCCCAGTCCTGACCTTTGGCTTCAACAGAAGGGTAGATGGGCACAGGGATACCCCTTGCCTTAGGTTCTTTCTCACTGTTAGATAGCTGGGATAACAAATGACTTGCTACAATGCACACTGTTTATCAGTCTTCTAATTGTGCATAGAGACTATAAATTCCTTCAAGGAGCTACATGGAGCTGCAAGGAGCTTGCCCATGTAGGCAAGATTTCTATCTCATTCTAAGTTTTAAAAACGATTTAATAAGTTTGCATTCAAGGAAGACTCACCAGAAGGGTTTGGCACACAGTAGGGCTGGGACATATGACATTTTACATGCTTCAGCATCTACAACCAGAGCTTCATCTATCAACAAATGACTGATTCACAGAGTAAAGTAACTTCACAGGACGTAGTTGTACCATTTCAAATAGCTGATTTTTAAAAAAAATTGACTTTGTTATGTTCTCATAGATCAGCAAAGTCTCTACACAAAAGAAAAGAAAAAAAAAAATCATGGAAGTTTCGAGAAGTAATAATGTCCCTATCTGGGGGAACAAGTAGGAACAGCCATAAAACCTGCCAGGTGCATGTGTGCCTTTGTGGAATGTTGTTCAGCATGCAGAAAGTTTGGCCTGATGCTGTCAGCCCAGGGCAAAGGATGAATTATCCAGGTAAATCAGGTTTCTTCTTCAAAGGCTGAAAAATGTTTTCCAATGAGATGCCTAATATTGTAGGCAAAGCTGCTATGCAAACTGAGAAATTGCCCTGAAATTGTTAAACATATTTTTTGTAAACTTTAACACTGATACAAAGAACAAACAAAACAAATAAGCCAAAAAAAAAAACTCAACAAAACAAAAACAGTAGCAATAACAATAAACTAAACAGTGATATGTTGCTAAGTGATCATTTTTAGATGGTTACTGTGGGAGATGCCATTAACAATGCCCATTCTCACTGCTTGTATTTGAAAACCAAAGTAGTGAAGAGGGTGAAGACTCTACCACATATGTTACTTATCTTCTGCTTCTCTGTCCAGCCTTCCAGTTCCAAGCTGATTGCATGTGAATCTCTCAAACAGTAGGCAACTGTGCACTGCCTAATTTTATGTCAACTTGATATAAGTCATCAGAAAGAAAAGAGCCTCCGTTGAAAAAATTCTTTATAAAATTGAACTGTAAGCAAGCCTGAAATGCATTTTTAAATTAGTGATGGTTGGGGAAGGGCCCAGCCTTTTGTGAGTGTTACCACCTCCGGTCTGGGGGTTCTGGGTTCTAGAGGAAAGCAGACTGAGCAAGCCATGGGGAACAAGTTGGTAAGCAGCACTCATTCATGGTTTCTACATCAGCTCTTGCCCCCATGTTCCTGCACCCTTTCAGACCTTGTCCTGATTTCCTCCAATGATGAATAGTGATGGGTAAGTGTAAGAATAACCTAAATAAACCATTTCCTATCCAAATTGCTTTCGGTCATGGTGTTTATCACAGCAATAGGTGTGATGATGCTAACTAATGTGAAATGCTAAGACATGGTGATAGAAAAAAAAAAAAAAACTCAGTAATCAGGAACTGGATTCCATTCAAGAATAGTTGAGATCAAAGATTTGTTAATACAAGATGACACAACTAATTTTATCAACCTAAAAAATTATTTATTTTTATTTTGTGTGTGTGGGTGTTTTTCCTGAATGTATGTCTGTGAACCAGAAGCCAGAAGAGGGAATCAGATTCTCTGGAATTGATGTTATAAAGGGTTATTAACCATGTGGGTACTGGGATCTAAATCTAGGACTACGGGAAGAGCTGAGCCATCTTTCCAGCCCCCAAACTTTATCCACTTTATTGGTTTATGTGCAAAGACTTGCTATCTACTTCTTTTCCAAAGTTTTCCCACTGGAGCTGGGAGAAGGTGAGAGGATCAATCCGCTCATTCTGATCATTGCTCCTATCCCAGCATCCTCTCTGTTAGATTCATGACCTGATCCCTGGGATGCTGATGCTACTTTAGGAAAATCTGTTAGAACAGAACCTTGCATGCTGAGAAATGAATATGAAGCAGGATTAACATCTGCAGAGACTCAAAACACTTTATAGCCAATTGCTTTCCATTTTTGTCTATACAAGAAATGGTGAAGACAGAGCTTCCGATTCTGGTTTCTAGTTACCAAGGCAAGCAAGGACACTGTGTGCCTCCTCATGAACCCTGCCTCTTTTCTCTTCTGTGTCCTCCTGATGTCTTTACTGTGGTACCTGTCAACCTGTAAGCCACCATGTAGCACCAATCACTTCAAAGACATGGAGAAGCTTTCCACCTGAAGAGTCTGCTTATCGCAACCATTCATTCATTCATTCATTTTGAGGTGCCAGGATGGGACCAGAGACATACTCATACCAGGGACTGCTTATAATTCACATGCATGCATCAGGTTTTTGTATATATGTGTGCAAGTATAGAAAAGCAAAGATAAGGGGGAAACCTTTAAAGTTTCCACCCATATGTGAGAATAAATATTGATATTATTCTGGATATATTATTAGATATATTACAGTGTTGCAAATTGTTCATTTTGATTATTTGAATCCAGGTTTTCCCACATGATTCTATTTGTAATGAAATAAGAGCAGTGTGTTGTTGTGCTTGTTTCCTCTGCATTATTATTGTTCCTTTTCTCTTAGAAGTAAGAAAGAGGTGCATAAGACTTGGGAAGTTAATAAAACTTAGCATGCTCCAAAAGCTTAGGTAGTTACAAGCTTCCCAGGCCCCTCGAAACGAGACAAAAAGCTGTGAGTGATGCTGGACAGGGGATGCTCCTGGAGCAGTGAGGAGTGATGGACAAGGGATGCTCCTGGAGCAGTGAGTGATGCTGGACAAGGGATGCTCCTGGAGCAGTGAGCCGTGCTGGGCAAAGTCCTGAAGCTACTTAAGAGCACAGGGAACTCCACCTGGGCAGATTCCCTGACCATGGTAAGCAGGCCTGCAGTGATGTATCTACCATGCTCCTGCAGGTCAGTCTGACCCACACTTTTGTACATAACCCCAATAGACTCACAATCTGATCCAAAACAGCAGTTGAATTACTTGACTGTCATCAGTGACCTGTCTATGGTAGAAAGGCATTTGCTCATCTCTTCCCAGGAAAAGTCACACTGCAAAGTGTAAGACTCAGAAATTTTAAACTAATATTTCTTTATTTCCCCGGGATTTATGACCATATTACTAACAAGATTCAAATAGACTAGTGATGACAATATGCCTTGCCTTGTGCTTATTAGAAGCATCTCGTTTCCTGTTTTAGTAATTCATTCTTGGCAACAACCCGCATCAGTCCTGTGGGAACTAGTTTTCTGACCTACTTCTTTTACTTTTGTTTCTAGTATGGATTTAAACTGCAACAATGTTAGAAACTTCAAAATGCTAAACAAATGACTTCTATAACACATCGAGGTGGAAGATTTGCTGCTGCCTTTGTTGTTGGGGCTTTGGCACTGATTTGGTGAAGGAAGCTGTTGGTGATTCTCGTTTGGGAATGGGTGGTGGTTTACTGATCTTAACCAACTCTAATACCTCACAGCACATTAGATTCAAGGCTTGATGATTCAAATAAAAACACTCAAGACTACAATCATCCTACAAACAAGATTAAACTGCACAAAACAAGATAGTCTTCAAAGGATGAATTGTCTAAACTCAATTTTGAGACCCCATAGCTATACTAAGACAATGACCCTGGCCATCAAGGACTACTAAACACCTGGAGTACATATGCATAGATCAGCTCTGATGTGTAAGTATAAAAATGCACATTATTGAATGTTCATGTTAGAAATTCACAGGAGCAGAGATTGCACAGCTATCTCATTAGTTAAGTTTAGCCAAGGAAAGTCATTTGATATGGGAGATAAATTTTGAGAAAAAAAATGTAGTCATCCATGTGCCACACTGGATAGCTGCCCTTTTTATTTTTCATTTTAATGGAATCACCTGACATATATCAGCATTAAGAACCAGAATCCACAGAAACAATGGCAATAGAAAATATTATTTCACTCTTAGTAAAACAAAGCTCTAGTTGTCCTGCATTTAGAACATTAACCTCATGTTAGCCACACTCAAGTTATGCCTCAAAAAGAGAGAGCACTAGACTCATACTAACTAGAACTCCCAAAGAGAACAGGGTACCTGGATAACAAAAGAACTCAAGGAAGAACTCAAGAATGGAACAGGGGGAAGTACAGCTGAAGGCATAGGGCTGAGCATGATGCCTGCCTTGTATGCCAGGCTGCTGAATTCTAAAACCAATAGGAAATGCTATAAAATTGAGAAGAGCAGTGACATGCTTAATAATAACTCACTGATGGCCTATTTTATTTGGTATATAACAGAAGATCACATATGAGATGAGTTTTACAAAGGGGTGATGAAGCTACAACAGGCTTTTTAAAGGAAACCGGGGGGGGGGGGTGCTTTGGGCATGGTCACAAGGCTGCTGTTACTTCTGCCTTAAACACCCTTTTGTGCCATCAACAGTATTTTAGATGTTTTTGTCTTATAGTTTGAGGAGAGACTTTTTAGTGAAGCATAGGAGAGATAGAAAGTGTATGTTGGGTCTTGAACTTTAGAGAGGTAACTACTTCTACTTTGTTATAAGAAATGCAAGTTGACAACAGAGCAAGACAGGCTGTGGCAAAGGCCTCCAGGTGGGAGGTTCTAATCTAGATGATAGTAACAACTGTTGCCTGGAGGCAGGAGCCAGCAGCAGCTGAAAGTCTTTTTAGAATACAAAGCAGAAGAACCAATGTGGTCTTAGTACAGACATCAAAACAACTCACCTAGTGGTCACAATCAGGATTTCCAGTTTTGTGCAGGAGAATCAAAAGTGGGTAAAAATAAGACAAAAACCCAGCCCCAACTGCAGTGACTCTGAGTGTCTTTGCCCTATACATTTGGAAATGTATAGTGACATATCATCACTTTCGGAGATAAGCATGTGCTATTGAAATCTAAGGAACACAGGCCATTGCTGCTGCTAAGCATCCTACAACACACCTGACAGTGACCCTCATCAAATAGTGATGATCTGGCCCCAAATATCAGCAAGACTAGAGCCTAACGTAGATTTCCAGGTCAAGCTTGAGCAAAGAATAATAACACTGAATCCCACACTGTTTGAATGGATTACTTTCCTTCATTCCTCTTGTCCTCCACAATTTCCTAACTAATTTTCATAGTGTTTGCTCAGGATTTCTGGGGATGCCCTCTCCCGAATGCTCAGTCTGTCCACTATCAAGACTCATGGCGCAAGTTACCCACAGCTACTCAGTCCTGGGTATTTCCAGCTACTTCAGAGAAATGCAAAGACAGTCTGGACTCTATATTAAGTTCAAGACCTGGGCAACTTAGTGAGATTGTCACAACATAACAACATAGAGATAGGGCTGGAGCTATAGCTCGGTTGTACCATGCTTGCTTAGTATATACAAGGCCCTAGATCAAGATTCTAGTGAGCAGCACGGTGTGCATCCCACACTTGGCATTCTGTGATAGGATTCTTGCCTCCTTACATGGCTTCTCATCTTGACACAGTCAAGGCTGCATAGAATCATCTTATTTACTTGTAACTCTGAGTAAAATACTTAGGTCAAAGAATGAAGAAAACAAGGCTAAATAAAACCCTCATTAACCAGGATAAGAATTCTTCTGATCATAGTACAGAGTTCGGCTATGATGCCTACAAAGTTCTAATTTGGTTTTTTAAAAGGTCATTTAGAATTCCATTTGTACAGGATGGAACCTATACATTTGAACCCAGAGAATCTGAATCATAAGTTCAGGGAGTTTTCTGGAAAATAGAGCTATATCAACAATGCCAACAATTTCAGAGAGTTGGGGAAATGTTTTTTGTAACTCTCACCCTGATTTAGAAAGCCCTGTTTCTATGAATTTGGTCTGAAGTAGGGCCTTGCTCAGAACAGTTAACTTCAGTCTTTAGACCTATGACAGGCATGCAGCAGAATTTAACAGTAAACATCAAAAACATGATTTAAAAGTCAGAATAGAGTCAAAACCATATACATATATGAAATATTTTCCCATTTTCACAAAACTACAAAGTGTAGATGATGTAGATTTTTAGCAAATTGCATATGGTATTACCAGAAATCTTAGGTACTTTCATATAAACTTATTTGTAATATCATACAGATTTCAACAGTATATAAGAGTTTGAAATATTTCCTCTTTAGTCAGGCATGGTGATACAGTGCTTTAAGCACAGCACTCAGGAGGCAGAGCCAGGCAGCTCTTTGAGTTCAAGGACAGAATGGTCTACAGAGTAAATTCTGAAACAGTCAGAGAAACCGTGTCTCGAAAAACAAACGAAAAATTAATTTTAAAACTCCTATTAGATTGGTAGCAAATAAATAAAGGTTAGTATGCGTTACCATATCTGAATTTTTCCTTATGTAAAACTTGACATACCATATATTTACTTCTGATAAGCAGGGTCACTCCATATATGTAGAGGAGTTTTGTGCCTTTATGATATTGAGAAAATGCCCATCCTTGTAAGTGGGAAAAGTTATAATAGAAACGGATACAAACATGGTAGTCATTCTACATTTAAGGTAGCATTTAGGCTGCCACTCGGTTCTCATCTTCTACACAAGCAGACAGAAAACTTTCTAACTTTTAAGAGAGGTTTTCTTTAAAACCATGTCATAAATCACATTTGCTACTTCATCTCACATATTTCATGTGGACATAATTGCTTCTTAATCAAAACTGAAGCAGCATACTATTTAAAGCGCATCTCCTTTTGGTTTCTAAGGAAACGTCTATGAATTGCATGAGGTTAAAGGGAGGTGTGTTGTGAAATGTGGTGCTTAATATTTCAAAGAAATATATAATTAAAACTGATCAGATTAAAGTCATTTTCCATCTTGGTTGTTCATATGCCATATGTTAAGGAGTTCCCGGAGTGGAACATGTCTAAAGAATGATACGTCTTACTATAACCTCCCTGAAATTTTCACTTAAAAAGAAACAAACCAAAAGACATCTCATGCTTGAATTAAAGGTCAATGAAACAGTGAAGGCCTATGGGTCAGGCACAAAGAAGCCACAGAAGAGTCAAACGCCACTGGTCTCGGAGCCTAGCTTGCCACACATAACCATGGTTAGCATGCTCCTTCTCCACAGTTGGTAGCAATCAGATACATATTTAATGTGGTTTCATTATATCCAATAAATGCTGGCAATAGAATAACCTCCCCAGGGTATTCGTGGAAGAATAGAACAGAGAAAACGATGAGCACATTTAGCACACGCACCCACAGCCTCCTGATAAAAGCCAGCACTTCCCCCATACAGCACCTGTTGTCCTAGCTGGTTTAATTACTTTTCATTGTAGTCAGCAGCCTGAAATATTTATCATGGATCCTATAATTTTCCTAATCCAAAACTGACATCTACTCCAGTGACCACAGGGACTGAATTTTTACGAACTTCTTGTCCCTCTCTTTACCCCCACCCCCGCCCCGTGCTTCATTCTCAAGATTAAAGTGAGGAAATTGTTTTTAAGAGAAGCAGCCTTCAGTCAAGTGCGGGCTGCATTGGCAGATGCTAGAATGCTCACACACTAGCCAGCCAGCCAGCCAGCTCTGACAAAGGACAGAAGTTAATTTCACTGTGGAGGTGTAAAACATTCAATGGATCGACATAAATGAAACATGAACTTAAAGGTTTTGTATAGCAAAGCCATCTAAACTTCAGGGATCTTTTCTAGAAATGTATCTCCAGTCAGTTTATTATTAAATAGGAGTCATTTTTTTTAACCTTTCTCCGGTGAATCACTGGTTATAAATACCACACTTTTGTCTATGCCCTTATTTTGTACTTACTTATTTGTGTTTTATTTTTTTAATTATTCACCTTATTTTTAATAGTGATACGTGCTCTAGGGTGAAGTGTTGTTCTTTCTTTGACTGAAGACTCACAGAGTTCTTTCACCTTATTTGCTTAGTTAAATACATGGAAATGCTGTATATGGCTGCCTTACGGGGCTGCAATGCTATCCTCCATGAACAGCATCTCATAACACTCAGAAGTCGTCATAACTAGTAGTCCTCTTTACATGTAAAAACTGAGGTACAGAAAACTGAGGACTTTGCTCCAGTCACTGAAAACTAGTTTGTAGCCTCTTTTAGATTCAAGCCCAAGTATTTTTGTTTTATAGTCTGTGCTCTTAACACACGTACAGCAAAATGTATTAATAGGAAAACAATTTCATATTAGCCTCCATTAATTAAGTTTGTGAGTAACTCTCTTCAGATAACTAAGTTAGTAACATCCTATAATCAAAAGTACATTTCATATTGAAACTTAGTAAATACTTACATTCAAATATTGACAGTCACAAACATTAACACAATTTCATAAGTTGAGACTAACTCTGCTGCCTTGTATATATTAAGTATCTTTTGATATATTGCATTCAAGTTTCATGATGATTATGATCAGGTAGATCTCATTCCTGTCTGGCCATCAAAATCCCCTGGAGATATTAAAACGAAGGACATTTGCATTCTGAGCCAAATAATTAAGTCATGCTGGCACCTAACCAGCGTCTTCATCCCTACAGGCCAGTGTTCATTGTACAAGAAGGCATTCTGAATGCTACTGGAGAAGAAAGGGAAATTCCAACCCAGCTACAAACTCTTCATTCTACAGTGGTGACCTTCCTACAGGTTATGCTAGTGCAATAATGGCATACATGCTATATGAGTATTCTCCCACTATCTAATTTAACTAAGGGCTATTCTATGAGATGGAATCCATGCCAGACACAGCTCAGATGGTCAAGAACCTGAGACTAGATAGGTCACTGGTCTAGGGGAAATCCAAATACTATTGTTTTGCTAGAGGAACAAAGCAATAAAATGTCTCCTAATGACAGAGTACTATACCCCCAAATCAGTGTCTTACTCAGTGCTCATCAGAAAGCATTTCTCCTGCAGTGGATGGGAGCTAACATGGAGCCCCACAAGTAGGTTATTGTGCAGAGAGCAAGAGACCTTGGAACACTCAGTACTAAGAACAATGTCTTTATCAAGCCCCTTCTCTCAGGGTTCAAGAAGCTATACACAAAAGATTGTAAAAGCCAGAGGGGATGGATGACGCCAAGGCCACACAACAAGACTGTTGCTGCACATATGACAGAGTCTATGGCAGTACTAACAGGGCCTACACAGGTCCAAGATAGATTAGAACTGTCTTTGTTTAGAGTTCTACTGCTGTGATGAAACACCATGACCAAAGTCAAGTTGAGGAAGAAAGGGTTTATTTGGCTTACACTTCACTATTGCTATTCATTTTGTTTCTTTTTTTTTCATTAATTTATTTATTTATTCGCTTCACTTCCTTCCTCCTCTCCTCCCAGTCCCACCTTCAAAAACCCCTCCTCCTGTTATCCCCCTCCTTCTCCTCAAAAAATGGGAAGACCACCTTAGGTCCCACCCCACCCTGGGACATTCAATTCCTGCAGGACTAAGCACATCCTTTCCCACTAAGGCCCAATCAAGCAGTCCAGTTAGGGGAAAGTATTCTAATGTCAGGCAACAGAGTCAGAGATGGCCCCTGCTCCCATTTTTAGGGGATCCACATGAAGACCAAGCTGCACAACTGCTATAAATGTGTAGGGGGCCTAGGTCTAGCCCTGCATGCTGTTTAGTTGGTGGTTCAGTCTCTGTGAGCCCACATGGGCCCAAGTTAGTTGATTCTTTAGGTCATCTTGTGGTGTCCTTGACCTGGCTCATTCAACCTATCCCCCACTCTTCCACAATACTCCCTGAGTTCTGCTTGACATTAGACTGTGAGTCTTTGCATCTGTCTTCATCTGCTGCTGGATGAAGCCTTTCAGGAGACAGTTGTGTTAGCTTCCTGTCTGTAAGCATAGCAGAATATCATTAAGAGTGTCAGGGGTTGGCTTTCTCACATGGGATGGGTCTCAAGTTGGGCTAGTCATTGGTTGGTCATTCCCTCAATCTCAGCTCCATTTTTATCCCTGTGCATCTTTTAGGTGGAACAAATTTTGGGTCAAATAATGTCCACTGGAAGCCTCCCCCCAGGAGATAGCCTCTCCAGTCTCTATATTCTCAGCTGCTAGGGGTCATTGAAGGAAGTAAAGGCAGGAATCTGGAGGCAGGAGCCGATGCATAGGCCAAGAAGGGATGTTCACTGGCTTGCTTCCCCTGACTTGTTCAGCCTGCTTTCTTATAGAATCAAGGACCACCAAGGGATGAAACCACCCACAATGGGCTGAACCCTCCCCCATCAATCACTAATTTAAAAATGATTTACCAGTGCATCTTATGGGGGTGTTTTATCAATTGAAGTTCCCTCCTTTCAAATATTCTAGTTTGTATGTCAAGTTGCCAAAACACTAACTACCCCAGGGTCCCAGCATTGAGAGGGAAAGCAGACACGAGGCCCCATCCTGAACCCAGAAGCTATCCCCAAATGTCAGCTTCTCTCAAAGGAAAAGATTAGTTTCTCCAATAGAGTCTCACTGGGTATTGAAAATGGAGTCAGCCACCATGCTCAGGCATAGATGGCAACCCAAAATGAACTTAATGATCGTTTCCTTATCTATTACAGTTTCTGATTTCATGTTTTTATAGGTTTTTGTGTGTGCATATGCTTGTGTGTGGTGTGTGTGTGTGTGCCTGTCTATCTCATGCTTTTTCATTTATTTTCTGTTTGTTTCTTCTTTGCTTAATTCATTTGTTTGTTTCCCCTAGAGAAATAAGGCCTGGAGGTAGGTAGGTTGGAAGGTAAAGAGAATGGCAGGATGTTGGAGGAGATGAGGAAACCATGATTCAAATACATTATATGAAAAAATGCAATATAAAAAAGCAAAAGGAGCCATGAGAAGAAAAGAAAAGGGCAATTGAGTAAATTATCCATGACACACCACCATGTGTCCTTGGTGAGAATCTCTGCACTGTTGAACCCACAGAACAAGTATATAAAACTCTCTGAGTCGAAACTAAGAGTTACCAGGTATGGTGATGCAAACTTATAACCCTAATGCTGTTGAGGATGGTGCAGGGGAATCATAAGTTTGGAGTCAGCTGAAGCTGCATAGTAAGAACGTATTTAAAAATCAAACAACAGTCTCTGGATGGCCTTTCTTTCCATATCTGCTCCACACTTTGTCTCCATATTTGCTCCCATGAGTCTTTTGTTCCCCCTTCAAAGTAGGGCCAAAGCACCAACACTTTGGTCTTCCTTATTCTTGAGCTTCATGAGGTCAGTGAATTGTATCTTGGGTATTCTGATCTCCTGGGCTAATATCCACAAACAGTGAGTGCATACCATGTGTGATCTTTTGTAATTGGGTTACCTCACTCAGGGTATTTTCTAGTTTCATCTATTTGCCTGCAAATTTCATGAATTCATTGTTTTTAATAGCTGAGTAGTACTCCATTGTGTAAATGTACCACATTTTCTGTATCTATTCCTCTGTTGAGGGACATCTGGGTTCTTTCCAGCTTCTGGCTATTATAAATAAGGCTGGTAAGCACATGTCCTTGTTCTATGTTGGAGCATCTTCTGGGTATATGCCCAGGAATGGTATTGCTGGGTCCTCAGGTAATACTATGTCCAATTTTCTGAGGCACCACCATGCTGATTTCCAGAGTGGTTGTACTAACTTGCAATCCCACCAACAATGGAGGAGTGTTCCTCTTTCTCTGCCAGCACCTGAGTTTTGATTTATTTGAGTTAATTCAGTCACCAAATGCAGACACTATTTTGGATGCCAAGAAGTGTACGCTGACAGGAGCCTGATATAGCTGTCTCCTGAGAGGCTCTGCCAGAGCCTGACAAATACAGAGGTGGATGCTCACAGCCAACCATTGGACTGAGCACTGGGTCCCCAATGGAGGAGCTAGAGAAAGGACTGAAGGAGTTGAAGGGGTTTGCAACCCCATAGGAAGAACAACAATATCAACCAACCTGAACCCCCAGAACTACCAGGGACTAAACCATCAACCAAGGAATACACATGGAGGCACCCATGGTTCCAGTGGCATATGTAGCAGAGGATGGCCTTGTTGGACATCAATGGGAGAAGAGGCCTTGGGCCTGTGAAGGCTAGATTCCCCAGTGTAGGGGAATCTGAGGGTGGGGAGGTGGGAGTGGGTGGTTAAGTTTCCTCTGGAGATATAGATGCCCACTGTATGAGTAAGTACTTAATAGCCATGTGTTCTCAGTACATTGCCCTGGTGATGAGTTTCTGTGCTATTGAGCAGCCCTGTTCTATGGCTGTAAAGATATAAACTTAGAGGGCAGTTTGGCATCATGTCCATTTATGAAATCAATGAAACCCTGTCCCAGGGTCTAGGATCTGCCCATCCATGGGTTTTAACTAGATTTTCAGCAAGGGGTATGAGCCCCTGCTGTGGTGTGACCCTGAAATCAGATTATAAAGCAGTTCATCGCCTTGGAAGTCAGTAGGAAAATTTTGTGTCTGGGTGATTTTTCTGTAAGTGAAAAACTTATATTACAAACTAACATTTGGAGTTTGAGCAATTAATCTCTTCACTGAAAAAGTACTACAGTGCCATATTTCAGACACAGAGAGAGGGGGGAGGGGAGGGGGAGGGAGGAAAGGGAGAGAGAGAGAGAAGGAGGGAGGGAGAAAACAATAGCAGAGCCTCTGCAACCTTGGGAAAGTAACATCACTAAATATCTCATCTTCTGTGCTAAGGAAGAAGGTAATTGGCAATGCCAAGTTGTCCTACCAGCTCAAGAGATAGCCTGGCCCCCTTTAACCATGGCTGCAGAGGCCTCTTAATTACCTGCATGGTCAAACATGAGAAAAAAATGTAATTATTATGTAATCCCACTGGAGCTGGGATTTCTGGAGGTTTTATCTGCCCAGGCCCCCTCTTCTTATTTTTTCTTTTCTTTTCTTTTCTTTTTTTTTTTGAGATTTTATTTTATGTATATGAATGAGTACACTGTAGTTGTTTTCAGACACACCAGATCCCATTACATATGGTTGTGAGCCATGTGGTTGCTGGGAATTGAACTCAGAACCTTTGGAAGAGCAGTCAGTGCTCTTAACTACTGAGCCATTTCTCCAGCCCACCTCCTCTTATTTTTATTATTTGTTGGTTTGTTTGGTTTTAGTTTTTTATTTTTGATTTTCTGATACAGTTTTTCTCTGTTTCTCTGTGTAAATCTGACTGTCCTGGACTCATTCTGTTAACCATAATGGCCTTGAACTCAGAGATTCCCCCTGACTCTGCCTTTAGAGTGCTGGGATTAAAGGCATGAACCCATGGCCAGTGGTGACACTTTCTTTTCAAATGAAAGCTTGGGAGTCCATCTGTACTGTTACAGTCTGGAGCCTTTGTAGGGCAGGATCTTGCTCTCTAGTCACCGGGTCTGTTGAGTTTTCTCTCCGGTCATACCAGTCTCTAATAGCTAAATGTTTTCCCTATAACTTTACCTTTCTCACACTGCTTTCTTCCCCCAAATGCACATGGCTTTAACTCTTGTTCCACTTTCTTTTTTTCCACCTCACTGAATGATGGGTTAAAGGTCATAGGCACAAACTGTGTCACACCAAGTGAATGTTGTACAGTCTTGAACTATTCTCTACAAAATAATAATAATAATAATGATAATAATAATAATAATAATTGTGTCATTATGTTTGAATCCAGCCTCACTCAAATTCATAAACAGGACACAGCAAGATTATTTGCCACTAGCCTAGTCCTCAGCCCTGATTAGCATCTGGAACCTGAAGGCCCTGGCCTTCACTGTCTCTCTTTCCATCCACATTCTCTCTTCTGAACTTCTATGAAAATGGTACACTAAACTTTCTTTACAGCAGTCTAGGGTTTTCTAGAAAGCAGCTCCAAACTCTCCCATGGTGTTAGATTATTTAAAGTATCTGTAGCGAAAGAGAAAGGGAAAAGAAAGAGAGACTCGCTTTGATCTTATGCAAGGCCATGTTTATTCACCTGTGCAGATAGCCAACATGCCTATAGAAAAGATGGGACAGAGGCCCCTTATAGAAGCCAAAATGACTCCCATACTCCTCAAGGGAAGCTGGGGAGTGCAGTCCATCCTTCTGCGGGAAACTAACATTCCTAACTAATAGATGATATAAAAACTCAGGGTAGGTGTGCCATAGCTGCTTTCTGCTGACTGTTTTGTTGGATGGTGTAGTTCTGAGTCCATTGAAGTGGGGATTCTCTGCTCTTATACCAAGGAAAGGGTCTTAACTTGCTCCAGTGAAATGGGTCAGGTCATTTTAACCCTGTATCACTGAAGAGACTTGTGAAATAATTTTAGAGGCTATTAGCAGATGATTTGGCTACAGAAGAGAACTGAGATTTTTCTGTTGAGGTTAAAAGAAGGAGAAGAGAGGAGAATGGTCAGAGACTGAGAGGAAGTGGACATAAAGTTGATGCAGGATGAGAGCGACTGGTCCCATTGTCAGGAATGTTGCACCAAGATAACCTTGTAGAATCAGCAGGGAGCTACAGAGCACCCAAGGTGGGAAACAGCAGAAAATAAAGGACTAATGTTAAGAATTGTATTTGGTTTTAGGTGAGAAAGATAAAGGTCCACTTTAGCCAGTGGATCTCCACAGCACCTAAAAGGTTTTTTTTGCAAATGTATTGGGAACCAATGGAGCTGCTGTACAGTGAAAACTTTTAGGAGACCTTGAGTGGAAAATTTTGTTTGGGTATGGGGTGAAGTTCAATAAGCAAAACATTTTAAAGACAGGGTAAAAACATAGGCATGAGAATAAGAAGGAAAGTGTGATCAAGAGGAGGAGCCAGAGTTGGAGGCAACAAGAAGAAATTTTGATTTGATCTCTATGTCTTTAAACCCCATTTCAAACCAGTTAGGATTTGATGATGTGGAAACAACTTTGTTCAAAATGCCGACTTTCAGAATTTCTTAGAAAACATCCCAAGCATCACTGATAAAGCCTGCACACTCCATGTAATCTTCAGGATAAGAGCATAGGCACTAGCCTTGGAGCTCTCTACCTGGGGAGATACTATATTATATTCACAAAGTGCCACAGGCCAGCTAAGGTTGGAAAGACCCTCCTTCCAAATCATCTCCTCCTGAGGAAATCTAAACGCTTGGGACATCACTTGATAGAATCATTTGTTGAATCTACAATACAAAACCAACTGTCAATGACTGCTTGGATATCCTGAATGACTTTCCAAAGCTGTGAGGTTGATGACAGTATGCCTTGCATCCTTCTTTAATCAGAGACTATGGATAGCTAGTGTGTGTACCCTGGATTTAGCTTGTGCTAAGAGGAAGAACTGAATGCCAGGGTAAAAGACATAGCCAATAGATCTCTCTGCAGGTTTTGTATCAGTTACATGGTAGTCTTCCTCCTCTTCTCAACATCTTTATGTGTCAGTTCAGAAGACATTGAAGACAGGGTAATTGCTATTCGCCTATCCCTCAGCTGAGACGTTTAGGATGTGGTTATAGACGCTGAGATCCTGCACTGGACAAGGGATGCTATCCTTCTATCATGTGAGACATGAGGAGTAACTCATTTTTTGATAAGAAGGACATTTCTTTGTGGTTTTGTCTACATGGCCAGAGCAGATCACTCCTGTAAACCAGAAGCAAAAGAACAGATTTCCAAGAAGTCTTATTTCCCATACATCCTTGTCCTGTAATAAGGTTAGTGTGTAACTTAACTCTGGTGAGATGATGCTCTATTCAACAGAATGACTTAAGTCTAGGAACCTCCTGCCAACCCATTGTGTTATAAATTTAATCCATTCTATTCAAGCATTCACTCTTTCATAATCAATTTTAAATGTACCTGATTTTGAATGTTATCTTACATTAGACAAGCTTTAAGTTTACTTTAAACTTGTTTTGACTTACTTGTTTCAGGTTAAACTTTGATAACATATACAGAATACTATATTATGTGAAACAGCAAAGAAAATCATATGATGGAAGATTAACAGTTGTTCTCATCCTCAAGCTTATCGCTGTAAGTATATTACATTTGTACTTAGAAACACTGACCACTAACTTACAGTCTTAATTATCTTTAACAGCTTACAATAAGTTAGTAACTATTTTACAAGATTGGGACTTTATAATTTTATCCATGTTAAGAGCCTCAAACATATGGTCACAGGGCGAAATTCCTGGACAGAACACCAATGGCTTGTGCTGTAAGATCAAGAACTACCAATGGAAAGTCATAAAATTGCAAAGCTTCTGTAAGGCAAAGGATACTGTCAATAAGACAAAAAGGTCACCAACGGATTGGGAAAAGGTCTTTAACAATCCTAAATCTGAGAGAGGGCTAATATCTAATATATACAAAGAACTCAAGAAGCTGGACTCCAGAGAAACAAATTACCCTATTAAAAAATGGGGTACAGAGCTAAACAAAGAATTCTCAATTATTGAGGAATACCAAATGGCTGAGAAGCACCTGAAAAAAATGTGCAACATCCTTAGTCATCAGGGAAATGCATATCAAAACAACCCAGAGATTCCACCTCACACCAGTCAGAATGGCTAAGATCAAAAACTCAAGTGACTGCAGATGCTGGCGAGGATGTGGAAAAAGAGGAACACTCCTCCATTGCTGGTGGGACTGCAAGCTGGTACAACCACTCTGGAAATCAGTCTGGAGATTCCTCAGAAAATTGGACAAAGTACAACTGGAGGATACAGAAATACCACTCCTGGGCATATACCCAGAAGATGTTCCAACTTGTAATAAGGACACATGCTCCACTATATTCATAGCAGCCTTATTTATAATAGCCAGAAGCTGGAAAGAACCCAGTTGTCCCTAACCAGAGAAATGGATACAGAAAATGTGGTACAGTTACAGAATGGAGTACTACTCTGCTCTTAAAAACAATGAATTTATAAAATTATTAGACAAATGGATGTATCTGGAGTATATCATCCTGAGTGAGGTAACCAATCACAAAAGAACACACATAAAATGCACTCACTGACAAGTGTATATTAGTCCAGAAGCTTGGAATACCCAAGATACAATTCACAAAACACATATCACTCAAGAGGAAGGAAGACCAAAGTGTAGATACTTCAGTCCTTCTTAGAACAGGGATCAAAATACCCATAGAAGGAGTTACAGAAACAAAGTATGAAGCAGAGACTGCCCCACCTGGGGATCCATCCCATAAACAATTGCCAAAACCAGACACTATTATGGATCCCAACAAGTGCTTGCTAACAGGAGCCTGATATAGCTGTCTCCTTAGAGGATATACCAGTGCCTGACAAATACAGAAGTGGATGTCCATAGCTATCCACTGGATGGATACTGGGTCCCCAATGAAGGAGCTAGAGAAAGTACCCAAGTTGCTGAAGGTGTTTACAGCCCCATGGGAGGAACAACAATATGAACTAACGAGTATCTCCAGAGCTCCCTAGGACTAAACCACCAACCAAAGAAAACACATGGAAGGACCCATGGCTCTAGCTGCACATGTAGCAAAGGATGGCCTCATCGGTCATCAATGGGAGGAGAGGCCCTTGGTCCTGTGAAGGTAATATGCCCCAGTATAGGGGACTGCCAGGGCCAGGAAGAGGAAGTGAGTAGGTGAGCAGGGGGAGGGTGGAAGAGATAGGGGGTTTTCAGAGGGGAAACTAGGAAAGGGGATAACATTTGAAATGTAAATAAAGAAAATATCTAATAAAAAATTATTTAGTCAAAAAAAAAAAAAAGATCTCAAGAAGCTAACCACCAAAAGGCCAAACAACCCAATTTAAAAAATGGGTATAGAACTAAACCAAGAATTCACAACAGAGGAATCTTGAATGACTGAGAATCACCTAAAGATATGTTCAAATTCCTTAATGATCAGAAAAATGCAAATCAAAATGACCCTGAGATTCCACATTAAACCAACAAGAATGGCTAAGATCAAAACCTCAGGTGGTAACACATGTTGGACAGGATGTGGATAAAGAGGAACACTCCTCCATTGTTGGTGGGATTGCAAGCTAGTACAATCACTCTGAAAATCAGTGTGGTGGTGCCTTAGAAAATTGGACATAGTATTACCTGAGGACCCAGCAATACCATTCCTGGGCATACACCCAGAAGATGCTTCAACATAGAACAAGGACACATGCTCCACTGTGTTCATAGCAGCCTTATTTATAATAGCCAGAAGCTGGAAACAACCTGTATGTCCCACAACAGAAGAATGGATACAGAAAATGTGTTTCATTTACACAATGGAATACTACTCAGCTATTAAGAATGAGGACATACTGAGTTTTGCAAGCAAATGGATAGAACTAGAAAATATTATCCTTAAAAAAAAAGAAAATATTATCCTGAGTGAGGTAACTCAGATCCAAAAGGACACGTATGGTATGCACTCACTAATAAGTGGATATTAGCCCCCCCCAAAAGTAAAGAATACCCAAGATACAGTCCACTGAACTCAAAAAGGTCAACAAGCTGAAGGCAATGGGAGGGACCTTAGATGAAATGCCTGACAGTAGGGAGAGGGAACTTTTAGAGCCCACCTCCAGCAGGAAGGCAGGGCATCAAGTGAGGGAGGGGTTGCCATCCCACAGTCAAAACTCTGACCCATAATTGTTCCTGTCTGAAAGAATTACAAGGATGGAAATGGAGAGGAGCCTGAGGAAAAGAAGGTCCAGCAATAGGCTCAAAGTGGGATGCAGCTCAAGGGGAGGTCCCAAGGCCTGACACTATTACTGAGGTTATGGAGCGCTCACAAAAAGGGACCTGTCATGACTGCACTCCAGAAGACACAACAAGCAGTTGAAAGAGTCATATGCAGATATTTGCACCCAACAAATGGACAGAAGCTACTGACCCCTGTGGTTGAATTAGGGAAAGGCTCGAAGAAGCAGAGGAGGAGGGCAACCTTGTAGGAGGACCAGCGGTCTCAATTAATGTGGACCTCCAAGATCTCTCAAACACTGGACTACCAAACAGACAGCATAAACCAGCTGATATGAGGCCCCCAACACACATACAGTAGAGGACTTCTGGATCTGTGTTCATTCAGAGAAGATGCACCTAACCTTCAAAAGACTGGAGGCCCCAGGGAGTTTAGAGGTCTGGTTGGGTTGGAGACTGGGGGTAGGGACATCCTCGTGGAGACAGGGGGTCAGGGAGGAGATATGGGATGTCGAATAGTAGGACGGTGGACAATGGGGTGTGGATAAATTCTGGGGTGTAAAAAAATTAGCAAAGAAAAAGAAGAAAAAAAGAAAGAAATTACAGCACTGTTATTTTAATGTACACATCTTCAAATGGAATGCCAATAAAAATAAAATGTACTATTCATGATCTGAGGCATAGAACCTAACCTCTCCGCACGTGACAACTTATGCACCTAACAAGAAAGCTATGTCCTCCTCCCCAGGTCATGTGTCATAGTTTAGTCTGCCCTTGGCTGTTAAGGTTTTACCTTATCTACTGGTGATGGAGGAAGAATTGTCTTGGTTGTAAATTACTCATGCTGCTCATACACATTGCTATTAAAATTCTGTGATCAAATGCTTTTGGATGAGATTAAAAACAAACCCCACCCCAGACTCAGAAAAATGATCCTCAAGGAGGGCTTCAAATAGCTCCTGAGTCAAGGACAACAAGCATTGAGGTCTCAGATTGATAGTTTACTTTGAAACATTTTTTTTCAAGACAGGGTTTCTCTGTGTAGCCCTAACTCTCCTGGAACTCACTCTGTAGACCAAGCTTACAATTGTTACCCTGTCTCCTTCCATTTTTTGTTGTTTTGGTTGGTTGGTTGGTTGGTTTGTTTTTTTTTTTTTTTTTTACACTCTGTGCGTGTGTGTGTGTGTGTGTGCATGTGTGTGTGTGTATGTACAGGTGTGCATTTCCCTACATCTAACATTACATTATCTCTTCTACACTTGCTCTTTATGAAACACAATCATAAAATAGAAGACAAGGAATTTTTCTGTTTTAAAATTTGATGGAATATTAATGACCTCAGCCCACACCCAACTTTCCACAATAAAGAAGTGTAAGCTTAAAAAGACTAAATAGTTAGCTAAGTGGTTAAACGAAAGAAAGAGAATAGACCACACTTGACTTTCTCTATTCCAAACTTTAATCTCTTTTAAGAACATTCTAGAAATTGTTGTCATCTGTGCACCAGTCCAACTAGCTAGCTCTCTTTACAGGGTGTGTTCCATGAACCTTACATAATTATCCAAACTTAAGTACTTCCTCATTATAGAATTCTCTGCTGAATGCCATTTCTATTTATATTAATAAGTACCTACCAGCATACTTATGAAAATTAGAAGATAAACACCACCCTGAGTTCTAAAAAAAATTTTAAAAAGATTGACCAGGGAATACTGTGTTTTTGTTTCTTAGTCTAATTCTAAAATTATAATTATTTGATAACTCTTATAGTTAGAATTAAAGTCACCATATAATTATTTAATTGCGATAATGTCATGAATTTCCTTATGCATGGCACTTCTCACACATAAATCAATTGTCTGAACAGTTGAGTTTTACTCCAGCCCACAGGCTACTGCATGTTCTTGTTAATAGTTCTACAAGCCATATGGAATGCCTAAAAAGTTGCTGCAGGGTACATCAAGGAGAGCATCTGCTATGTAGAGGGAATACAACACGCCTAGTGGCTTAGTTCTGAAGGTTCATTGGGTATCTATCACATCAGCAAAGATGATTTTCTTCTGGGTAATTTTCATACCCTGACACCTAATGTGGTTCAGAGTTCTGCAAAACTGCCAGTGAATGGTAAAGTTGAATAGCTGAGTCTTCACCTGTAGGACAATTCAATCCTGTCCCTTGTTGAAGATTAGACTATTTTGCTTTTTCAAATGTACTGGGATTCCATTATAATTTGAAATAGTTTGGACTGAACCAAAGACTTTGTGCCTGCTAGAGGCACATTCTACTATTGAGTTATAGCCATAACCCTGATAATTCAAATATATTCATTGAAATAAAGGCACATGTTCTCATAGATTTGTATCAAGTTGCTCATTTGAATCAAAAGATGATCACTATATACTTCTATAAATCATCTTTTCCCAAAATATTTAACATAAAAAATCATCAAGGCAGTTTCATGAAATGTATTGATCAACCCAGAGTCCTCGTACTCTCTCTCAGCCTGTCATCTCACAGGGTACTTCCAATACTCAGTCCACTAGGTTTTCTAGAGAGCTTCACGTGTATTTTCTAATATTTATTCATTCTATTACCCAAAAGGTATTTCATTAAGACATCTTTTGATTATAATTTGTTGGGGGTTGTTGTAAATTTTCTATATTTCAGTATTCTGTAATTATTTTTTAAAGAATTTTTTATTCGTATGTATTTCACCTGCATAGATGTGTATGTATCGTGTGTGTGTGTGCATGCGTGTGTGTGTGTGTGTGTGTGTGTGTGTGTGTGTGTATGTGTGTGTATGTGGTGTCCACAAAAATCAAAATAGGGTACCAGATCCTTCAGAACTGGAGTTACAGTAGGTTCTAAGATACCATCTGGGTGCCAGGAACCAAATATTGATCTTATGCAAGAGTATCTAGTGCTATTAACTACTGAACTGTATGTTCAGCCTCAACATTTGAATATTTAAAGTCAATTTTGAATTACTTAAATATAATCTCTGGGTGTATGTGGATATTTTTTGAAAACAGCTACTTAGGAGCCAGGCTTATCCCAGCCATCCTTCATAGAAATAGTATTCTTGTCTCTGGTCCTTTAGTGTCTTGATTTTCTGGGATCCCAAACTTGTACCTACTTCTGCAATATTACCAGGCTTTTACTGGATGAATAGTTGGGATAGGTGTTATTGGTTTAGTTGTCTACCAGTGAGGTCAGTGACCAGGGGTGTTTAACATCCTGGAATTTAGCTTACTGTTCCAACTTAACAAATTTCTTTGACTCATTTGTCAGTACTCATTCATATCATTCTTTGCCTGAATAATTCTCCTCCTCCTCCTCCTTCCTTCCTTCCTTCTTTCCTTCCTTCCTTCCTTCCTTCCTTCCTTCCTTCCTTCTCCTTCTCCTTCTCCTCCTCCTCCTCCTCCTTCCTTCCTTCCTTCCTTCCTTCCTTCTCCTCCTCCCCCTCCTCCTCCTCCTCCTCCTTCTTGTTCTTCTTCTTTTCTTTTTGTGTGTGTGTGTGCCCAAGCTGGAGGCCTAGGTTCTACTAGAAACAGCTTTCTAGAGCTATGTTCTGTTCTCTCTGGAGATCTCCGGACAGTTCTCTATTTTCTGAAGCCTTTGCAGTACATCCCCATTGACCATCACAGTGTCCTGTATTTATTGGACTGGCTGGATTATTTCTTCCTCCCATTTGTAGCTCTCTACTAAACTGTGAAGGACATTTAAGCATCATACATGACCCTTTTAGACACAACTTTAGGATTCGGTGAATGACACCAGTTGCCTTTGTCTTCAGTGCAATCTTTTCCTAACTTTGTTCGCTTGGTTGCCACATTCTTCTGGCTTGGTTTGTGATTTGCATTTTGAGATTTAAATATAAACAGTTTGTTGACCACACAAGAGAGTAACCCACCTTGAAAATGTGCAGTCTTACGGTCAGAAAATGTAAATCAATATCTTATTTCTTGTGTATTGATGTAGGCTTTGATTCTGAGATGAGATTGTAGTGTCTGTGCCCAGGTCCCACCAGTTTTCCTTCTCTGAAAAAAATCACTGAATATATTTGTTTTTCTGTGACCCAGCTAGCTGCCTCCCTGGCTGGGACACTGACTGTTAACTGGCACCAATGAGCATCTTTACACTGACAATGTGGAAAACCAAAACTGATCCTGGCTGTAAGCCAATATGTCTTAAGCCCTTCAATACACTGCATCCCTACTATGCTGCTACAGACAGCACCCAAACACTGTGCACCTTTTCGTTCACTGTTCACTTTCAGGGTAAGCTGCAGCACTCTCTGAGTGCCCCTCCTCATTACTCTGGGCCCACCATCGTGACACTGGGCACTTCTTTGAAATTATAGTCCACTTCTAGGTGTTCTCTGCAGAGGTATATTCCAGTCAATCCCAAATACATGTTTGCCAAAATACAACGGAAACTTACTGAAAAAAGTATTTTCTAGATTGAATGGTTTGAAAAGATATTTCAAATGTTAACTTAAATGCTAATCACAGTCAGTATTGCTTCAATGTATTAGTTTGAATGCCTCAGGTCATGCATACCTGAGAAAAGGACAGAGAGAGAATCCTGCCCTACAAAGGAAAAAGGGGGATTTGGAAAAGAATGTGTGCCTAAAATATTAGTGACTATTTATGTTATCAATATATGTGTTGATTGACTCACTAAGTTAGCAAGTAATTTTTAAATTTTTCCAAGCAAAAAAGTCCTACCGGACCGGAGGATCCAGCAATACCTCTCCTGGGCATATATCCAGAAGATGTCCCAACCGGTAAGAAGGACACATGCTCCACTATGTTCATAGCAGCCCTATTTATAATAGCCAGAAGCTGGAAAGAACCCAGATGTCCCTCAACAGAGGAATGGATACAGAAATTATGGTACATTTACACAATGGAGTACTACTCAGCTATTAAAAAGAATGAATTTATGAAATTCCTAGGCAAATGGATGGACCTGGAGGGCATCATCTTGAGTGAGGTAACACAATCACAAAAGAACTCACACAATATGTATTCACTGATAAGTGGATATTAGCCCAAAACTTAGGATACCCAAGATATAAGATACAATTTGCTAAATGCATGAAACTCAAGAAGAATGAAGACCAAAATGTGGACACTGTGCCCCTTCTTAGAATTGGGAACAAAACACCCATGGAAGGAGTTACAGAGACAAAGTTTGGAGCTGTGATGAAAGGATGGACCATCTAGAGACTGCCATATCCAGGGATCCATCCCATAAACAGCTTCTAAACGCGGATACCATTGCATACACTAGCAAGATTTTGCCGGAAGGACCCAAATATAGCTGTCTCTTGTGAGACTATGCAGGGGCCTAGCAAACACAGGAGTGGATGCTCACAATCAGCTATTGGATGTATCACAGGGCTCCCAATGGAGAAGCTAGAGAAAGTACCCAAGGAGCTAAAGGGATCTGCAACCCTATAGTTGGAACAACATGATGAACTAACCAGTACCCCGGAGCTCTTGTCTCTAGCTGCATATGTATCGAAAGATTGCCTAGTCGGCCATCACTGGAAAGAAAGGCCCATTGGACTTGCAAACTTTATATGCCCCAATATAGGGGAATGCCAGGGCCAAAAGAATGGGAATGGGTGGGTAGGGAAGTGGTGGGCGCTATGGGGGACTTTTGGGATAGCATTGGAAATGTAATTGAGGAAAATATGTAATAAAAATATTAAAAATTAAAAAAAAAAGTTCTACCGGATTGCCTGTGCTCTGCAGACCCTCAAGGTATAACAAATACTATTTCTGCATTCCTCTCTAAGAGAGACCTGGTTACCAGCAGTGAGAAGAATGTTCAACTATTTTAGTAACCATTCAAAGATATACAAATAAACTGTTGTCACTTTTGCACTATTTGATAAGTGGTTTAAAGCAATCAATAAAGGGTATGCATGAAATATAAGAGTGTTAATTTGTCTATGCACACATTCACATTACAATTATTCACCAGAAGACCTACAGAAATCAGCAAGCTTATGGATGTAAATCATGATTTCAAGAAAAGATGTCCAGTAAAGGGACATAGAGTTCAGGTGGAACTGTGGCAAGACAGGAAAGTTACAAACAATTTTGCCAGGATATGGACTTGCCTGCATTTGAAATCAGAAATAAACATAAAACAAGTTTGATGCAGTAACCATAAAATCGAGACTAATAATAGCTTACCTAAGGGATGCTCCACAATAATTAAAAATGATTATGAGCAAGAGAAAGAAGCTACTTAGTAAATGGCAGTTTTCCAATAAAAATAAAATCTGAGAAATATTTTACCATTTCAGTGAACAGTTAAAGCCAAATTTATAAAATATGCAGCAATTTGTAATTTCTTCATATATACTGGACTTTATGCATATTTCAAATTTTGGACAATATAAATAAATTTTCAATTTATATTTATAAATTGCCCAAGACCTACCTAAATAGTTATAGTTTCTTCAACTTGAAGAGGAATTTAAAATAAAAGCAAAAGAAACTTTGAACCTTATTCCAAACGGAGTTATTTGTGAAGAGCATGACAGTGTCTAATTGGAGTCCTACAGATATGAAAACAAACAGTGAATCTCCACTGTCTCATTTAGAGACAAGAAAACCAGAAGAATGAGAAAGAGGAATTTAGAGAGTGCTCTTCACTAAGGACATAGTGGATCAGTCACCCTGTGTCCTTGTAGTACAATCTAGAAGTAAGCCCCACTGAGCATCTTGTTAGTGACTCCACTTCTCTAGCAACATCTCCAAGGGAAATGGTAGATTATCTCAAGAGGACTATCTAATCTATGAACATTTGTATAAATCTAAAGTTTGATGAGACAGAAGCACTTATTTTCATAATTATTCGTCCTTCACAGATGGATTTAATTCAAAGTTCTGCAAGCTAGAACCTGACTTTTGTTTGTTTTGAGTCAGGGTCTAGCTATATAGCCCTGGCTTGTCGTGAACTCTCTATTTAGACAAAGGCCTTGAACTCACAAGACTCCACTTGTCTCTGCCTCCTGAATGCTGGGATTAAAGGCATGTGATACCACGTAAAGCCTAGACACTGATTTTTTTTAAATCTTTGTATAGTTGGATGTGTGCATGTGCATGTGCGTGTGCGTGTGTGTGCTGAGAACAGAGGCCAGCCTTACGTGTCTTTAATCTTTTCCTCTGTTTATACCATGTTAGTTGACCTTAATCTTCTGGAGTTTCTTCTGTCTTTACTTGTCATGCCTTCATAGTAGCACTGGGTTTATAGACATGTATTCTATTATATTCAGGTTTATGTTGGCTTCATGTATTTATACTAAGTTCCTTACTTTTGCATAGCACATACTTCATCTACTGAGTCATCTCCCCAGTTGTCTTAGTTAGGATTTTATTGCTGTGGAAAGATACTGTGACTAAAGCAACTCTAATGAAAAAAAGAAAAAAACATTTAATTGTGTTTGGCTTACAGTCTCAAAAGTTCAGTCCATTACCATCATGGCAGGGAACATGGAATCATTCAGGTAGACATGATGCTAGAGGAGCTGAGAGTTCTACATCCTGATCCAAAGGCAGCAAGGAGGAGACTGTACCGTAGGCAGTCAGAAAGAGACTCTGAATTTCACACTGGGCAGAGATGGAACACTAGTAGAACTCAAAGCCCACCTACACAGTGACATACTTCCTCTAACAAGGCCACACCTACTCAAACAAGGCCACACCTCCTAATAGTGCCATTTCCCATGGACTAAACATTGAAACACATAAGTCTATGGGGGCCATACCTATTTAAACCACCACACCAACCCATAGTTTGTTATTCATCAGTGACTTAACTTTTAAATCTCTCAAATTAAATACTGTTGAAGCTTGGTTTAGCAGAACAAGCAAAGCGTAACAACAGCAACAACAACAAACCAAACAACAAAACCCACTGTGTATTTTGTAGGGTTTCTTTTTCTGAGAATGATATATTTCCTATGCTTCTTAGTTTATATTCTTGATTTAATACAGAGAAACATTATGCTGTGTGGAGGAATTTTAGTCCAGCCACATGGCTTCTCTGGCTGGAATAAAGACATACCCTTAACACACACTTTTAATCCTAGGAGACAAAGGCAAGCAGGTCTCTTGAGTTAATTCCAGTCTGGTACAGAGTATGTTCCAAGTAAAGAAAATCTTAGGTCCAGACATAGTGGTCCATGCCTTTAACCCCAGTACATAGGAGACAGAGGCATGCAGATATGAGTTCTTGTATTAGTTGATTGAGTCAGTGAGTTGAGAGTGGAGTGGAGTTCATATCAGTTTGGTTTTGGAGTTCTTACATGAACAGTTTTACAGAGACAGGTTGCAGAAAGAACAAGCTAGGCATGGGTGAAGACAGAATGAAACAGACAATGAGAAGGAGCCAGAAGATTAGAATAGATTTTCAGAGTTATTCTGAGCCAAGCAAAACACTTCAGTGAGAAGCTGAGAGAAGCCAGATTGAATGAGTCAGTTCTGAGAGGAGTATGTGCCAGAACAGCACAGTTGAACCAATCAGCTGGAGTTCAGAAAGAGCTAGAAAGGGTGAGCTTATTCAGCAGTAAGCCCCCAAGATGGCAATTCCATCAAGCAAATAAAAGTGACTTTTACTTGGCTGCATTTTAAATGTCCTTAAGAGCTCTTTAATGATTTTTTTCCCTTCTGAGACAGGGCTTTTCTGTGCAGTTCTGGCTATCTTGGAAGTCACATTTTAGACCAGGCAGGACTTAAACTCAGAGATCCTCCTGCTTCTGCCTCCCAAACTCCAGGATTAAAGGTGTAAGACAATAGGCCTGACTTTAAAAAAAAAAAAAAAGACACTGTAAAATAAGAGTGTTGGTCACAAACTGAAATTTAGTTATTCACTTCAAATACTTATTAACCATTTATCAATTATGAGTAAAGACTCCAAGATGGAATTGCCCGAGTAATGCAGATAAAAGTGTGACTAAAGAATTAATATGATCATACAGTTGAAAGTTAATTAAGTATGATACTGAGGCAAAGGGTCACCCTGACAAAGGGGAGAGGAAGAACAATAAATTCTCAACACAGTTACACACACATATGCACATACATACATGCACAAGCAGGAACAGCATATTCACAGCACATCACACACACACATACACACACACACACCTGCATTAGGAGAAGTTGTGTACTTATATAATACATATACGCACACACTCACACACATATACTCACTAGGAGAATCAGTGTGCTCACTACACATGCACATTTTTTATATATGAAGAAGAGACGGTTAAATCATTGAATTGTTAACAGAACAGATGCAGACAGATTATTAAAATATGTCTCTAGGTTGGGAATGAGACCCAGGCATTTAGTTGTATTCATAACTAATTCTGCTGTCCTTCCATGTTTAGAAATCACTATAACAATTCATGTTAATACTTGTCAAATAAACTATAAAGAGAGTTCTGTAAATTAGACATAAATTTAATGTAGTTAAGGAGTTCGAAGAAATTTTTTAAATAAAAAACAAAAATTGAAGAGTCTCCTCTTTCTTTCCTCTCGCTCCCTCTCTTTCTCTCTAGTATGTGTGTGTGTGTAAATATATCACAGATTCTGCCATCTTTTAATATGTAGTCAGATTAGCATTATTTCTTCAGATGAAAATATATACTACAAAATTATATCAACTTAAATATTATGAGCATGAATGAATATTATTTCCCAAACCCTTACATACACACAAATGCACACACACACACTCATGCCTTCACAATCAATGATATCTTACTATAAATAACTTGAATTTTTAAATTATATTTGAGTACATTAATTTTGAGTTTTTTTAAAACTCCTTAATGAATATCTTTTACATGGATTTTCATGTCTATATTTCTCAAAGACTTCAAGAGAATAGACATGTAATGGCTATGTTGATGCGGTTTTTTTTCAACCTAGACATGATTTCATCAGTGAAAATTTGATTTAATGAGTGCTGCCTTCTAATGGCATTCTCAACTGGATGCCATGGAGATATGCAAATGAAGGAAAAGACATTGTTCTCATTCTCGGAGATTTACAATATAATAGGGGAACAAAGTGCAGATGAAAAGTATAACAGCCCTTTCAAAAAGGACATGAAAACAGGAACAAATTAACTTAGCACAAAGCATCAGTGCTAAGAGATCAAGCAGTGGTGGGTGCTGAGGTAGGGTGCAGCCTCTCGAGTGGACTTAATGAAGACAAGTCACTGTAAATAGGTGTTTCAGGGAGATGAATGGAGTGCAGCCTTTCCATTCAGAGAGCACGGCACCATCTCTGGAGAACAAAGACAAAAGAGTGAGGTCAAGTGATCTCTAAGACACATAAAACTTGTGTGCCCACAAAATGACCAGAATAGTAAGACATCCTGACGGGTGCAGTAGTGGCATTTATATCCTGGGAATAACTAAAAGTCACCTAAATACACTTAAGACCCACCTAATAGGAAGGAACCAATGCCTGGTACTGTAAACCTATCCCACAACTTGTGGCTCATGGAACCAACAGTGGAACCTACTAATGCTGCATCCCTAGCCCAGTATAGTTTCTAGCTGCATTGTAAATACTCACTCTTATAATGCACAAGTACGTGTAGTTCTTACTCCTCATTAAAGAAGGTTTTCTTTTTCCAGTAGACTATTAACAGAAAAATGCAACTAGTGAAAAATACAGAGAGCAACTGACTAAGGGATGTCCACCACAACTGACACACCTACAACACAACCCCTACACCTAAGGCTCAACAAACATGATGCAAGAGAGAATAGAAAGATTATAAGAGCCAGAGTGTCAAGAAGTCTGCCGCATAACAGTGTCTTCTATAGATGACAGGGAGACTACATCATGAAATCTCTAAATTATGGTCACCTAAGCATCACTTAGAAAATGACAATACCAACAAATATGTCAACATGGTTGGAATAATCTCATGAAGTTTCAACCCTAAATAAAGAGTTATAGGCAATTAATTGGGGCTGAGAGTAAATCAGTCTTCTTCAGGGGACATGTTCTCTCATAGGTTCTCAGTCATGTTGAGACTTTATAGGTATACCATGTTTACCACATTACAAGACACAATTTCACTGTGAATTTCCTGATCCTCTGACTCTTACAATCTTTCTGCCTCCTCTTTCATGAACTATTGCTGAGCCATGTGTGGGAGTTCTTTTGGAGATGTATCTACAGGGACTGGCCTCCACAATTCTGCATTTTATTGGTTGTGGTTCCCTATAGTGGTCTCCATCTGTTGCAGAAAGCAGTTTCTTTGATTGAGGGTTGGGGACTAAATTTCTCTGTGGGTAAAGGACACATATTTAGAATATAGTTAGGGATTGTGCTGGCTTAGTAAAATAATCATTGTAGATTCTTTCCCAAGATTTATAACTTCTCTACCCCTGGGTAATTGGCTATGTTTCCAGTACCAGACATGATTTCCTCCTTGTTGATCAGGTTTTAAGTCCAATTAGAGAAATGGTGGTTACTTCCAAGGTATATGTCCCAATATTGAAGCCTTAGAGTTATTTGGTTATCTTAGTCATTGATATGGTTCATAAGTATCATAGCTGGGTAGGACTGTTGGTTGCTTCCTGCCTTTGGAAGTTTGTATGGCCCTGTTTCAGAAGTGCATGGAGTCTTCAGTAATAGGCAATAGATAATTTCTTTCCACCTCTTGAGGGAGGGGGCGGTAGGCAGCAAAGATCAATAACAGTGAGCTGTATATTTTGGAAGTCCCTTGAATATCACTGACCAACAACTCAAAAGAGGTGTTCTGAAGCTCAAGTCTAAGTGAATCAAAGACCTCCACATAAGACCAGAGACACTGAAATTAATAGAGGAGAAAGTGGGGGAAAGCCTCGAAGATATGGGCACAGGGGAAAAATTCCTAAACAGAACAGCAATGGCTTCTGCTGTAAGATCAAGAATTGACAAATGGGACCTCATTAAATTGCAGCTTTTGTAAGGCAAAAGACACTGTCAATAAGACAAAAAGGCCATCAACAGATTGGGAAAGGATTTTTACCAATCCTAAATCTGATAGGGTACTAATATCCAATATATACAAAGAACTCAAGAAGCTGGACTCCAGAAATTCAAATAACCCCATTTAAAAATGGGGTTCAGAGCTAAACAAAGAATTCTCAACTGAGGAATACCGAATGGCTGAGAAGCACCTGAAAAAATATTCAACATCCTTAATCATCAGGGAAATGCAAATGAAAACAACCTTAAGATTCCACCTCACACCAGTCAGAATAGCTAAGATCAAAAATTCAGGTGACAGTAGATGCTGGCAAGGATGTGGGGGAAAAGGAACACTCCTCCATTGTTGGTGGGATTGCAAGCTTGTAAAACCACTCTGAAAGTCATTCTGGAGGTTCCTCAGAAAATTAGACATAATACTACTGGAAGATCCAGCAATACCTCTCCTGGACATATACCCAGAAGAAGTTCCAACCGGTAATAAGAACACATGCTCCACTATGTTCATAGCCAGAAGCTGGAAAGAACCCAGATGTCCCTCAACAGAAGAATGGATACAGAAAATTTGGTACATTTACACAATGGAGTACTACTCAGCTATTAAAAACAATGGATTTATGAAATTCTTGGACAAATGATGTATCTGGAGGATACCATCCTTAGTGAGGTAACCTAATCACAAATGAAGTCATTAGATATGCACTCACTGATAAGTGGATATTAGCCCATAAACATAGAACACCCAAGATACAATTTGTAAAAACACAAGAAAATCAAGAAGAGGGAAGACCAATGGGTGGATACTTCATTCCTGCTTAGAAAGGGGCACAAAATACCCATGAAAGGAGTTAAAGAAACAAAGTTTGGAGCTAAGATGACCCTGCTCTCCAGAGACTACCCCACCCAGGGATCCACCCCATAGTCAGCCACCAAACCCAGACACTATTGCATATGCCAAAAAGATTTTGCTGAAGAGACCCTGTTATAGCTGTCTCGTATGAGGCTATGCCAATGTCTGGCAAATACAGAAGTGGATGCTCACAGTCATCTATAAGATGGAACACAGGGCCCCCAATGGAGAAGCTAGAGAAAGCACCCAAGGAGCTAAAGGTGTCTGCAACCCTATAGGTGGGACAACAATATGAACTAACCAGTACCCCCAGAGCTCGTATCGCTAGCTGCATATGTAGCAGAAGATGGCCTAGTCGGCCATCACTGGAAAGAGAGGCCCATTGGACTTGTAAACTTTATATGCCCCAGTACAGGGGAACGCCAGGGCCAAAAAGTGGGAGTGGGTGGGTAGGGGAGTGAGGGGGGAGGGTATGGGGGACTTTTGGGATAGCATTTGAAATGTCTATAAAGAAAATATCTAATAAAAAAATTTTAAAAAGAGGTGTTATTATGTCAAGTATTGGGGTTTTGGTTAAGTTATCTTAAAAGGAAGAACCTTTATGGGAAATGTTCATTTAAACTGTATTCTTCCTCTTTTTTCCAATTTTTTATTAGGTATTTTCTTCATTTACATTTCTAATGCTATCCCGAAAGTCCCCCATTACCCCCCCCCAGCTCTCCTACCCAATCACTCCCACTTCTTGGCCCTGGTGTTCCCCTGTACTGGGGCATATAAAGTTTGCATGACCAAGGGACCTCTCTTCAAAATGATGGCCCACTAGGCTATCTTCTGCTACATATACAACTAGAGACACAAGCTCTGGGGTTACTGGGTACTGGGTACTGGTTAGTTCATATTGTTGTTCCACCTATAGGGTTTAGCTCCTTGGGTACTTTCTCTAGCTCCTCCATTGGGGGACCCTGTGTTCCATCCAATAGCTGACTGAACATCTACTTCTGTGTTTGCCAGGCACCGTCATAGCCTCACAAGAGACAGCTATATCAGGGTCCTTTCAGCAAAATCTTGCTGGCGTATGCAATGGTGTCTACACTTGGAGGCTGATTATGGGATAGATCCCCCGGTTGCAGCAGTCTCTAGATGGTCCATCCTTTTGTCTCAGCTCCAAACTTTGTCTCTGTAACTCCTTCCATGAATGTATTGTTCCCAATTGTAAGAAGGGGCGAAGTGCCTACACTTTGGTCTTCATTCTTCTTGAGTTTTATGTGTTTTGCAAATTGCATCTTGGGTATTCTAAGTTTCTGGGTTAATATCTGCTTATCAGTGAGTACATATCATGTGAGTTCTTTTGTGATTTGGTTACCTCACTCAGGATGATAAACTCTAGATACATCCATTCGCCTAGGAATTTCATAAATTCATTGTTTTTAATAGCTGAGTAGTACTCCATTGTGTAAATGTACCACATTTTCTGTATCCATTCCTCTGTTGAGGGACATTTGAGTTCTTTCCAGTTTCTGGCTATTATAAATAAGGCTGCTATGAACATAGTTGAGCATGTGTCCTTATTACCAGTTAAGCTGTATTCTTCCTTTTAAGTAGTTAATAGTATGACTATTTATGACATTTTAGACATCCTATTTTGTTATTTTTCCCTTCCTCCCTCCCTTCCTTCTCCTTCTCCTTCTCCTTCTGCTTCTCCTCCTCCTCCTCTTCTTCTTCTTCTTTCTGTATTTACATCCATCCCAGACCTTATCAAGCTCTCATGTTCCCATTTTCCTGATCATACTACATGTACCATGTTATTCCCCTTTACCATCTTCTGTCGTTTCTCTATATTTACCTCCCTGGCCCCTCCCTAAAAATTCTGATGTTTCCTATATCCTTGGCAAGATCATCTGTATCCTCCTTGAATTTATTTTTACCCCCACCATGCCTTTTTTACTTTCCTGCTTTCTAATTATTCCTTGATAAAGGTATCTGAAGATTTTTGGGTTTTTATTGTTGTTTGTTTGTTTTTATTTTTAGGTTTAACATTTTCTTTGACTAAGGTATCCATTTCTTCTATTGTGTCTTCAATACCTGAGATTCTCTCTCTCTTTTTCTTTCCTACTCTATTGGTGAGTCTTGACTCTAAGGTTCCTGTTCAAATTCCAAAATTTTTATTTCCAGAATTCCCTCAGTTTGAGTTTCCTTTATTGATTCTATTTTCATTTTCATGTCTTAAACTGCTTTAATTTCCTTCCACTGTTTGTTTGTGTCAGATTTCAAGGGATATATTCATTTCCTCTTTAAAGATTTCTATCATAGTCATAAAGGATCTTTTAAGGTTTTTGTCTTGTGCTTTAGCTATGTTGTAATCTTGAAGACCTACTGTGGTAGGGTTCTAGGCTCTGGTGGATGTATTTTTCTGCCTGATATTGATTGTGTTTTTATGCTGGCATCTAAGCATCTGGGAAGACTGTAATTCCAGGTACTGATATCTGGTCTTGGGGTTTTGTTGTTGTTGTTGTTGTTTGTTTGTTTGAGGGGTATGTGTTTTGTTCCTTGGTTTCTCTTGCCCTCTTTGATTCTTAGAAGCATGTGGTAGTTGTGTGTTACCTAGTAGAAAATTCTTCTGAAATCCTGATGGTTATGGCTTTCGGAGTTTTCAGGTAAAATGTTTTCCTAGGTACTGGGAACTGAGACTTAGAAAGTGGGAAAAAGCAGGAGTAGAGTTGAGGAGGTCCACAGGAGAATGGAATTCAGAGTTTTCTATGAGAGGTTTGATTAGTCCCCTGGGAATGGGAACAGTGAGGATGGAGAGGCTGCAGTAGGTAGTCTGCTATAGAGCTGGGGATGAGACTGGAGTATGGGACATGCAAGAGAGAAAGGAAAGACCTGCAGTTAGCTTACCTGTTTTCCTGGCAGGATGGCTCAGGTGTTCTCAGGCTTTTTGTGCTTTTTCTTTAGTCCTTTTTCCTATGAATGTTTGCTTTGTCCTATTCAAATTTTACTGTTTTATCTCATTTTATTATTATTCTTTAGATACCTGTTCATTTTCTATGGAGAGACAGAAAGGGTATGGATTCAGATGGGAGGGGAAAGGGGACTTGGGGAGAGGAAACTGTAATCGAAACATATTGTATGGAAAAATTAATTTTTTAACTTTTATTGATTTTATGAGAATTTCACATCATGCACTCTATCATCTATCTATCTCTCCATATTTACCTTCTACCCATGCAACCTCCTCCCCCCAAAAAAGATATATATATATATATATATATATATATATATATATATATATACATATGAATACATACATACATACATACATACATACATAAATCAAACACCTAGCCATGGAAGCTGTGGTGTGTCTTGGTGTGTCAGATAGTATACCCTTTTGTGCAAACAGCATTGCCAGCAAATGCTCATTGCAGCAAGTCATTGGCCTAGTTGGAGGCTTCTGGCTTCTTCATCCATGGCACTAAGGCCACCTCCCCAGCACAACCCTGGCAAGGTTCAGGTCCCACTCTCTGGAGAGCTACAGCTGAATAGGGGTAGCACAGTGTGGCTCTCCTGCACTCACATCCCCAGGGCCACCTCACCTGCATCCCTGCCACCAAGATCAGGTTTGCCATGCTATCCAGGTGAGGTGCAGGGCCATTTCTTCCACAAGGCAGAGTCAGGCAGATCTCTGGGAACTCAAGGGCAGCACGGTCTACAACATGAATCTAAGGCAGCTAGGGCTCTTGAGGCAGGAAAACCTTGTTGCAAAAAAGAACAAAAGACAAGCATACAAGGAAAATATCTATTTTCAATAAAGGAAAAACAAATCAGAACAAGAGCATGATCAACATGGATCTTACAGGACTTGGGAATAAGTCCTTACCTCCATTTTCAGTTTTCCTCTTCCTATTTCTTTCTTTTATTCTCTCTTTCTTCTTTTCCATTTCAGATTTTAAGTGACAGTTATTCTCATTCTATAAAAATTTTTAAAATGTATTTTCAAACTATCATGTTTTCTTTCCATCTGGGCATGTTGGTATACACCTTTTTACTACTATTATTTATTTATTTATTTATTTATTTATTTATTTATTTATTTATTTTAATTAGGTATTTTCTTCATTTACATTTCAAATGCTATCCCCAAAGTCCCCCAGACCCCCCTCCCACTCCCCTACCCACCCACTCCCACTTCTTGGTCCTGGCATTCCCCTGGTTCTTTTTTTTTTTTTTTAATATTTTTATTACATATTTTCCTCAATTACGTTTCCAATGCTATCCCAAAAGTCCCCCATAGCGCCCCCCCACTTCCCTATCCACCCATTCCCATTCTTTTGGCCCTGGCATTCCCCTATATTGGGGCATATAAAGTTTGCAAGTCCAATGGGCCTCTCTTTCCATTGATGGCTGACTAGGCCATCTTTCGATACATATGCAGCTAGAGACAAGAGCTCCGGGGTTCTAGTTAGTACATCATGTTGTTCCAACTATAGGGTTGCAGATCCCTTTAGCTCCTTGGGTACTTACTCTAGCTTCTCCATTGGGAGCCCTGTGATACATCCAATAGCTGACTGTGAACATCCACTCCTGTGTTTGCTAGGCCCCAGCATCGTCTCACAAGAGACAGCTATATTTGGGTCCTTTCAGCAAAATCTTGCTAGTGTATGCAATGGTGTCAGCGTTTAGAAGTTGATTATGGGATGGATCCCTGGGTACGGCAGTCTCTAAATGGTCCATCCTTTCATCACCGCTACGAACTTTGTCTCTGTAACTCCTTCCCTGGGTGTTTTGTTCCCAATTCTGAGAAGGTGCACAGTGTCCACACTTTGGTCTTCATTCTTCTTGAGTTTCATGCGTTTAGCAAATTGTATCTTAAATCTTGGGTATGCTAAGTTTTGGGCTAATATCCACTTATCAGTGAATACATATTGTGTGAGTTCTTTTGTGATTGTGTTACTTCACTCAAGATGATGCCCTCCAGGTCCATCCATTTGGCTAGGAATTTCATAAATTCATTCTTTTTAATAGCTGAGTAGTACTCCATTGTGTAAATGTACCATAATTTCTGTATCCATTCCTCTGTTGAGGGACATCTGGGTTCTTTCCAGCTTCTGGCTATTATAAATAGGGCTGCTATGAACATAGTGGAACATGTGTCCTTTTTACCGGTTGGGACATCTTCTGGATATATGCCCAGGAGAGGTATTGCTGGATCCTCCGGTAGTACTATGTCCAATTTTCTGAGGAACCGCCAGACTGATTTCCAGAGTGGTTGTACAAGCTTGCAATCCCACCAACAATGGAGGAGTGTTCCTCTTTCTCCACATCCTCGCCAGCAACTGCTGTCACCTGAATTTTTGATCTTAGCCATTCTGACTGGTGTGAGGTGGAATCTCAGGGTTGTTTTGATTTGCATTTCCCTGATGATTAAGGATGTTGAACATTTTTTCAGGTGTTTCTCTGCCATTCGGTATTCCTCAGGCGAGAATTCTTTGTTCAGTTCTGAGCCCCATTTTTTAATGGGGTTATTTGACTTTCTGGAGTCCACCTTCTTGAGTTCTTTATATATATTGGATATTAGTCCCTTATCTGATTTAGGATAGGTGAAGATCCTTTCCCAATCTGTTGGTGGTTTTTTTGTCTTATTGATGGTGTCTTTAGCCTTGCAGAAGCTTTGTAGTTTCATGAGGTCCCACTTGTCAATTCTCGATCTTACAGCACAAGCCATTACTGTTCTATTCAGGAATTTTTCCCCTGTGCCCATATCTTCAAGGCTTTTCCCCACTTTCTCCTCTATAAGTTTCAGTGTCTCTGGTTTTATGTGAAGTTCCTTGATCCACTTAGACTTGACCTTAGTACAAGGAGATAGGAATGGATCGATTCGCATTCTTCTACATGTTAACAACCAGTTGTGCCAGCACCATTTGTTGAAAATGCTGTCTTTCTTCCACTGGATGTTTTTAGCTCCCTTTTCGAAGATCAAGTGACCGTAGCTGTGTGGGTTCATTTCTGGGTCTTCAATTCTATTCCATTGGTCTATTTGTCTGTCACTATACCAGTACCATGCAGTTTTTATCACAATTGCTCTGTAGTAGAGCTTTAGGTCCGGCATGGTGATTCCACCAGAGGTTCTTTTATCCTTGAGAAGAGTTTTTGCTATCCTAGGTTTTTTGTTATTCCAGATGAATTTGCAGATTGCACTTTCTAATTCGTTGAAGAATTGATTTGGAATTTTGATGGGGATTGCATTGAATCTGTAGATTGCTTTTGGCAAGATAGCCATTTTTACAATGTTGATCCTGCCAATCCATGAGCATGGGAGATCTTTCCATCTTTTGAGATCTTCTATAATTTCTTTCTTCAGAGACTTGAAGTTTTTATTATTCAGATCTTTCACTTCCTTAGTTAGAGTCACGCCAAGATATTTTATATTATTTGTGACTATTGAGAAGGGTGTTGTTTCCCTAATTTCTTTCTCAGCCTGTTTATTCTTTGTGTAGAGAAAGGCCATTGATTTGTTTGAGTTAATTTTATATCCAGCTACTTCACCGAAGCTGTTTATCAGGCTTAGGAGTTCTCTGGTGGAATTTTTAGGGTCACTTATATATACTATCATATCATCTGCAAAAAGTGATATTTTGACTTCATCTTTTCCAATTTGTATCCCTTTGATCTCCTTTTGTTGTCGAATTGCTCTGGCTAGGACTTCAAGTACAATGTTGAATAGGTATGGAGAAAGTGGACAGCCTTGTCTAGTCCCTGATTTTAGAGGGATTGCTTCAAGCTTCTCACCAATTACTTTGATGTTGGCTACTGGTTTGCTGTAGATTGCTTTTATCATGTTTAGGTATGGGCCTTGAATTCCTGATCTTTCCAAGACTTTTATCATGAATGGGTGTTGGATCTTGTCAAATGCTTTTTCCGCATCTAACGAGATGACCATGTGGTTTTTGTCTTTGAGTTTGTTTATATACTGGATTACGTTGATGGATTTCCGTATATTGAACCATCCCTGCATCCCTGGGATGAAACCTACTTGGTCAGGATGGATGATTGTTTTGATGTGTTCTTGGATTCGGTTAGCAAGAATTTTATTGAGGATTTTTGCATCAATATTCATAAGGGATATTGGTCTGAAGTTTCCTATCTTTGTTGGGTCTTTTTGTGGTTTAGGTATCAGAGTAATTGTGGCTTCATAGAATGAGTTGGGTAGAGTACCTTCTGTTTCTATTTTGTGGAATAGTTTGTGAAGAACTGGGATTAGATCTTCTTTGAAGGTCTGATAGAACTCTGCACTAAACCCATCTGGTCCTGGGCTTTTTTTGGTTGGGAGACTATTAATGACTGCTTCTATTTCTTTGGGGGATATAGGGCTGTTTAGATCATTAACCTGATCTTGATTCAACTTTGGTACCTGGTATCTGTCTAGGAACTTCTCCATTTCATCCAGGTTCTCCAGTTTTGTTGAGTATAGCCTTTGGTAGAAGGATCTGATGGTGTTTTGGATGTCTTCAGGATCTGTTGTTATGTCTCCTTTTTCATTTCTGATTTTGTTAATTAGGATGCTTTCCCTGTGCCCTCTAGTGAGTCTGGCTAAGGGTTTATCTATCTTGTTGATTTTCTCAAAGAACCAGCTCCTTGATTGGTTGATTCTTTGAATAGTTTTTCTTGTTTCCACTTGGTTGATTTCACCCCTGAGTTTGATTATTTCCTGCCGTCTACTCCTCTTGGGTGAATTTGCTTCCTTTTGTTCTAGTGCTTTTAGGTGTGTTGTCAAGCTGCTAATGTGTGCTCTCTCTAGTTTCCTTTTGGAGGCACTCAGAGCTATGAGTTTTCCTCTTAGAAATGCTTTCATTGCGTCCCATAAGTTTGGGTATGTTGTGGCTTCATTTTCATTGAACTCTAAAAAGTCCTTAATTTCTTTCTTTATTCCTTCCTTGACCAAGGTATCATTGAGAAGAGTGTTGTTCAGTTTCCACGTGAAGGTTGGCTTTCTATTATTTATTTTGTTATTGAAGATCAGCCTTAGGCCATGGTGATCTGATAGGATGCATGGGACAATTTCAATGTTTTTGTATCTGTTGAGTCCTGTTTTGTGCCCAATTACGTGGTCAATTTTGGAGAAGGTACCATGAGGTGCTGAGAAGAAGGTGTATCCTTTTGTTTTAGGGTAAAATGTTCTGTAGATATCTGCCAGATCCATTTGATCCATAACTTCTGTTAGTTTCACTGTGTCCCTGTTTAGTTTCTGTTTCCATGATCTGTCCATTGGTGAAAGTGGTGTGTTGAAGTCTCCCACTATTATTGTATGAGGTGCAATGTGTGCTTTGAGATTTACTAAAGTTTCTTTAATGAATGAGGCTGCCTTTGTATTTGGAGCATAGATATTCAGGATTGATAGTTCCTCTTGGAGGATTTTACCTTTGATGAGTATGAAGTGCCCCTCCCTGTCTTTTTTGATGACTTTGGGTTGGAAGTCAATCTTATCTGATATTAGAATGGCTACTCCAGCTTGTTTCTTCAGACCATTTGCTTGGAAAATTGTTTTCCAGCCTTTCATTCTGAGGTAGTGTCTATCTTTTTCTCTGAGATGAGTTTCTTGTAAGCAGCAAAATGTTGGGTCTTGTTTGTGTAGCCAGTTTGTTAGTCTATGTCTTTTTATCGGGGAGTTGAGTCCATTGATATTAAGAGATATTAAGGAAAAGTAATTGTTGTTTCCTGTTATTTTTGTTGTTAAAGTTGGCATTCTGTTCTTGTGGCTGTCTTCTTTTAGGTTTGTTGAGGGATTACCTTCTTGTTGTTTCTAGGGCGTGGTTCCTGTCCTTGTATTGGTTTTTTTCTGTTATTATCCTTTGAAGGGCTGGATTCGTGGAGAGATAATGTGTGAATTTGGCTTTGTCGTGGAATACTTTGGTTTCTCCATCTATGTTAATTGAGAGTTTGGCTGGGTATAGTAGCTTGGGCTGGAATTTGTGTTCTTTTAGTGTCTGTATAACATCTGTCCAGGATCTTCTAGCTTTCATAGTCTCTGGTGAAAAATCTGGTGTAATTCTGATAGGCTTGCCTTTATATGTTACTTGGCCTTTTTCTCTTACTGCTTTTAGTATTCTATCTTTATTTAGTGCATTTGTTGTTCTGATTATTATGTGTCGGGAGGTATTTCTTTTCTGGTCCAGCCTATTTGGAGTTCTGTAGGCTTCTTGTATGTTCATGGGCATCTCTTTCTTTAGATTTGGGAAGTTTTCTTCTATAATTTTGTTGAAGATGTTTGCTGGTCCTTTGAGTTGAAAATCTTCATTCTCATCCACTCCTATTATCCGTAGGTTTGGTCTTCTCATTGTGTCCTGTATTTCCTGGATGTTTTGAGTTAGGATCTTTTTGCATTTTCCATTTTCCTTGATTGTTGTGCCCATGTTCTCTATGGAATCTTCTGCACCTGAGATTCTCTCTTCCATCTCTTGTATTCTGTTGCTGATGCTTGCATCTATGGTTCCAGATTTCTTTCCTAGGGTTTCTATCTCCAGTGTTGCCTCATTTTGGGTTTTCTTTATTGTGTCTACTTCCCTTTTTAGGTCTAGTATGGTTTTGTTCATTTCCATCATCTGATTGGATGTGTTTTCCTGTTTCTCTTTAAGGACTTCTACCAGTTTGGTTGTGTTTTCCTGTTTTTCTTTAAGGACTTGTAACTCTTTAGCCATGTTCTCCTGTAGTTCTTTAAAGTCCTTCTTGATGTCCTCTACCATCATCATGAGATATGCTTTTAAATCCAGGTCTAGTTTTTCAGGTGTGTTGGGGTGCCCTGGACTGGGCGAAGTGGGAGTGCTGGGTCCTGATGATGGTGAGTGGTCTTGGTTTCTGTTAGTAAGATTCTTACCTTTACCTCTCGCCATCTGGTAATCTCTGGAGTTGTTATAGTTGTCTCTGTTCAGAGGTTGTTCTTCTGGGGATTCTGAGTATCCTCTGTCAGCAGACCTGTACAGACTAAGTTCGGCGGAGTCCCGGAGCCAAGATGGCGCTCCCTGCAGAGCAGGTCACTGTTCTCCGGCTGGGAGGGTGTCGGATGTCTGCGGCCCCAAAAGGGTGCTGCCTCAGCAGCTCTGTGGCTCCCGCCTGTCCCAGAAGCTGTCTGCCTCTGTGGTCCTCACTCTGACCTGTAGAGACTAAGCTCGGCGGAGTCCCGGAGCCAAGATGGCGTTCCCTGCAGGGCAGGTCACTGTCCTCCGACTGGGAGGGTGCCGGATGTCTGCGGCCCCAAAAGGGTGCTGCCTCAGCGGCTCTGTGGCTCCCGCCTGTCCCAGAAGCTGTCTGCCTCTGTGGTCCTCACTCTAACCTGTAGACTAAGTTCGGCGAGTCCCGGAGCCAAGATGGCACTCTCTGCAGGGCAGGTCACTGTCCTCCGACTGGGAGGGTGCCGGATGTCTGCAGCCCCTAAAGGGTGCTGCCTCAGCAGCTCTGTGACTCCCGCCTGTCCCAGAAGCTGTCTGCCTCTGTGGTCCTCACTCTAACCTGTAGACTAAGTTCGGCGGAGTCCCGGAGCCAAGATCTATTTATTTATTTATTACACTCCAGATTTTATTCTCCTCCCGGTCCATCCTCGGACTGTTCAGCATCCCATACCTCTTCCCTGCCCCACTGTCTCTACAAGGATGTTCCCACTCTACCTCATCACACCAGACCTGGATCCTCCAGAATGTATCAAAGACCCGGGAGGTAAGAGACTCTCAGGACTCAAAGGGAGGGACCCTAGATGAAATACCCTACAGTGGAGAGTGGGAACTTGTAGATCCTACCTCCAGCAGGAAGATAGGGCATAAAATGATGAAGGGGGGCCATCCCACAGTCAAAATTCTGACCCATAATTTTTCTGTCTGAAAGAAATACAGGGATGGAAATGAAGAGAAGCCTGAGGAAAAGAAGGTCCAGTGACAGGCCCAAAGTGGGATCCAGCTCAAGGGGAAGCCCCAAGGCCTGACACTATTACTGAGGCTATGGAGCACTCACAAAAAAGAACCTGTCATGACTGCCCTCCAAAAGACCCAAGAAACAGCAGAAAGAGTAAGATGCAGATATTTGCACTCAACCAAGGGACAGAAGCTGCTGACCCCTATGGTTGAATTAGGGAAAGCTGAAAGAAGCTGAGGAGAAGGGCAATCCTGTAAGAAGATCAGCAGTCTCAATTAATTTGGACCCCCAAGATCTCTCAAACTCTGGATCACCAAACAGACAGCATACACCAGCTGATATGAGGCCCCCAACACACATACAGCAGAGGACTGTAGGGTCTGTGTTCAATCAGAGATGATGCACCTAACCCTCAAGAGAGTGGAGGTCCCAGGGAGTTCAAACCATCAGTTATGTCAAAGAATACTCGTCATGTGGCACTGGGTCAGCTTTACTGTAGCTTATATTTGTTTTTGAAAAATATTACATTATCAACAAGAGTCACTGTGCACATCTTGCCATGCAAAGCCAAGGTACCTGTGTTTGTGAAAGAGGATGTAAGGCTACACAGACTCAGAGACCTTGGCACTGCTCTTTTCATCAGCCTACTCCCCCGGCACAGGACCTATCAGAGAGAAGCAATCCTGTCACCACAAACTTAGCCCCAAATTATTTCACAGAAAAGGAAAAAAGGAGGATGCAGCAACTCTATCTTGCTCCATCTCTTTCACAAAATAACTTCTCAGAAATATGATCAGCATTTGAGACAAGTGATTGAAAATTAAAAGACTCAGAAAAAGAGAAAAAGTCTACTCATATCAAAGATTTGAATGAAAGGTGAAATGATTGTGGGAAATGCAGTCTTTAATATTATTTCTCAGAGTGAACAATTAGCCCAAAGAAGCACTTGATGATTCAGATCATTATATAGTGACAAAAGTGGTCCTCTTTAAGAGCTTGTACCTTGGGATACTTATGGAACAATATAAAAGCTCAACATTAAAATGGAGATCTCTGTGTTTGTGGTATCAATTGTCATTTGAGTAAAAAAGTCAAGTATGAGTGCAGATGCTTCATCAGCAACTTTAAACTCTGACTCTGAGCAGCTTTCTATGCATCTCTGTGCTGGCTCAGCTGACAGTGAAGGAGACAGAATGGTCTCTACAGGATCAGAGCTGCCATGCAGGCAGCCATTTGTGCACTCCCATGGAGCAGCTTCTACTTCCCTGTGCTACGTGACAGCTTACAAGAATTCTGATGAACTTAGTTAGCCAGAAAATCTTTTGGTGAGGTTAAGTCTGTGGCATTAGCTTAGTGAGAGTTGTATAGTCCCAAATAGCAGCCAAGGTGGTCCACTGACAAAGATGAGCACTTGACTGGATGATAAAATTGAAGGTTGCACCAAAACAGCTGCAGTCTTCATGGCCAGGTCACACGAAATTTGGCTAGTTAATTTGGTGAAGTTTTTTTTTTAATTTTTAATATTTTTATTACATATTTTCCTCAATTACATTTCCAATGCTATCCCAAAAGTCCCCCATAGCGCCCCCCACTTCCCTACCCACCCATTCCCATTCTTTTGGCCCTGGCATTCCCCTATATTGGGGCATATAAAGTTTGCAAGTCCAATGGGCCTCTCTTTCCATTGATGGCCGACTAGGCCATCTTTCGATACATATGCCGCTAGAGACAAGAGCTCCGGGGTTCTGGTTAGTACATCATGTTGTTCCAACAATAGGGTTGCAGATCCCTTTAGCTCCTTGGTTACTTTCTCTAGCTTCTCCATTGGGAGAACTGTGATACATCCAATAGCTGACTGTGAACATCCACTCCTGTGTTTGCTAGGCCCCGGCATCGTCTCACAAGAGACAGCTATATTTGGGTCCTTTCAGCAAAATCTTGCTAGTGTATGCAATGGTGTCAGCGTTTGGAAGCTGATTATGGGATGGATCCCTGGATACAGCAGTCTCTAAATGGTCCATCCTTTCATCACAGCTACGAACTTTGTCTCTGTAACTCCTTCCCTGGGTGTTTTGTTCCCAATTCTAAGAAGGTGCACAGTGTCCACACTTTGGTCTTCATTCTTCTTGAGTTTCATGCGTTTATCAAATTGTATCTTATATCTTGGGTATCCTAAGTTTTGGGCTAATATCCACTTATCAGTGAATACATATTGTGTGAGTTCTTTTGTGATTGTGTTACTTCACTCAAGATGATGCCCTCCAGGTCCATCCATTTGGCTAGGAATTTCATAAATTCATTCTTTTTAATAGCTGAGTAGTACTCCATTGTGTAAATGTACCATAATTTCTGTATCCATTCCTCTGTTGAGGGACATCTGGGTTCTTTCCAGCTTCTGGCTATTATAAATAGGGCTGCTATGAACATAGTGGAGCATGTGTCCTTTTTACCGGTTGGGACATCTTCTGGATATATGCCCAGGAGAGGTATTGCTGGATCCTCCGGTAGTACTATGTCCAATTTTCTGAGGAACCGCCAGACTGATTTCCAGAGTGGTTGTACAAGCTTGCAATCCCACCAACAATGGAGAAGTGTTCCTCTTTCTCCACATCCTCGCCAGCATCTGCTGTCACCTGAATTTTTGATCTTAGCCATTCTGACTGGTGTGAGGTGGAATCTCAGGGTTGTTTTGATTTGCATTTCCCTGATGATTAAGGATGTTGAACATTTTTTCAGGTGCTTCTCTGCCATTCGGTATTCCTCAGGTGAGAATTCTTTGTTCAGTTCTGAGCCCCATTTTTTAATGGGGTTATTTGACTTTCTGGAGTCCACCTTCTTGAGTTCTTTATATATATTGGATATTAGTCCCTTATCTGATTTAGGATAGGTGAAGATCCTTTCCCAATCTGTTGGTGGTTTTTTTGTCTTATTGATGGTGTCTTTAGCCTTGCAGAAGCTTTGTAGTTTCATGAGGTCCCACTTGTCAATTCTTGATCTTACAGCACAAGCCATTACTGTTCTATTCAGGAATTTTTCCCCTGTGCCCATATCTTCAAGGCTTTTCCCCACTTTCTCCTCTATAAGTTTCAGTGTCTCTGGTTTTATGTGAAGTTCCTTGATCCACTTAGACTTGACCTTAGTACAAGGAGATAGGAATGGATCGATTCGCATTCTTCTACATGTTAACAACCAGTTGTGCCAGCACCATTTGTTGAAAATGCTGTCTTTCTTCCACTGGATGGTTTTAGCTCCCTTGTCGAAGATCAAGTGACCGTAGCTGTGTGGGTTCATTTCTGGGTCTTCAATTCTATTCCATTGGTCTATTTGTCTGTCACTATACCAGTACCATGCAGTTTTTATCACAATTGCTCTGTAGTAGAGCTTTAGGTCCGGCATGGTGATTCCACCAGAGGTTCTTTTATCCTTGAGAAGAGTTTTTGCTATCCTAGGTTTTTTGTTATTCCAGATGAATTTGCAGATTGCACTTTCTAATTCGTTGAAGAATTGATTTGGAATTTTGATGGGGATTGCATTGAATCTGTAGATTGCTTTTGGCAAGATAGCCATTTTTACAATGTTGATCCTGCCAATCCATGAGCATGGGAGATCTTTCCATCTTCTGAGATCTTCTATAATTTCTTTCTTCAGAGACTTGAAGTTTTTATCATACAGATCTTTCACTTCCTTAGTTAGAGTCACGCCAAGATATTTTATATTATTTGTGACTATTGAGAAGGGTGTTGTTTCCCTAATTTCTTTCTCAGCCTGTTTATTCTTTGTGTAGAGAAAGGCCATTGATTTGTTTGAGTTAATTTTATATCCAGCTACTTCACCGAAGCTGTTTATCAGGCTTAGGAGTTTTCTGTTGGAATTTTTAGGGTCACTTATGTATACTATCATATCATCTGCAAAGAGTGATATTTTGACTTCATCTTTTCCAATTTATATCCCTTTGATCTCCTTTTGTTGTCGAATTGCTCTGGCTAGGACTTCAAGTACAATGTTGAATAGGTATGGAGAAAGTGGACAGCCTTGTCTAGTCCCTGATTTTAGAGGGATTGCTTCAAGCTTCTGACCATTTACTTTGATGTTGGCTACTGGTTTGCTGTAGATTGCTTTTATCATGTTTAGGTATGGGCCTTGAATTCCTGATCTTTCCAAGACTTTTATCATGAATGGGTGTTGGATCTTGTCAAATGCTTTTTCCGCATCTAACGAGATGACCATGTGGTTTTTGTCTTTGAGTTTGTTTATATACTGGATTACGTTGATGGATTTCCGTATATTGAACCATCCCTGCATCCCTGGGATGAAACCTACTTGGTCAGGATGGATGATTGTTTTGACGTGTTCTTGGATTCGGTTAGCAAGAACTTTATTGAGGATTTTTGCATCAATATTCATAAGGGATATTGGTCTGAAGTTTTCTATCTTTGTTGGGTCTTTTTGTGGTTTAGGTATCAGAGTAATTGTGGCTTCATAGAATGAGTTGGGTAAAGTACCTTCTGTTTCTATTTTGTGGAATAGTTTGTGAAGAACTGGGATTAGGTCTTCTTTGAAGGTCTGATAGAACTCGGCACTAAACCCATCTGGTCCTGGGCTTTTTTTAGTTGGGAGACTATTAATGACTGCTTCTATTTCTTTGGGGGATATAGGGCTGTTTAGATCATTAACCTGATCTTGATTCAACTTTGGTACCTGGTATCTGTCTAGGAACTTCTCCATTTCATCCAGGTTCTCCAGTTTTGTTGAGTATAGCCTTTGGTAGAAGGATCTGATGGTGTTTTGGATGTCTTCAGGATCTGTTGTTATGTCTCCTTTTTCATTTCTGATTTTGTTAATTAGGATGCTTTCCCTGTGCCCTCTAGTGAGTCTGGCTAAGGGTTTATCTATCTTGTTGATTTTCTCAAAGAACCAGCTCCTTGATTGGTTGATTCTTTCAATAGTTTTTCTTGTTTCCACTTGGTTTATTTCGCCCCTGAGTTTGATTATTTCCTGCCGTCTACTCCTCTTGGGCGAATTTGCTTCCTTTTGTTCTAGTGCTTTTAGGTATGTTGTCAAGCTGCTAATGTGTGCTCTCTCTAGTTTCCTTTTGGAGGCACTCAGAGCTATGAGTTTTCCTCTTAGAAATGCTTTCATTGCGTCCCATAAGTTTGGGTATGTTGTGGCTTCATTTTCATTGAACTCTAAAAAGTCCTTAATTTCTTTCTTTATTCGTTCCTTGACCAAGGTATCATTGAGAAGAGTGTTGTTCAGTTTCCACGTGAAGGTTGGCTTTCTATTATTTATTTTGTTATTGAAGATCAGCCTTAGTCCGTGGTGATCTGATAGGATGCATGGGACAATTTCAATATTTTTGTATCTGTTGAGGCCTGTTTTGTGACCAATTATGTGGTCAATTTTGGAGAAGGTACCATGAGGTACTGAGAAGAAGGTATATCCTTTTGTTTTAGGATAAAATGTTCTGTAGATATCTGCCAGATCCATTTGATTCATAATTTCTGTTAGTTTCACTGTGTCCCTGTTTAGTTTCTGTTTCCATGATCTGTCCATTGGTGAAAGTGGTGTGTTGAAGTCTCCCACTATTATTGTATGAGGTGCAATGTGTGCTTTGAGATTTACTAAAGTTTCTTTAATGAATGTGGCTGCCTTTGTATTTGGAGCATAGATATTCAGGATTGATAGTTCCTCTTGGAGGATTTTACCTTTGATGAGTATGAAGTGTCCCTCCCTGTCTTTTTTGATGACTTTGGGTTGGAAGTCAATCTTATCAGATATTAGAATGGCTACTCCAGCTTGTTTCTTCATACCATTTGCTTGGAAAATTGTTTTCCAGCCTTTCATTCTGAGGTAGTGTCTATCTTTTTCTCTGAGATGAGTTTCCTGTAAGCAGCAAAATGTTGGGTCTTGTTTGTGTAGCCAGTTTGTTAGTCTATGTCTTTTTATCGGGGAGTTGAGTCCATTGATATTAAGAGATATTAAGGAAAAGTAATTGTTGTTTCCTGTTATTTTTGTTGTTAAAGTTGGCATTCTGTTCTTGTGGCTGTCTTCTTTTAGGTTTGTTGAGGGATTACCTTCTTGTTGTTTCTAGGGCGTGGTTCCTGTCCTTGTATTAATTTTTTTCTGTTATTATCCTTTGAAGGGCTGGATTCGTGGAGAGATAATTCGTGAATTTGGTTTTGTCGTGGAATACTTTGGTTTCTCCATCTATGTTAATTGAGAGTTTGGCTGGGTATAGTAGCCTGGGCTGGAATTTGTGTTCTTTTAGTGTCTGTATAACATCCGTCCAGGATCTTCTGGCTCTCATAGTCTCTGGTGAAAAATCTGGTGTAATTCTGATAGGCTTGCCTTTATATGTTACTTGGCCTTTTTCTCTTACTGCTTTTAGTATTCTATCTTTATTTAGAGCATTTGTTGTTCTGATTATTATGTGTCGGGAGGTATTTCTTTTCTGGTCCAGTCTATTTGGAGTTCTGTAGGCTTCTTGTATGTTCATGGGCATCTCTTTCTTTAGATTTGGGAAGTTTTCTTCTATAATTTTGTTGAAGATGTTTGCTGGTCCTTTGAGTTGAAAATCTTCATTCTCATCCACTCCTATTATCCGTAGGTTTGGTCTTCTCATTGTGTCCTGTATTTCTTGGATGTTTTGAGTTAGGATCTTTTTGCATTTTACATTTTCCTTGATTGTTGTGCCGATGTTCTCTATGGAATCTTCTGCACCTGAGATTCTCTCTTCCATCTCTTGTATTCTGTTGCTGATGCTGGTATCTATGTTTCCAGATTTCTTTCCTAGGGTTTCTATCTCCAGTGTTGCCTCATTTTGGGTTTTCTTTTTGTGTCTACTTCCCTTTTTAGGTCTAGTATGGTTTTGTTCATTTCCATCATCTGTTTGGATGTGTTTTCCTGTTTTTCATTAAGGACTTCTACCTGTTTGATTATGTTATCCTGTTTTTCTTTAAGGATTTGTAACTCTTTAGTAGTGTTCTCCTGCAATTCTTTAAGGGATTTTTGTGCTTCCTCTTTATTGTCTTCTACCTGTTTACCAACGTTCCTTTGTATTTCTTTAAGTGTGTTATTAAAGTCCTTCTTGAAGTCCTCTATCATCATCAGGAGATATGCTTTTAGATCCGTGTCTAGCTTTTCCGGTGTGTTGGGGTGCCCTGGACTGGGCGAAGTGGGAGTGCTGGGTTCTGATGATGGTGAGTGGTCTTGGTTTCTGTTAGTAAGATTATTACGTTTACCTTTCGCCATCTGGTAATCTCTGGGGTTAGTTGTTGTCGTTGTCACTGTTTAAAGATTGGAGCAGAAGCTGTGTTCCACTCACCAGCAGTCTCAAAATCCTGTGGCTGGGGTCGTGGGTAGCTGGCGGTACCCCGGTGCTGGTCCAGCAGGAAGAGGCCTGTGGTCCTACTCAGGCCGGTTTTCTGCTTCCCTAACTAATGCAGTCTCAGGTCCCGCGCGCAATTGGATTGGAGCAGAAGCTGTGTTCCACTCTCCAGAAGTCTTAAGATCCTGTGGCGGGTGTTGTGGATAGCTGGCGAGTGTCTGCTGAACCTGCGCCCTAGCTTCCCAGGTGCTTTTCTGACTGGAAGAGGCTTGTGGCCCTATGTAGGCCGGATTTCTGCCTCCCCAACCAGAGCAGTCTCGGGTCCCGCGTGATTGGACTGGAGCAGAAGCTGTGTTCCACTCACCAGCAGTCTCAAAATCCTGTGGCGGGGGTCGTGGGTAGCTGGCGGGTGTCAGCCGACCCAGTGCTCTAGCTCCCCTGGTGCTGATCCGGCCGGATGAGGCCTGTGGCCCTACTCAGGCCGGTTTCTGCTTCCCTAACTAATGCAGTCTCAGGTCCCGCGCGCAATTGGATTGGAGCAGAAGCTGTGTTCCACTCACCAGAAGTCTTAAGATCCTGTGGCGGGTGTTGTGGGTAGCTGGCGAGTGTCTGCCGACCCTGCGCCCTAGCTTCCCAGGTGCTTTTCTGACCGGAAGAGGCTTGTGGCCCTATGTAGGCCGGATTTCTGCCTCCCCAACCAGAGCAGTCTCGGGTCCCGCGTCTAATTTGGTGAAGTTTATGATGATTGGTTTACTAGCATGTCTTCTTCAAAGATTTGCAAACTCTCTAATGATGCACATGGACTGGGAGTGGCTACTTAATTTTTTTAAGACATTTTAAACAAGCAGACTATCAATGTGTTTGTAATCAATATTGACTGGCTGATGTCCTCAGCAATACATACCCCCATAGTTGGAACTGTGTTCTTTGAGAATGGTTGAGACACGATTTCACTATGTAGTCTAGGAGAGCATGGATTTCTGGATCCACTTAGCCCTCTCAACTGCAGGTGTGATGGATGTGTTCAACATAATGTAATTAATTTTCATGTTGGTATACAAAGCAATGGGTGTTATTATGGCTCTTTTGATGTAAGTCATTATACTTTGCTTCATTCATTCTTCTTGAACATAGACTGCTCCCATTTCCCATCTGAATTTCCTTCCCCAGACTGTGCCCACTCTGTTTTTTAGCACATGCATTCCATTGTTCCCCCATATCCTCTAAGGTCTCTTCCTCCCCATCATGATCTCTTTCTAGTTTCATCATCACACATGCATACACACACACACACACACAGCCCATCCATTTTCAGCCAAATGCCATGATATCATTCAATATGTGTTAGATATATACATTTTGAACAAATTTAAGTAGAACTTTAAGAAACAAGTATTTATTTAACATTTATTATATCCTGGTCACAAGAATGTGTATAAGACAAAAGATCAGTCTTATCTCTTATCCAAATAAGGATGTGAACAAAGAGATGTCACATAGAGCAATTCCAAGTGGAGACTGAGGGAGATTGCACATTTGACATTAGAGACTGGGATGTAAAACTAGGATATCAGTGCCATGGTTATGGTATGTTTAACTTCTGCCCCAAAAGTTGGGTCCATGGTAAAGAATACTGAGTGGAATGAGTCAATTTACACTCCTGTAGTTTTGTTTTTAGTATATACGCTGCTGAAAAGAAAATTCTAGAAACTCATAGAGTATGTCTGTAACCAATTTAATATAAAAAGTGGCAGATAACAAACACCCTATAAACAACTATGTGGCATGGGGAAGCAAGCCACGTACAAGGGCTACTTTCATCTTAAAATTTAAACTTTTTCAGACAGAACCTTACTATGTAGCACAGGCTAACCTCAAACTCATGATCCTTCTGCCTCAGCCTACTGGATGTTCGAATAGTTTTGAAATTGTAAACCTTTCATTTGAAATGTTATATTTAAACATAACATAGTTCAAAGAATTCCCACATAGTGCTCTTCATCTTCCACAGGTAAGGCCACAAATTCCATCTAAATCTGTATTTGCAGTGCTGATATTGCTTCAGTACATGCTCTCTCATTAGCTGTTGCTTTAGGCAGCCACACCCTCTGCCTTTGGACTTTGAGCCATGAAGAATGCAAGTATTTATCCAGCTTGTAGTTGCCCCATGTAGCACTAAATGGGTCTCCTACCATGAAAAATACAGATGTCTACTCAGGATAGAGTTGCAGGCAGCATGGAGTGCTTTGCCCTCAGACAAAAATCTTCAAGACAAAAGGTCATCAGAACTGTGCCATCCTCCAAGACTCATGGTCTCCAGACTCCGTGCACTGTTTAATTTACTATACCAAGCTTCTGGTACCTGTCTTTCTTAACAATCCCCACCAGCAAGTGTATAGTTCCTATCAGTGGGAACTATGATCTAATAGAATCCACTTCACCACAGATACAAGTAGTCACCTGCTTTTCTTCCCAATTAAATAAGGGGAATGAGACTACAATTAACATTTTACTCTATGCTAGCTTGTAGTTGCAGATCATATTTCAAAGTCTTTTCTTTACCATGTTAAATTGGCTTTTTTCTTGCTAAACAGTGAAGCATTTTGCTAACTAACAATGCTCACGGTATCTGGTAAATTAAACAGGAGTAGAAAGAGCCTACGTAGCTTATGCTCCAATTATTCTGGGTTGCTTGTATGCATTATCTCAAAAGAAAATTTTCATCTCAACACTGTAGACGAAGAAAGAACTCTTTCTCTGAGGAGTAATTATCATTTTATGGACCTGTAAACTGAAATTCAGGAGGTTAAATACTTTGCCTTAGCAGCAGAGGTGGTATGTGGCAGAATTTGGGGAAGGAAAAAATGTTTTCAGAGCAAACAACCACAGGCTGTACTGTCTAAAGGCACAAACCTCTGGCTATTCTGGTCATTGCTGACCACAGGAAAAGCATCATGTGTCCGGCAGCATGATTCAAATCTTATTTCTCCAGTCATGGGAATTGATCTGAGAGCCTCACACAAGATAGGAAAACCTTGAATGTATTTGGTCTCTCTTTTGTCTTTATTTTTGAGACAGGAACTCACTAAGTTCCTTGGCTGCCCTTGAAGCCTAGCCAGCCTTGGAATTGTAATCCTCTTGCCTCATCCTCCATAACTGGGATTACAGACCTGTGCCAACATGATCTAAATTCAAATGTGTTGGATAACTTTTCACTGATTTTAGTATGCAGTGTAAATAGAGTAAATAAACACAATTACTGAGTTTTATTTAGAGCTTGATTTCAGAATCAAATTTTAGTCTATAAGATGTGATACCTTTTGTATAGATGGAAATGCACCTGAGTTCATTATATAGTCAAGCAAGTTCTGTACCTCTCAAATGGGAACATTCTCATTTGTTGTTATCTCCAAGACAAGTAGTCAGTAACTGTAACTATTGACACAGGTTGCAACTTTTAGCCTTAAGAGGTATCTCTGCCCTCCCTCCCTTCTCTTCTGCTTCATCTGTCTCCATCTTTCCTTCTCCCTCCCTCTCACTTGCTTCCTTTTATCATAAGCATTCCAAGCTGAAGGAGATGGCCAAGTGGACTTAAGCAAAATAGTTATTTCCGTCAGTCCAGTCTCAAAGCACAGTGCAGATGAGCGCTGTGACTCATTTCACAAGTCTCTTCTGCATGTGAACTTCCACAGGAGTCTATTCAACCGGGGGAACTAAGCAGAAAGAACAATGTCCCTCTATACAAGGTGGATTCTGCATTGTCCCACACGTAGCCTGTTGATGGCCGTGGGATGGCAAAGTCATCTTCATTAGACGGAATTTAATAGTGAATCAAAGTTCTTGTGGAGAATAGACGGATCTAAACTTTAGCCTCCCTTGGGTCCCGCTGAAAGATTAGAGGGAAAGAGTAGGGCCTTAGTAAGTTGAATGTATCAGATTGTTTTTCACTAATAGTTCTCTTGTAAATCTCTAAAGGCCACCCACTTTAACCCTTTAAAAAGGAGAGAGAATGAAACAAGCAGAGTGGGAAAAATAGCCCCAGGTAGTATACCGTGGGCATTGATTTCATCATTTTTTTTCAACATGTTATTATCCTTGCAGCAAGTTCCATGATGTTCCAAAGTGCCCATCAACAGTAAAGCAGTTTCCCTGTTATATTTTAGCAGTTTGTATTCTACCCTACCGCAACTTGAATAAATAATTTGTACAATCAAATTTCTTCTTTCTGCAGAAGTTTCAAAGCCCACACTTGGGAGACAGGTCATTAGTAAGATCAGAAAGAAAGAAGAAGAAAAAAAGGAATCAGGAAACTTAAGAGTGGAGAAAAAGATGGAGCCTCGGGAAAGGAAGCAAAAGCCAGTATCTGTCAGGCAGGCCAGAGACAGTTAACAAGGAAGAAGGAAGCAGAAACAAACGTGTTAGGTGATCTTTAGTCGAAAGAAATCTCTGCTGGACAACTGGGCATTCTGCTCCTTGCCTTTTATTCCCACTTCCTTTCAAAGCATTGGCTAAGTGAAAACAGAGATGGCGGCACTGGCTATCAAGGCTCAGCTATCAGCTGGCCTGTTCCAGGGTCTTTCATCTTTTGTGCATGCCTTATGATGTACTGTGTGGTAACACTGGAGAGTCAATCTTATAGCATCTATTGCACATAAATGTTAAGGAGGCAGGGGGAAATATCACCAAATAGAAATTGCTACTCTCCCGAGTATAAAGTAGCACTGATAAGAACTAGTGAATCCAGAAAGATTTGCATGGGTTTCTTTTTTCCTCTGGGGGAGAAGGGTGGAGAAAGGCTTGGTTTATTTTTCAGTGGGGTGAGAAAGGAGTTGTAAGAGAAGGAAAAGGTATCATGGAAATTTTCCAGAGATCAGTGTGAGCTATGAGGATGCTGTCTGATTTGACAACAAAGCTAACATATGCAAGGCTTGTTAGCATTGCAAAAACTATATATTTTTTTTTCTTTTACAGAGGATTTTAATATTTAAGAATTCGTACAGACTACAAGTCTAGATTTAAAATCCAAGTCTACCTTAGTTATGCCTTTCCCTAGCTCTCTGTTAGAGACCAGTTTTAGAAACTCTTTAGAGAGGATGATAGGGTCTTTGAAGCCAGAGCCTTTCTCTAGGATACCATGAAACAATGAACACAGTATTTCCATGAATTGAAAACAAGATGATCGGGCCCAGAATGAACTCAGGCAGGAAACGGCACTGTTATGGCACATTGCCATGGTGAGGGTCCTAGATGAGTGGGAGAAGCTTTATCTGTAGATCACATGAGAACTCTGCCCTATAAGAGGATAACCACAGATCCAGGGCCATGAGGAACAGAGACTACACCGTGCCACTTTCTCCTATCTGCTTACTTCTTCCCATGAACCCTTAGAAGGAACTCCTACAGAAACCAAGGGGCAAGCAAACTTAGTACTGTTGCTGTTGACTCTAAGGGTCAACACAGCCTCTTCATGGGACCAGGACAGAAATGAAAACAAGACAGGGATAAACCAATGATGTGATTCCAGTGGCAGAACCACAGAAATCATCCCCTCTCTAGAAAAAGAATGAAAGCTCAAATCTCAGACCTGGGAGGATGGAAATCACTTTCCTTCCGGGTGAGACTTTTCCCTGCCTCTGTAGCAAATTTCTTCAGTAGGATGAATCACCAATATAATACAAATGTTCTGTCTTTTGTATTGTTTATACAACACCCGAGGAAAAACAACTCAGGGGAGAAAATATTTAGTTTGGTTCCATGATTCAGAGGGCTTTCGCCATTGTGGTGGGGAAGACTTGGTGGAGCAGCTCAGGTCACAGAGGTTGAAGTGTGTAGCAAAGGCTGGTCATATCACGGAAGACCACGACACAGAACTAGAGACCAGAACTAGGTGCCAGGCTAGACCTTTCAAGGGCTTCCCTGTACTGACCCAAAGCTGCTACCTCAGCCCTTCTTGACTTTAAAATATAGTACTTCCCATAGGAAACAAGTATTCAAAATGAGTTTGTAGCAGGCAATTCAGATTTGAGTCATCACATGCAGAGAGAGATTTCTTTATGGAAAATTTTACCAGGAACAGTGACAAGTGTCATCTGCTTCTTCCACACTGCTTTGTATTCTTATTAGGGGATAGCTCATGAAGTGCTATGATGTATTTTCTTCAAAAGTCACTTTTATCTACTTCTTACAGTGTTTCAACATCAGGCAGTGCTGTATATTGATTTTAGTCTGGATTTTCTACTCTTCCCAGAGCAGAACATGCCACAATGAAGTTAACATTTATGAGAAAAGCTTCCTCGGGGAGGGCAAGGTGTACCATAACATGTTAGGCCTGAAAGAAACTTTAAAATCAAATCTAAAACCTCTATTTACAAATGTGAGGCAACAACCTAGAGACAGTAGCCTTCATAGTGACACATTACTGGTGGGTAGCAAAGTTAAGAGCCAGCTCTCCCAACTCATTGTCTGGGTTTTCCACCTTCCAGAGATGCAGTTGCTACCTTCTTTCCTTTTTATATTCAGGATTCATGCCAAGGAAATAATAGATTTCTTTAAAAATTTTTTTTCTTAAATTCAGTATACAATGTGTCCTGAAAAGCTAAAACTCCTCTTCTTAAAACTCCTTTTTTCTTTCTTTGACCAGGTGCTTCAAAAAAGGTAACGCTAAACCTTCTCAGCCAAAGCTGAGGGCACCACCAGTGTAGAAGAGGTGGGGTGTCCTCAAGTATATTCAGGACGTCCTGATCTTCTGAATTCTGCACTCTTCTGTAACAGAAAAGCCTTGGATCAACAAAAATGATGAACTGAATATACACTCAGACTCTCGGGCTTTCTTGGCTGCAGGGTTTCCTTTCCAAATGTAGCTTGTCCTAAAAAGAAAGAAGTTTACTTTATTGTGTTGTTTTCAGTTCCATGAGAGAAGTTTTTTAGGGCTTGCAGAGAGTTTCCTGGATATAAATCAATCTGACTTCAGTTCTATTTTACTCTCTGACAACCACACTCTCATTTCGTACTCAGATTGCTTGCTCTTCCTACATCCTTTTCAATATCAGCTTTACTATTTTTTTCTACAATAAGCAATGACTTACAAACAGAAGGTCCAACCTTCACGGCAGGTGTGTGTTTGCTGTGTGCTTACAGATAGGTCACTGAGAGTCCATGCAAATTAGGGCATTTGAAGAATAGCCAACTCATCTGAAATAACAGGTGTGTTGTAGGAGAGAACTATAAATGACTCGGCTTGAATGATGGCTGTTGATGTTCCTCTCTGCTATGTTCTGTGAAGTTCACCTCCTGGGTCACACTATTCACATCCAAACTCTACAGCCATGCCTACAGAGGCCTGTTGTGTCTAATGTTCCACATGAGACATCGATCTTAAAATAGAAGACCACCAAGTGTCTGCCCTAAGCTTTCTCAAAGGAAAAGGTGTATGTTTTATCTATAACAGTTACTGAAGGAGCATCAGCATATAAGTTATTTTGTCTCTGGTAAAAAAATATCAAAAGAGTTTATGAAAGTGTTAGGCTCCTGCTACAGGTTTAAACAGTCAATGTTCAAGTGTGTGAAAGCAATAAGTGTCTTTTAGAAAGCGTGCATCTTTTAGAAGCCTTCAGTCGTGGCAGGCATGGTGGCATATACCTGTAATCACTGAGACACAGGGTAGGATTTTAAATTTGAGGCCAACCTGGGCTTCTACTGAAGACCTTGTCTCTAAATCAAAACAAAAATTTCGCATCCAGAAAGGATGCTTTTAAAAATATATATCCATTCATAAAAATTTAAGTGAATAGGGATATCTTTGTAGAATATCAAGTCTTAGTGGTTTTCATGAATTAGATGAGACCAAGTGCTTATTTATGCACTCAAGCGGTAATGTTGAAGAAAAGGCAAGGGCTGTAGGATAAAGAGATATGTGTGTAAGAACATAGGAGGAGGAGCTGTGAAAGTTTTCAATTTTCCTTCCTGGAGGAAGTTCTATTTGCATCTGGAATATTGTTCTTCACCTTCTTGCAGAATTAAATCATTATAGAAATAAGTGATAGATAAATTGGAAAGAATTTTTTGTCACCCCCACCCCTGGAAAGGTTTTACTTGGCAAATCCATGCAAATGCTTTAGAAATCTGTTATCCCCATTATTGATGGCATGTGTCCCCCACAAATTCCCAAGGTGATGGTTCTTGGAGGGAGGATCTCTGGAAAGTAATTAGGCCAAAAGAATAGAGTCTTTTAAATGAGGTGAGTGCTCTTCTAAAAGGCTTAAAGGAATAATCTCTTCCACCAACAAGAAGACACAGAAGGTCATCAGCCATCTAAAACACACTGTCTCTCTAAACCCCAATCCAACCACACTTAGCCATTATAGTCTAGCATCCAAGTTCATCAGCATTAAACACTAAGACCTTCCCCATCTGGAGCTTGTTATTCCTACTCACACTGACTTGCACATCTAGGAAAGTGCTTAGAAGTCCCTGGATGCTGAAATTCATTCCATGTAAGTTCTGGGCAGGCATTTTATGACCTGTTCTGAGGCCTAATTGCTGCTGCCGCAGACCAGACAAGACCAGTCCCCAACACCGAAGGTGATTACAGGTCTCCAATCCTGTTAAAATCTGCTCAGATTTGATGGGACTCATCATCTCATTAACCTGTGTCGACTTTCTCTTCTGGACTTGTTCTCTCATGGTCATTTCTATCAAATACTGAAACTGGAATTTTATAAACTCAAGTCAGTGTATACAGCACCTCTCTGTATTGTTGAACAGAGCAATTCTCAGGGACTTTGAGAAATCATCCTCAAACCACAACCACTGTGTGCATCTGTAGAGGCTATTCCTGGTTGTCAACTTGACTAAGACAAATTGGTACCAGCATAGTGGGGTATTCCTGTGACAACCTGACCATGTTTTGGGGAGGACTGTGGAAAGACTTTGGAACTTTGGGCCAGAAGATCCATTCGCTGTTAAGAACTCTGTGAGATATTGTGTAGGAGCTTGGAAGATAATGTTGAGAACAGTGCAGAAAAATGGAGGCCTGGCTTATGAATTTTCAGAGGGAAAATTAAAGACTCTTTTCGGGGCCATTGCTATTTTGGATTGTGAAGATTCTGTGGTTCTGGTTAGCTGGGGCTGAAGAAACAGCTGTGATTAACAAGATACCAGAACTACTAAAGTAAAACCTTTGCATTACTGGGACTATTGATGCTGGTTAGGTGGAGCTAAGAAATTAGCGGTGATTAAGAAGAGACCAGCATCGTTGAGGTGACATCTTCTGGGAAGTGTTTTCTGAAAGCACAAGGAGGCTGTGTTCCAGAGATAGCCAAGCAGGATGACAAAGGATGCAGACCCATCAGGAATGAAGGTATGGGTCAATCCTCCAGGAAAAGAGCTAAGACCTGCTGAGGTGCTTGCCGAAGGTGGAGGAAATACAGAATGGGTAGTAGAGGAAGGTAGTTATAAATACCAATGGAAGCCATGTAACCAGTTGCAGAAACGAGGATTATAAAGTAATATGAATGCCCCTGTCTTATTTTGCTAACGAATATATTTGTCTTCCTTTCAACTTCTTTAACATCAATTTGTATTTAAGTTGAGACACTAAAAGGATGTTCCCAGGGGACATTGCCCCATTGTAAATTTACAAATGTGTTTGCGATTGTACGAGGGATAATTATATCATGTTAGGCATATTCACACCTTGTTATTGTTTCATGTGAACATGAGATATTATTTGTGTCAAGTTGACAAGGGGTGGATTGTAGTGGCTATTCCTGGCTGTCAACTTGACTAAGACAGCATCCGACTTCCTCACTCAGTTCAACAAATATAACTTGAAGCCTTTTAATCATACTCTCTGAAAAATCATCCATATGACAATGTAGGTGAATGACAAGAACAAGGCACTCTGGCCTGAGCAGAAGCACCTCAGTGCACAAGAAAAGATTAAACTGGCTTAATTCCTTGGACCAACCATTTCCCTAAATAGTCTCTCTGAGCTTGTAAATGCCTGGTACAAGATTGGAACCATAGGGCAGAGCCTGTGCACCAGGACACCGTATTTAAAGAGCTGCACCAGGCCCAGCGAATGCTGGCTGGACCGTATGAGATTGCTCTCCGGGTGCCATGTGTGTTTCATTCTACACTTTGTCTTAGACCCAAATAATCGAGTATTTAATAGCTAATATCTGATGGGAATATTCCAAACAGCAGAGAGAATGGTAAGATACCCTGTGGTGTATAACAGGAAGGGAAGATGGATGGAGAAGGGGTACAGAGGGAGTGCAGAGAACTTCCCTCACGCATCTTTCCTGGAAAAAGTTTCCACACAGTCTTCTCATTTCCTAGGCATTTTCATCAGCACTGTTTCTAATAACATTTTACATATAGTCTCCTTCACATTCAGCAGATGAACCATCTTTTAAAAATGGTTCAAACTGTGATATTTTCAGAAAATGAATCTTCCTCTTGGCTACTCCTTATACCCCTGAGAACTCTTAAGCCAGGCCAGCAAAGCCGTATTGGCCTTTCTTCGTTTTCTTGACTTTCTTGTTAAGTCAAGTACTCCCCCCATGGAGCCAACTCTTGTCTTTTTTTAATCCTAAGATGGAATTGAAGGGCAAATACTCTCTTAAGAACAATACCTATGTGGGAGAAAATGCAGAAGAACATAAAAAGGCAGGCAGAATGTCTATGCTTAGCCTGGCTGGAATAAAGAGAAAGAAGGGGACATCCAAGTGAAGGCATTTTCTACAAACAGAAAGGGGCAGCAAGGCCACTGAGAGGTCTTTACCTAGGGCAGCCATAAATGTAGGCCTATGTCTCCTTAGAGCTACCTTGCCATGACACTGTTGATCCTGGACAATACTAGACAGCCTATTTGAGGGGGTTCAACAGCTCAGGCCTTAGGGCAATAGATCCCTGGAGTTGGAAGGTTAGAAGCTATTGTTTTGTTTGTTTGTTTTTTCTGTCACTAAAATTCTATCTATAGCCAGTTAATTTTTCATATCTTCACCGACTTCAGAATTAGGAACTGGTACCCTTTACTCCTCTGATGCAACGTTTAGTCCAGTATTTTCTTTTTAAGTATAATGTAAAGAGCAGGGACTGTATGTAACTCCATTTAACTCACTTGCCAAATATTCGTAAGGATCCTGTGGTGGTTTGAATCTGCTTCGCCCAGGGAGTGGTACTATTAGAAGGTATGTTCTTGTTGGAAAAGGTGTGCTCTTGTTGTCACTGTGGACCTGGGCTTTAAGACCCTCTTCATAACTTCCTGAAAGCCAGTCTTCTCCTAGCAGCCTTCAGATAAAGATCTAGAATTCTGGAGGGGGAACACTTTGCCTGAGCATCGGCAACAGACATCTTGGTTCCGGGTCCCCGCAGAGTGTATTCTGCACAGAGGTTAGGGATCCAACCGGCCCGAGAACGCTTTGCCTGAGCATCGCAGCAGACATCTTAGTTCCGGGACCCTGCCTGTGTATTCGGCACAGGCCCCAGACTTCCAGCCACCTTCAGGCTGGAGGAAAGGGGTCTGAGCAGAGAGGAAGCACCTAGCCTGAGCATCAGCAGCAGACATCCTGGTTCCGGGACCCCGCTGAGTGTATTCTGCACAGGTGAGAGTATGGAATACAGAAGCTAAAAGCTCCTGGGAGGGGGGGAGCCACAAAGCTTCTAAGGCAGCCCCCTTTTCGGGCCCCAGACAGCTGGACAATTTTCTGGCCAGTGGTTAGGGATCCAACCGGCCCAGGAACGCTTTGCCTGTGCATCGGCAACAGACATCTTGGTTCCGAGACCCCGCCGAGTGTATTCTGCACAGGCCCCTGACATCCGGCCACATTCCGGCCAGTGGAAAGGGGTCTGAGCAGAGAGGGAGCGCTTTGCCTGAGCATCAGCAATAGACATCTTGGTTCCGGGACCCCGCCCAGTGTATTCTGCACAGCCGCAGAGATTACCAGAGATTACCACTCACCATCATCAGAACGCAGCACTCCCACCCCACCTAGTCCTGGGCACCACAACACAACCGAAAAGCTAGACCCGGATTTAAAAGCATATCTCATGATGATGGTAGAGGACATCAAGAAGGACTTTAATAACTCACTTAAAGAAATACAGGAGAACATTGCTAAAGAGTTACAAGTCCTTAAAGAAAAACAGGAAAACACAACCAAACAGGTAGAAGTCCTCAAAGAAAAACAGGAAAACACATACAAACAGGTGATGGAAATGAACAAAACTATACTAGACCTAAAAAGGGAAGTAGACACAATAAAGAAAACTCAAAGTGAGGCAACACTGGAGATAGAAACCCTAGGAAAGAAATCTGGAACCATAGATGCGAGCATCAGCAACAGAATACAAGAGATGGAAGAGAGAATCTCAAGTGCAGAAGATTCCATAGAGAACATCGGCACAACAATCAAAGAAAATACAAAACGCAAAAGGATCCTAACTCAAAACATCCAGGAAATCCAGGATCAATGAGAAGACCAAACCTACGGATAATAGGAGTTGATGAGACAGAAGATTTTCAACTTAAAGGGCCACCAAATATCTTCAACAAAATTTTAGAAGAAAACTTCCCAAACCTAAAGAAAGAGATACCCATGATCATACAAGAAGCCTACAGAACTCCAAATAGACTGGACCAGAAAAGAAATTCTTCCCGACAATATCAGAATTCCTCCGATAATAATCAGAACAACAAATGCACTAAATAAAGATAGAATATTAAAAGCAGCAAGGGAAAAAGGTCAAGTAACATATAAAGGCAGGCCTATCAGAATTACACCAGACTTTTCACCAGAGACTATGAAAGCCAGAAGATCCTGGACAGATGTTCTACAGACACTAAGAGAACACAAATGCCAGCCCAGGCTACTATACCCGGCCAAACTCTCAATTACCATAGATGGAGAAACCAAAGTATTCCACAACAAAACCAAATTCACACATTATCTTTCCACGAATCTAGCCCTTCAAAGGATAATAGCAGAAAAAAAAACAATACAAGGACGGAAATCCCGCCCTAGAAAAAGCAAGAAAGTAATCCCTCAACAAACCAAAAAGAAGACAGCCACAAGAACAGAATGCCAACTCTAACAACAAAAATAAAAGGAAGCAACAATTACTTTTCCTTAATATCTCTTAATATCAATGGACTCAATTCCCCAATAAAAAGACATAGACTAACAGACTGGCTACACAAACAGGACCCAACATTCTGCTGCTTACAGGAAACCCATCTCAGGGAAAAAGACAGACACTACCTCGAGTAAAAGGCTGGAAAACAAATTTCCAAGCAAATGGTATGAAGAAACAAGCTGGAGTAGCCATTCTAATATCGAATAAAATCGACTTCCAACCCAAAGTTATCAAAAAAGACAAGGAGGGACACTTCATACTCATCAAAGGTAAAATCCTCCAAGAGGAATTCTCAATTCTGAATATCTATGCTCCAAATGCAAGGGGAGCCACATTCATTAAAGACACTTTAGTAAAGCTCAAAGCACACATTGCACCTCACACAATAAAGTGGGAGACTTCAACACACCACTTTCATCAATGGACAGATCGTGGAAACAGAAACTAAACAGGGACACAGGGAAACTAACAGAAGTTATGAGACAAATGGACTTAACAGATATCTACAGAACATTTTATCCTAAAACAAAAGGATATACCTTCTTCTCAGCACCTCACGGGACCTTCTCCAAAATTGACCATATAATTGGTCGCAAAACAGGCCTCAACAGATACAAAAATATTGAAATTGTCCCATGCATCCTATCAGACCACCATGGACTAAGAATGATCTTCAATAACAACATAAATATTGGAAAGCCAACATTCGAATGGAAACTGAACAACACTCTTCTCAATGATACCTTGGTCAAGGACGGAATAAAGAAAGAAATTAAAGACTTTTTAGAGTTTAATGAAAATGAAGCCACAACATACCCAAACCTATGGGACACAATGAAAGCATTTCTAAGAGGGAAACTCATAGCTCTGAGTGCCTACAAAAAGAAACTGGAGAAAGCACACACTAGCAGCTTGACAACACATCTAAAAGCTCTAGAAAAAAAGGAAGAAAATTCACCCAAGAGGAGTAGACAGCAGGAAATAATCAAACTCAGGGGTGAAATCAACCAAGTGGAAACAAGAAGAACTATTCAAAGAATGAACCAAACTCGGAGTTGGTTCTTTGAGAAAATAAACAAGATAGATAAACCCTTAGCTAGACTCACCAGAGGGCACAGGGACAATATCCTAATTAACAAAATCAGGAATGAAAAGGGAGACATAACAACAGATCCTGAAGAAATCCAAAAAACCGGAGTAGGACCACAGGCCTCATCCGGCTGGATCAGCGCTGGGGTAGCGGGAGCGCAGGGTTGCCTGACACCCGCCAGCTACCCATGACCCCCGCAGCAGGATTTTGGGACTGCTGGTGAGTGGAACACAGCTTCAGCTCCAATCCAATTGCGCGGGACCTGAGACTGCATTAGTTAGGGAAGCAGAAACCGGCCTGAGTAGGGCCATAGGCCACATCCGGCCAGATCAGCGCCAGGGTAGCGGGAGCGCAGGGTTGCGTGACACCCGCCAGCTACCCACGACCCCCGCTGCAGGATTTTGGGACTGCTGGTGAGTGGAACACAGCTTCTGCTCCAGTCCAATCACGCGGGACCTGAGACTGCTCTGGTTGGGGAGAGAGGAATCCGGCCTACATAGGGCCACAACCCTCTTCCGGTCAGAAAAGCACCAGGGCAGCTGGGGCGCAGGGTCTGCTGACACTCGCCAGCTACCCACAACACCCGCCACAGGATCTTAAGACTTCTGGTGAGTGGAGCACAGCTTCTGCTCCAATCCAATTGCACGGGACCTGAGACTGCATTAGTTAGGGAAGCAGAAACCGGCCTGAGTAGGGCCACAGGCCACATCCGGCCAGATCAGCGCCAGGGTAGCGGGAGCGCAGGGTTGCCTGACACCCGCCAGCTACCCACGACCCCCGCTGCAGGATTTTGGGACTGCTGGTGAGTGGAACACAGCTTCTGCTCCAGTCCAATCACGCGGGACCTGAGACTGCTCTGGTTGGGGAGAGAGGAATCCGGCCTACATAGGGCCACAACCCTCTTCCGGTCAGAAAAGCACCAGGGCAGCTGGGGCGCAGGGTCTGCTGACACTCGCCAGCTACCCACAACACCCGCCACAGGATCTTAAGACTTCTGGTGAGTGGAGCACAGCTTCTGCTCCAATCCAATTGCACGGGACCTGAGACTGCATTAGTTAGGGAAGCAGAAACCGGCCTGAGTAGGACCACAGGCCTCATCCGGCTGGATCAGCGCTGGGGTAGCAGGAGCGCAGGGTTGCCTGACACCCGCCAGCTACCCACGACCCCCGCAGCAGGATTTTGGGACTGCTGGTGAGTGGAACACAGCTTCAGCTCCAATCCAATTGCGCGGGACCTGAGACTGCATTAGTTAGGGAAGCAGAAATCGGCCTGAATAGGGCCACAGGCCACATCCAGCCAGATCAGCGCCAGGGTAGCAGGAGCGCAGGGTTGCCTGACACTCACCAGCTACCCACGACCCCCGCCGCAGGATTTTGGGACTGCTGGTGAGTGGAACACAGCTTCTGCTCCAATCCAATTGCGCGGGACCTGAGACTGCATTAGTTAGGGAAGCAGAAACCGGCCTGAGTAGGGCCACAGGCCTCATCCGGCCGGATCAGCGCCGGGGTAGCGGGAGCGCAGGGTTGCCTGACACCTGCCAGCTACCCACGACCCCCGCCGCAGGATTTTGGGACTGCTGGTGAGTGGAACACAGCTTCTGTTCCAGTCCAATCACGCGGGACCTGAGACTGCTCTGGTTGGGGAGAGAGAAATCCGGCCTACATAGGGCCACAACCCTCTTCCGGTCAGAAAAGCACCGGGGCAGCTGGGGCGCAGGGTCGGCTGACACTCACCAGCTACCCACAACACCCACCACAGGATCTTAAGACTTCTGGAGAGTGGAACACAGCTTCTGCTCCAATCCAATTGCACGCGGGACCAGAGACTGCATTAGTTAGGGAAGCAGAAAAACGGCCTGTGTAGGACCACAGGCCTCTTCCGGCTGGACCAGCACCAGGGTACCGTCAGCTACCCACGACCCCCGCCGCAGGATTTAGAGACTGCTGGTGAGCGGAACACAGCTTCTGCTCCAATCTTTAAACAGTGACAACGATAACAACTAACCCCAGAGATTACCAGATGGCGAAAGGTAAACGTAATAATCTTACTAACAGAAACCAAGACCACTCACCATCATCAGAACCCAGCACCCCCACTTCGCCCAGTCCAGGGCACCCCAACACACCGGAAAAGCTAGACACGGATTTAAAAGCATATCTCCTGATGATGATAGAGAACTTCAAGAAGGACTTTAATAACACACTTAAAGAAATGCAGGAGAACACTGCTAAACAGGCAGAAGACAATAAAGAGAAAGCACAAAAATCCCTTAAAGAATTGCAGGAGAACACTGCTAAAGAGTTACAAATCCTTAAAGAAAAACACGATAACATAATCAAACAGGTAGAAGTCCTTACAGAAAAACAGGAAAACACATCCAAACAGATGATGGAAATGAACAAAACCATACTAGACCTAAAAAGGGAAGTAGACACAATAAAGAAAACCCAAAATGAGGCAACACTGGAGATAGAAACCCTAGGAAAGAAATCTGGAACCATAGATACGAGCATCAGCAACAGAATACAAGAGATGGAAGAGAGAATCTCAGGTGCAGAAGATTCCATAGAGAACATCTGCACAACAATCAAGGAAAATGTAAAATGCAAAAAGATCCTAACTCAAAACATCCAAGAAATACAGGACGCAATGAGAAGACCAAACCTACGGATAATAGGAGTGGATGAGAATGAAGATTTTCAACTCAAAGGACCAGCAAACATCTTCAACAAAATTATAGAAGAAAACTTCCCAAATCTAAAGAAAGAGATGCCCATGAACATACAAGAAGCCTACAGAACTCCAAATAGACTGGACCAGAAAAGAAATACCTCCCGACACATAATAATCAGAACAACAAATGCTCTAAATAAAGATAGATTACTAAAAGCAGTAAGAGAAAAAGGCCAAGTAACATATAAAGGCAAGCCTATCAGAATTACACCAGATTTTTCACCAGAGACTATGAAAGCCAGAAGATCCTGGACGGATGTTATACAGACACTAAAAGAACACAAATTCCAGCCCAGGCTACTATACCCAGCCAAACTCTCAATTAACATAGATGGAGAAACCAAAGTATTCCACGACAAAACCAAATTCACACATTATCTCTCCACGAATCCAGCCCTTCAAAGGATAATAACAGAAAAAAACCAATACAAGGACAGGAACCACGCCCTAGAAACAACAAGAAGGTAATCCCTCAACAAACCTAAAAGAAGACAGCCACAAGAACAAAATGCCAACTTTAACAACAAAAATAACAGGAAACAACAATTACTTTTCCTTAATATCTCTTAATATCAATGGACTCAACTCCCCGATAAAAAGACATAGACTAACAAACTGGCTACACAAACAAGACCCAACATTTTGCTGCTTACAGGAAACTCATCTCAGAGAAAAGGATAGACACTACCTCAGAATGAAAGGCTGGAAAACAATTTTCCAAGCAAATGGCATGAAGAAACAAGCTGGAGTAGCCATTCTAATATCTGATAAGATTGACTTCCAACCCAAAGTCATTAAAAAAGACAGGGAGGGACACTTCATACTCATCAAAGGTAAAATCCTCCAAGAGGAACTATCAATCCTGAATATCTATGCTCCAAATACAAAGGCAGCCACATTCATTAAAGAAACTTTAGTAAAGCTCAAAGCACACATTGCACCTCATACAATAATAGTGGGAGACTTCAACACACCACTTTCACCAATGGACAGATCATGGAAACAGAAACTAAACAGGGACACAGTGAAACTAAGAGAAATTATGAATCAAATGGATCTGGCAGATATCTACAGAACATTCTATCCTAAAACAAAAGGATATACCTTCTTCTCAGCACCTCATGGTACCTTCTCCAAAATTGACCACATAATTGGTCACAAAGCAGGCCTCAACAGATATAAAAATATTGAAATTGTCCCATGCATCCTATCAGATCACCATGGCCTAAGGCTGATCTTCAATAACAAAATAAATAATAGAAAGCCAACCTTCACGTGGAAACTGAACAACACTCTTCTCAATGATACCTTGGTCAAGGAAGGAATAAAGAAAGAAATTAAGGACTTTTTAGAGTTCAATGAAAATGAAGCCACAACATACCCAAACTTATGGGACGCAATGAAAGCATTTCTAAGAGGAAAACTCATAGCTCTGAGTGCCTCCAAAAGGAAACTAGAGAGAGCACACATTAGCAGCTTGACAACACACCTAAAAGCACTAGAACAAAAGGAAGCAAATTCACCCAAGAGGAGTAGACGGCAGGAAATAATCAAACTCAGGGGTGAAATCAACCAAGTGGAAACAAGAAAAACTATTCAAAGAATCAACCAATCGAGGAGCTGGTTCTTTGAGAAAATCAACAAGATAGATAAACCCTTAGCCAGACTCACTAGAGGGCACAGGGAAAGCATCCTAATTAACAAAATCAGAAATGAAAAAGGAGACATAACAACAGATCCTGAAGACATCCAAAACACCATCAGATCCTTCTACCAAAGGCTATACTCAACAAAACTGGAGAACCTGGATGAAATGGAGAAGTTCCTAGACAGATACCAGGTACCAAAGTTGAATCAAGATCAGGTTAATGATCTAAACAGCCCTATATCCCCCAAAGAAATAGAAGCAGTCATTAATAGTCTCCCAACTAAAAAAAGCCCAGGACCAGATGGGTTTAATGCAGAGTTCTATCAGACCTTCAAAGAAGATCTAATCCCAGTTCTTCACAAACTATTCCACAAAATAGAAACAGAAGGTACTCTACCCAACTCATTCTATGAAGCCACAATTACTCTGATACCTAAACCACAAAAAGACCCAACAAAGATAGAAAACTTCAGACCAATATCCCTTATGAATATTGATGCAAAAATCCTCAATAAAGTTCCTGCTAACCGAATCCAAGAACACATCAAAACAATCATCCATCCTGACCAAGTAGGTTTCATCCCAGGGATGCAGGGATGGTTCAATATACGGAAATCCATCAACGTAATCCAGTATATAAACAAACTCAAAGACAAAAACCACATGGTCATCTCGTTAGATGCGGAAAAAGCATTTGACAAGATCCAACACCCATTCATGATAAAAGTCTTGGAAAGATCAGGAATTCAAGGCCCATACCTAAACATGATAAAAGCAATCTACAGCAAACCAGTAGCCAACATCAAAGTAAATGGTGAGAAGCTTGAAGCAATCCCTCTAAAATCAGGGACTAGACAAGGCTGTCCAATTTCTCCATACCTATTCAACATTGTACTTGAAGTCCTAGCCAGAGCAATTCGACAACAAAAGGAGATCAAAGGGATACAAATTGGAAAAGATGAAGTCAAAATATCACTTTTTGCAGATGATATGATAGTATATATAAGTGACCCTAAAAATTCCACCAGAGAACTCCTAAGCCTGATAAACAGCTTCGGTGAAGTAGCTGGATATAAAATTAACTCAAACAAATCAATGGCCTTTCTCTACACAAAGAATAAACAGGCTGAGAAAGAAATTAGGGAAACAACACCCTTCTCAATAGTCACAAATAATATAAAATATCTTGGCGTGACTCTAACTAAGGAAGTGAAAGATCTGTATAATAAAAACTTCAAGTCTCTGAAGAAAGAAATTATAGAAGATCTCAGAAGATGGAAAGATCTCCCATGCTCATGGATTGGCAGGATCAACATTGTAAAAATGGCTATCTTGCCAAAAGCAATCTACAGATTCAATGCAATCCCCATCAAAATTCCAACTCAATTCTTCAAGGAATTAGAAAGTGCAATCTGCAAATTCATCTGGAATAACAAAAAACCTAGGATAGCAAAAACTCTTCTCAAGGATAAAAGAACCTCTGGTGGAATCACCATGCCGGACCTAAAGCTCTACTACAGAGCAATTGTGATAAAAACTGCATGGTACTGGTATAGTGACAGACAAATAGACCAATGGAATAGAATTGAAGACCCAGAAATGAACCCACACAGCTACGGTCACTTGATCTTCAACAAGGGAGCTAAAACCATCCAGTGGAAGAAAGACAGCATTTTCAACAAATAGTGCTGGCACAACTGGTTGTTATCATGTAGAAGAATGCGAATCGATCCATTCTTATCTCCTTGTACTAAGGTCAAATATAAGTGGATCAAGGAACTTCACATAAAACCAGAGACACTGAAACTTATAGAGGAGAAAGTGGGGAAAAGCCTTGAAGATATGGGCACAGAGGAAAAATTCTTAAACAGAACAGCAATGGCTGGCACGGTAAGATCAAGAATTGACAAATGGGACCTCATGAAACTGCAAAGCTTCTACAAGGCAAAAGACACCGTCAATAAGACAAAAAGACCACCAACAGATTGGGAAAGGATCTTTACCTATCCTAAATCAGATAGGGGACTAATATCCAATATATATAAAGAACTCAAGAAGGTGGACTCCAAAAAATCAAATAACCCCATTAAAAAATGGGGCTCAATATTTATAATAGCCAGAAGCTGGAAAGAACCCAGATGTCCCTCAACAGAGGAATGGATACAGAAATTATGGTACATTTACACAATGGAGTACTACTCAGCTATTAAAAAGAATGAATTTATGAAATTCCTAGCCAAATGGATGGACCTGGAGGGCATCATCTTGAGTGAAGTAACACAATCACAAAAGAACTCACACAATATGTATTCACTGATAAGTGGATATTAGCCCAAAACTTAGGATACCCAAGATATAAGATACAATTTGCTAAACGCATGAAACTCAAGAAGAATGAAGACCAAAGTGTGGACACTGTGCACCTTCTTAGAATTGGGAACAAAACACCCAGGGAAGGAGTTACAGAGACAAAGTTCGTAGCTGTGATGAAAGGATGGAACATTTAGAGACTGCTGTATCCAGGGATCCATCCCATAATCAGCTTCTAAACGCTGACACCATTGCATACACTAGCAAGATTTTGCTGAAAGGACCCAAATATAGCTGTCTCTTGTGAGACGATGCCGGGGCCTAGCAAACACAGGAGTGGATGTTCACAGTCAGCTATTGGATGTATCACAGGGCTCCCAATGGAGAAGCTAGAGAAAGTACCCAAGGAGCTAAAGGGATCTGCAACCCTATTGTTGGAACAACATGATGTACTAACCAGAACCCCGGAGCTCTTGTCTCTAGCTGCATATGTATCGAAAGATGGCCTAGTAGGCCATCAATGGAAAGAGAGGCCCATTGGACTTGCAAACTTTATATGCCCCAATATAGGGGAATGCCAGGGCCAAAAGAATGGGAATGGGTGGGTAGGGAAGTGGGGGGCCCTATGGGGGACTTTTGGGATAGCATTGGAAATGTAATTGAGGAAAATATGTAATAAAAATATTAAAAATTTAAAAAATAAATAAATAAATAAATAAATAAATAAATAAAAAGAAATTGTAATCGTGAGGTTTCAGAGGTCATTGTGTAAAAAAAAAAAATTAGACCACTGATTATGAATGATCGCTAATTCAAGTATGAAAAAAATGTATAAAGAAAGCACCATAACATTGAAGTAACTTGTTTCAGAGAAGTATTATAGGCTGCTTATCTGGAAAGGCATTTTATCCATAGCAGTAATAAATGGATCCACAGAAAAAAAAAATGGGGCTCAGAACTGAACAAAGAATTCTCACCTGAGGAATACCGAATGGCTGAGAAGCACCTGAAAAAATGTTCAACATCCTTAATCATCAGGGAAATGCAAATCAAAACAACCCTGAGATTCCACCTCACACCAGACAGAATGGCTAAGATCAAAAATTCAGGTGACAGCAGATGCTGGCGAGGATGTGGAGAAAGAGGAACACTCCTCCATTGTTGGTGGGATTGCAAGCTTGTACAACCACTCTGGAAATCAGTCTGGCGGTTCCTTAGAAAATTGGACATAGAACTACCGGAGGATCCAGCAATACCTCTCCTGGGCATATATCCAGAAGATGTTCCAACCGGTAAGAAGGACACATGCTCCACTATGTTCATAGCAGCCTTATTTATAATAGCCAGAAGCTGGAAAGAAACCAGATGCCCCTCAACAGAGGAATGGATACAGAAAATGTGATACATTTACACAATGGAGTACTACTCAGCTATTAAAAAGAATAAATTCATGAAATTCCTAGGCAAATGGATGGACCTGGAGGGCATCATCCTGAGTGAGGTAACATAATCACAAAGGAACTCACACAATATGTACTTACTGATAAGTGGATATTAGCCCAAAACTTAGGATACCCAAGATATATAATACAATCTGCTAAGCACATGAAACTCAAGAATAATGAAGACCAAAGTAGGGTCACTGTACCCCGTCTTAGAATTGGGAACAAAACATCCATGGAAGGAGTTACAGAAACAAAGATTGAAGCTGTGACGAAAGGATGGACCATCTAGAGACTGCCATACCCAGGGATCCATCCCATAATCAGCTTCCAAACGCTGACACCATTGCATACACTAGCAAGATTTTGCTGAAAGGACCCTGATATAGCTTTCTCTTGCCGGGGCCTAGCAAACACAGAAGTGGATGCTCACAGTCAGCTAGTGGATGGATTACAGGGCTCCCAATGGAGGAACTGGAGAAAGTACCCAAGGAGCTAAAGAGACCTGCAACCCTATAGGTGTTACAACATTATGAACTAACCAGTACCCCGGAGCTCTTGACTCTAGCTGCATATGTATCAAAAGATGGCCTAGTCGGCCATCACTGGAAAGAGAGGCCCATTGGACACACAAACTTTATATGCCCCAGTACAGGGGAACGCCAGGGTCAAAAAAAATGGGAATGGCTGGTTAGGGAAATGGGGGAGAGGGGGAGGGTATGGGGGACTTTTGGAATAGCATTGGAAATGTAATTGAGGAAAATACGTAATAAAATATATTAAAAAAAAAAGATCTAGAATTCTCAGCTCCCCCTGCATCATGACTGCTAGATGCTGCCATGCTCCTTCCTTGATAATAGCAAACTGCACCTATAAACTTGTAAGCCAGTACTAAGTAAATGCTGTCCTTATAAGAGTTGCCTTGGTCATAGTGTCTGTTCATAGCAGTAAACCCCTAAGACAAATCCCCAGTATTGCTAGATAAAGAAAAGGGAGCAGGGTGATGTGCAATGGGCATTGAGTTAAGTACAATATAAAACTTATGAATCAGTACAACCCCAGACCACACAGGTTCATGACATCCAGACATTAGTTTGTTTGCTCTTCCTCATTCACAGGGGACTTTGCTATTTGGTAAGAGTTTTTCTCACCCAAGTCCTTATCAAAACATAAAATCATTTAAATTTTGGGCCTCTCACTTCCTCAAATTTTCTGCTAGCTATAACCACCTTCCTCCTCCTCCCTCCTCCCCCTCCTTCTCTTCCTCCTCCCCTTCCTTCTCTCCCTCCTCCTCTTCTTCTTCTTTTTTCCTCCTTCTCCTCCTCCTCCTCCTCCTCCTTCTCCTCTTCTTCTTTCTCCTCTTTTCCACTTACCATTCAAATACCTAATAAAATAATTGTCTCTGGGAGGCTGTTTGAGTTATTTTTCTTTTAATATAAGGTGTCATATGATTTAGGCTGGTCTCTAGCTCTTGGTAGAGCCAAGAATAATGCTGAACTTTTGGTGTTGCTGGGACCACAGAATGTACTACCACACCTGATTTTATGTAGTCCTGGAGATCACCCAGGACTTTGTGCTCTCTACCTTTAATTGAGGCACAGTGAAACCACCACATTTGACCACTATTCTATGGGTAGACAAAAAGTTTATTTAGAGAAACAAACTCATAGGCTTCCTCAGAGGGTAAAGAACAACAGCTTGGCAGGGATGCAAACAGATACCACATGATAGTCAGAAGGTATTTGAGCTGATACACCCTGTTGGTGTTAATCAGGAACTAGATGCCCTTGTCAGAGGTAATTGATGTGACCACTGGGGTAGATAACAGAGGTAGTAGCTTTCCTGGTAAACAGAGATTCCTGAGACACACTGAGTTTAGGTTTCTGTTTACTCAATGACAATCTTTTAGTTTACATGGTTCCAGTCCTTTTGTTTATGACATTGTCAGCAGCAGGATTGGTTGTTATATGTTGTTAGAAAGATACAATGAAGCTAGGCAGTGGTGGCGCATGCCTTTAATCCCAGCACTTGGGAGGCAGAAGCAGGCAGATTTCTGAGTTCGAGGCCTGGTCTACAGAGTGAGATTCAGGACAGCTAGGGCTACACAGAAGGAGAACCAAAAAAAAATACAGTGAATGAGAAGGGACAAGGGTGAGGATGTTGTTCAGGTGAATGGGGTTACAAGCAGTTTACATCACATCTAAGAAACAGAGACTATTCTTAATTACAAATAGAAACCTTAACTTGCAAGGATTTAACACAGGACAAATGAAACTCTTTTTATTCCAAAAAAATCCTTAACCTGCATAGAACAAAAAGAAACTTTGTAATTACAAATAGAAACCTCAATTTGCAAAGACTTAACATAGGACAAACAGGAGTTTATTCTTTTTTCTTTTTTTATTGAAACACCATTTTATAGCAAGGATTAAAATCTATCCAAATGTTCACCAGTAACATTTTTTAACAATTTTTTATTAGATATTTTCTTCATTTACAACTCAAATGTTATCCAGAAAGTCCCTTATACCTTCCCTCTGCCCTGCTCTCCAACCCAGCCACTCCCGCTTCTTGGCCCTGGTATTCCCCTGTATTGGGGCATATAATCTTTGCAAGACCAAGGGCCTCTCCTCCCAATGATGGCCAATTAGACCATCTTCTGCTACATATGCAGCTAGAGACACGAGCTCAGGGGGTACTGGTTAGATCATATTGCTGTTCCTCCTATAGGGTTGCAGAGCCCTTCAGGAGCTTATTCTTTTTTTTTTTAATATTTTTATTACATATTTTCCTCAGTTACATTTCCAATGCTATCCCAAAAGTCCCCCATTAGCCCCCCACTTCCCTACCCACCCATTCCCATTCTTTTGGCCCTGGCATTCCCCTATATTGGGGCATATAAAGTTTGCAAGTCCAATGGGCCTCTCTTTCCATTGATGGCCGACTAGGCCATCTTTCGATACATATGCAGCTAGAGACAAGAGCTCCGGGGTTCTGGTTAGTACATCATGTTGTTCCGACAGTAGGGTTGCAGATCCCTTTAGCTCCTTGGGTACTTTCTCTAGCTTCTGCATAGGGAGCCCTGTGATACATCCAATAGCTGACTGTGAACATCCACTCCTGTGATTGCTAGGCCCCGGCATCGTCTCACAACAGACAGCTATATTTGGGTCCTTTCAGCAAAATCTTGCTAGTGTATGCAATGGTGTCAGCGTTTAGAAGCTGCTTATGGGAAGGATCCCTGGATACGGCAGTCTCTAAATGGTCCATCCTTTCATCACATCTACGAACTTTGTCTCTGTAACTCCTTCCCTGGGTGTTTTGTTCCCAATTCTAAGAAGGGGCACAGTGTCCACACTTTGGTCTTCATTCTTCTTGAGTTTCATGCGTTTAGTAAATTGTATCTTATATCTTGGGTATCCTAAGTTTTGGGCTAATATCCACTTATCAGTAAATACATATTGTGTGAGTTCTTTTGTGACTGTGTTACTTCACTCAAGATGATGCCCTCCAGGTCCATCCATTTGGCTAGGAATTACATAAATTCATTCTTTTTAATAGCTGAGTAGTACTCCATTGTGTAAATGTACCATAATTTCTGTATCCATTCCTCTGTTGAGGGACATCTAGGTTCTTTCCAGCTTCTGGCTATTATAAATAGGGCTGCTGTGAACATAGTGGAGCATGTGTCCTTTTTACCGGTTGGGACATCTTCTGGATATATGCCCAGGAGAGGTATTGCTGGATCCTCCGGTAGTACTATGTCCAATTTTCTAAGGAACCGCCAGACTGATTTCCAGAGTGGTTGTACAAGCTTGCAATCCCACCAACAATGGAGGAGTGTTCCTCTTTCTCCACATCCTCGCCAGCATCTGCTGTCACCTGAATTTTTTTTTTTAATGTATGCAGAGGGCCCAGTGCAGATCCATGCAGACACTGTGCCATGCTCACAATTTAATTCAATATACAGTATGGGTCTGACTATTAAAGGCCAAAAATTCTACCTCCAGAAGAAAGTTTAAAATAATATCTTCATGAATTTTAGAAAGATTTTTTAAAAATAAAATTTACAAAGTGTATTACCCATGAAGAAAAAGACTAATAAATAAGATTTCATTAAAGCTAAGAACTTTTTTTTTAAATTTTTAATATTTTTATTACATATTTTCCTCAATTACATTTCCAATGCTATCCCAAAAGTCCCCCATAGCGCCCCCCACTTCCCTACCCACCCATTCCCATTCTTTTGGCCCTGGCATTCCCCTATATTGGGGCATATAAAGTTTGCAAGTCCAATGGGCCTCTCTTTCCATTGATGGCCGACTAGGCCATCTTTCCATACATATGCCGCTAGAGACAAGAGCTCCGGGGTTCTGGTTAGTACATCATGTTGTTCCAACAATAGGGTTGCAGATCGCTTTAGCTCCTTGGTTACTTTCTCTAGCTTCTCCATTGGGAGCCCTGTGATACATCCAATAGCTGACTGTGAACATCCACTCCTGTGTTTGCTAGGCCCCGGCATCGTCTCACAAGAGACAGCTATATTTGGGTCCTTTCAGCAAAATCTTGCTAGTGTATGCAATGGTGTCAGCGTTTAGAAGCTGATTATGGGATGGATCCCTGGATACGGCAGTCTCTAAATGTTCCATCCTTTCATCACAGCTACGAACTTTGTCTCTGTAACTCCTTCCCTGGGTGTTTTGTTCCCAATTCTAAGAAGGTGCACAGTGTCCACACTTTGGTCTTCATTCTTCTTGAGTTTCATGCGTTTAGCAAATTGTATCTTATATCTTGGGTATCCTAAGTTTTGGGCTAATATCCACTTATCAGTGAATACATATTGTGTGAGTTCTTTTGTGATTGTGTTACTTCACTCAAGATGATGCCCTCCAGGTCCATCCATTTGGCTAGGAATTTCATAAATTCATTCTTTTTAATAGCTGAGTAGTACTCCATTGTGTAAATGTACCATAATTTCTGTATCCATTCCTCTGTTGAGGGACATCTGGGTTCTTTCCAGCTTCTGGCTATTATAAATAGGGCTGCTATGAACATAGTGGAGCATGTGTCCTTTTTACCGGTTGGGACATCTTCTGGATATATGCCCAGGAGAGGTATTGCTGGATCCTCCGGTAGTACTATGTCCAATTTTCTGAGGAACCGCCAGACTGATTTCCAGAGTGGTTGTACAAGCTTGCAATCCCACCAACAATGGAGGAGTGTTCCTCTTTCTCCACATCCTCGCCAGCATCTGCTGTCACCTGAATTTTTGATCTTAGCCATTCTGACTGGTGTGAGGTGGAATCTCAGGGTTGTTTTGATTTGCATTTCCCTGATGATTAAGGATGTTGAACATTTTTTCAGGTGCTTCTCTGCCATTCGGTATTCCTCAGGTGAGAATTCTTTGTTCAGTTCTGAGCCCCATTTTTTAATGGGGTTATTTGACTTTCTGGAGTCCACCTTCTTGAGTTCTTTATATATATTGGATATTAGTCCCTTATCTGATTTAGGATAGGTGAAGATCCTTTCCCAATCTGTTGGTGGTTTTTTTGTCTTATTGATGGTGTCTTTAGCCTTGCAGAAGCTTTGTAGTTTCATGAGGTCCCACTTGTCAATTCTCGATCTTACAGCACAAGCCATTACTGTTCTATTCAGGAATTTTTCCCCTGTGCCCATATCTTCAAGGCTTTTCCCCACTTTCTCCTCTATAAGTTTCAGTGTCTCTGGTTTTATGTGAAGTTCCTTGATCCACTTAGACTTGACCTTAGTACAAGGAGATAGGAATGGATCGATTCGCATTCTTCTTCATGTTAACAACCAGTTGTGCCAGCACCATTTGTTGAAAATGCTGTCTTTCTTCCACTGGATGGTTTTAGCTCCCTTGTTGAAGATCAAGTGACCGTAGGTGTGTGGGTTCATTTCTGGGTCTTCAATTCTATTCCATTGGTCTATTTGTCTGTCACTATACCAGTACCATGCAGTTTTTATCACAATTGCTCTGTAGTAGAGCTTTAGGTCCGGCATGGTGATTCCACCAGAGGTTCTTTTATCCTTGAGAAGAGTTTTTGCTATCCTAGGTTTTTTGTTATTCCAGATGAATTTGCAGATTGCACTTTCTAATTCCTTGAAGAATTGAGTTGGAATTTTGATGGGGATTTCATTGAATCTGTAGATTGCTTTTGGCAAGATAGCCATTTTTACAATGTTGATCCTGCCAATCCATGAGCACGGGAGATCTTTCCATCTTCTGAGATCTTCTATAATTTCTTTCTTCAGAGACTTGAAGTTTTTATCATACAGATCTTTCACTTCCTTAGTTAGAGTCACGCCAAGATATTTTATATTATTTGTGACTATTGAGAAGGGTGTTGTTTCCCTAATTTCTTTCTCAGCCTGTTTATTCTTTGTGTAGAGAAAGGCCATTGATTTGTTTGAGTTAATTTTATATCCAGCTACTTCACCGAAGCTGTTTATCAGGCTTAGGAGTTCTCTGGTGGAATTTTTAGGGTCACTTATATATACTATCATATCATCTGCAAAGAGTGATATTTTGACTTCATCTTTTCCAATTTGTATCCCTTTGATCTCCTTTTGTTGTCGAATTGCTCTGGCTAGGACTTCAAGTACAATGTTGAATAGGTATGGAGAAAGTGGACAGCCTTGTCTAGTCCCTGATTTTAGAGGGATTGCTTCAAGCTTCTCACCATTTACTTTGATGTTGGCTACTGGTTTGCTGTAGATTGCTTTTATCATGTTTAGGTATGGGCCTTGAATTCCTGATCTTTCCAAGACTTTTATCATGAATGGGTGTTGGATCTTGTCAAATGCTTTTTCCGCATCTAACGAGATGACCATGTGGTTTTTGTCTTTGAGTTTGTTTATATACTGGATTACGTTGATGGATTTCCGTATATTGAACCATCCCTGCATCCCTGGGATGAAACCTACTTGGTCAGGATGGATGATTGTTTTGATGTGTTCTTGGATTCGGTTAGCAGGAACTTTATTGAGGATTTTTGCATCAATATTCACAAGGGATATTGGTCTGAAGTTTTCTATCTTTGTTGGGTCTTTTTGTGGTTTAGGTATCAGAGTAATTGTGGCTTCATAGAATGAGTTGGGTAGAGTACCTTCTGTTTCTATTTTGTGGAATAGTTTGTGAAGAACTGGGATTAGATCTTCTTTGAAGGTCTGATAGAACTCTGCACTAAACCCGTCTGGTCCCGGGCTTTTTTTTAGTTGGGAGACTATCAATGACTGCTTCTATTTCTTTGAGGGATATAGGGCTGTTTAGATCATTAACCTGATCTTGATTCAACTTTGGTACCTGGTATCTGTCTAGGAACTTCTCCATTTCATCCAGGTTCTCCAGTTTTGTTGAGTATAGCCTTTGGTAGAAGGATCTGATGGTGTTTTGGATGTCTTCAGGATCTGTTGTTATGTCTCCTTTTTCATTTCTGATTTTGTTAATTAGGATGCTTTCCTTGTGCCCTCTAGTGAGTCTGGCTAAGGGTTTATCTATCTTGTTGATTTTCTCAAAGAACCAGCAAGGAGCTTATTCTTAACTGCAAACAGAACCGTTAACCTACAAGGTATATTTTTTTTCCTGCTTTGATCTCCCACAGTCTCACGGTCCCTCCTGGCTCTTACCTTCTCAGACTGAAGCAGTGAATGTTAGGAGAAAAGTCTCCAAGAAAGCCGAAATGGTTTCAAATTTTAAACCAGGCTCACGTCTGCAGAGGTATCCTGTCTGCCTGCTTCCAGGTGAAGAAAATCCTGGCACCATCATTCTTCCAGCATGCACAACTTTTTTTTTTAATCTTCAAATTCTTTAGTTTGTAAGCCACATGCTGCTTTTATTGCTTGCTTTTCAAATCACTGTATGGTTATTTTCTGAAAACTCTGCCTACATTTTCTAGGAGAAAATAACTCTGAAAATTGTTTCAGGGATGTAGTAGGGTGTCTTAGTCACTGCTCTATTACTGTAAAGAGACAGCATTGTCATAGAAACTCTTGCAAAAGAAAGCTTTTAATTGGGGCTGACTTAGAGTTCCATAGTTTTAGTCAACTATCATCATGGCAGGAAGCATGGAGGTAGACACAGTGCTGGAGAAGTTAAGACTTCTACATTTGGGTCTGCAGAGAGGTGCACCAGACCTGGCATAATGTTTTGGAACCTCAAAGCCCTCTTCCAGTGACACACTTGTTTCAACAAGGCCATACTTCCTTAATCTGTTCAAATACTGCTACTCCCCGGTGACTTTTCAAATCTATGAGCCTATGGGGGCCATTCTTATTAATATCACTACATGGAGAAATATGCCTATAATTCCTTACTTGACACAGCTTTTCATATTTGGGGTTCAAAGCCTACCCCTAGCATTCTATCTTCTTCATCATGAACAAAGTAGGTTGTTCTCAGATTGGTTTTCCCACACTCTAAAATGTCAGTCAGTCTTTCAAGTGTTTGAATACAGATTTCCACCTCCAAATCATGTATGGGTGGTCCTTTGGAGGAACCACCAAAGATGTAAGTGGACTTCAAGTGACAAATTCTACAATATTCACTATCGACTTGTTCCACATGCTGGGCCAGTTCCTCTCTCTAGGGATGACTGATGTGGACCATGACAGGCAGGAAATACAAGAATATTTACTAACTAGACTGAGATACTCCAACTGTACCCCATCACTGAGAGTAGTTGGTTTGAGTACAGCTCAAATACTGAGCTTGAGTACAGTGGGTTCAGGGAAGTTCTTCTTTACAATCACATCCACGACGCTTTCAGGGAAGTGTCCATCACAGACATTCAGAATGGGCTGTGGACAATTCTGACTTCTGTCATTTCCTTGCTTCTTCTATGTCTACCTTTTTTTGTGCTGTATGTGTTGACAAATCAGGCTATTCCTGATTAAAATTGTTCTCAGATTTTGGACAGTCCATCTATATTACACTTCCTTTTAACCATTTTCCCGCTAAGATTTCTGAACTGATTTCCATACATATAGGGGTTCTTCACTTCTCAAGATGCTCCAAAATCCTTGATTCTAGCCCCAGTCTCAGTCATGGGAATAACCTGACTTGGCATCCATGGTTATTGTTAGCAGCAGGAATCTAATAAAAAGAATCTGGTGTGCCAAGTAGCTAGGAGGTACCCTCTGAGTTGATGAAGCATTTGTAAGGGACAGAGGTTACCAGAGCTGGGTGAATCCAGAGATGGGGATGAGGGATGAATGAGATACATGAGGCAGATCTTGACTTGGGTCCACCTCATTGGAGAATCTAATCCAAAGCATGAGGATCTGAAGAATACAGTTCCTGAGCGTCCTGTCACACCGAAAGAGGAAAGATAGAAGATGAAAATATGAAAATAATGCTAAATTGTCAACAGATGATGCATAGATAGGAGATGTGATGGAAGAAAAATATTTTCTAATGTGACCCACCAAAGAATTTGAAGCTGCTATTTGATAGTACACCTGATAATTGCTGTTATAAATGATAGTAAGAACATTTAACAGATTTTATTCCTTGCCCTTCCACTTTTATTTCTTTCACAACTTGAACGGAAGGTTACATTTCAATGCTCTAGCATGGTAAATTAATTAATTAACTAACTAATTAATTAATTAATTAATAATACTGAGGCTGGAGCAATGGCTCCCAGGGATGTAAGCACTTGCTTCGAAATTCTGATGATGCCAGTTTGGATCCCCAGAATCCAGATAGAAACTAGAAGAAATAGTGAAAGTGTTCGTTGTTTCCACAAATCATGGGGGATAAGGGAGGCCAGATGAGAACTACTGAGAGCTTACCCACCTCATAAAAAAGCAAAGAACCATGTATCAAAGAATGTGGAAAGCCGAGAACAATGTGTAAACATTGTGAAGGTCCACATAGCCATGTGAATGAGCATATGCATGACCAAATCCACACATACACTAATATATATAAAAATCCATACTATATGTATCATAATACACTATGGATTTTGCTCCATATTTATGTTTTCATAGAAATAATATGTAGTAAAAATCAGCTTTAGCTTTTGTTATATCTTCTAAAAAGAAAGAGAGGGAAAAGGAAATAGAAGTGGCTTAAAATTAAAAGCACACTCTCTACTTGGTGGCACACACCTTTAATCCCACCATTGGGAAGCAGAGGCAGGTTGATCTCTATGATTTTTGACCAGTCTATTCTAGTAAAATAACAACACAGAACAAAGAACTAAATTTGTACTATAATACTGCCCCTTTCTCTGCTATTTTGAGCTAGCACACATAGTTTAATTAATCTTCATAGTAAACCTTGTAGGTTTTGTTTCCTCAACAAATAGAAGCAAAATATACCGAGGTAAATATTAGACAAGGAAAACAAAATAATAGGTAAAGCAACTAAGCTTTAGATAATAAAGTTAAACTCAGGGAAATGCGCACTCATCATAACCCTGTGCATGAGTTTTCCTGACACTCAAGGCAAAGGTGACAAATATAAATCTGCAAAGTCCTCACGCCACCAAAGGCATGGGAGGGCTGTTGACAGTTTTTAGTGAAAAAATATACTGCATAGGACATGTTAAAGCAGAGCCTACTGCTAAGTTCAAAAATAAGACAGAGACTAAGGAGTTCAGGATAGTTAGAATACTTGTCTTCTTCCCTTTCATGAAGAAAAGTAATTCAAATAGATTTGTGCCCCCCCCAAAACTACATTTGTTTCTTTAGTTGAAATTTTATTCTTTGAAAATTTTAAATGTGTATAATGTGTGCCTTCATTTATCCACCCTGACACTCCCCTCTAACAACCTCCCATCATATCTCCCTGTGAAGTTCATACTGTGCTTTTGTAATTTTTACTTTTTTTTGAGTAAACTTAGTCTTGTATATATGCACATAAATGTGGGGAACTCCCAGTGACCACATTCCTGAAGAGAACTGACTCTTCCTGCTCAGGCAGTCTTCAGCCAATAGCTCCTCAGCTAGGAGTCGGGCCTTGGGAGACCCTCCCCTTAATTGATTTGTGCAGGTCTACAAACTTACTGGATACAGCTCAGTTTGTGTGTGATGTGAAAGAGATCTTCACTCACTCCCCAGTGTTCACAGCTACCCTGGAGTGAAATGAAAATAAAGCTGAATACAACTGAAGGAAGAGCAAGTACAAATAACAAGGGGCTGAGAAAGGGGCTGAGAGAGTGGGTGAAAGTCCGGTGAGTTGGTGAGTGACTGAGAGAAGCCACACAGAAGAAGCAGAATTGGACAAGGAAGGAGTCTGACCCCCCCCATTCTCATTAAGTATTCTGTACTCATCTGTAAAATGGAATCCTATCAAGAAACACTTCATGATTTAGTTCCTTATATTGCTGAGACTGAATACAATAGGATGGTGTCTTAATTACCTTCCAAAAGCAACTAAGAGATATCAGATTTATTTTGGTTTATGTTTCCAGAATGGGTCCATCATAGTGGGGAAGGTATGGGCAGGAGAGTGAGGCCAGCTAATCACATTGCACCAGCAGTCTGGAAACAGAGCTAAAACAGGGAGTGGAGCTTAGCTACAAAACCTCAAGGTCTCCCCTAGCACACCTACTTCTTCTAGGAAGGCTCTACCTTTGACATGTCTCACAACCTTCCCAAATAGACCCACAAGTGGAGACACTATAACATAAGCCGATAGGAGACATGTCACATTCAAACCACAATATGAGTCATGGACATTTCAATGATGTCCAACATTCAGTTCAACATTAAAGTCCCCATAGTCTTTTTAAAAGTCTAAATCTGTTCAAAATCCGAATCTCTAGGTAAACACAAGACAATCCCTAAATAGTGATCACCTATAAAATAAATAATAATGATAATCATAAAAACAATGACGTACTCTTAGTCAAGACCAAAGGAAACTTCAATTCCCCAAACTCCAAAAGGCAGTTCAAATATCCAGAACTGAGGACAACCTGGACTATAGAAGGATTTCTGGGAGTTAGATAAAAGCCAACATTCCTCAGAAACTTGGAAAGCCAGTTCCAGACTGTCAAAGGAGTCATTTCCCTTACCTCTGACAAAAGGGACACATGGCTATATGTGGCACCCATTAACATATCAAGGTTCATGCCTCCAGGGTCCCTCAGTCCCTATTCTCAAAAACTTGTTATACATTTCAAAGTCCCTGTGCCTGTCTCTTGGCCCTTCCCTCCCCTCACCTATGCCTCCTTATAATCTGGATATTCTCAGTTCACTGCTCTTGCTTCTCTCACTATGCACTCTCTAATCTCTAGCTACCGCTATTCTCTCCCTCTCAGATCGTCCTGGCCATGCTGGCCATTTTCAATCTACTTCTTTTTCTCTCTTATCTAGAGTCTTCTACATGGACCTAGCTGTTCTTTCTCATATCTACAATAAAAACCTTCCCCTTCACCATATCATATTTATGTCAACAGTTTCTTTACTATGCTCCCCTTGTATATCTGATTCCAAAGCTCTTGCATACACTTCCAGCATACAATAGCACAAAGGAAACCTTTCCATTCCAAAAGAGCAGAAGGAAGGCACAGCAAAGAAAGATTGGAATAAAGCAAAATTGGAACCTGGAAGGGCAAACATCAAAGCCTGCAGCTCTATGTCCTGCATCTGAGACACAGGATAAAATTATTTCAATTTCTAAGTGTTTAGATAGCTCCACCCCTCGAGTTTTGTGGCCTGAAATACCAGTCTGGTGAGCTGGTTCCATTTCCTGTATATATTCATCTTTGGCAGGCATCTCATGTCTTTGGCATCTACAGCATCTGGAGGTCTCTATAACCAAAGCTTCACCTTAATGGCTTCACAAAATGGCATCTCAGGGACTCCTTGCAGGGACTCTGACCTTTCCACTCATTGCTTGGCCTCAGCAGCTCTGTGCAACCATGGGAGAAAGATCCATAACCTCCTCAATATTGTGTCTTTCATGTTTCCAAAACCAATGTTTAATTGTTGATACTACAAAGTTCTGCAGACCATTCAGGATGGGGTCTGGTTCTCTTGGACCTCAGTTTCAGCAGCTTCTGTGTGCTGAGGCTGAGGGTAGGGGGTACTACTTCCTTAGGCAGATACTTTACAGGACCAGAAAGGTCCTTCAGTATTTTGACCTTAGGCTCCTTTCTTTTTTTCAATGAACTTGAATTTTTAGGAGGTGGAGCCTTTGACTTTAGGGGGCCTTGACTTCAGGGCATCTCTCCTATTATCTCACTGCTGAACACTAGGTTTCTCTTAAATGGAGCTAATCTCCTTAACAATTACAGCCTTTTAACAGAAGGTTCAATGTCAGCCCTAAGCTTCCTGAAGATCTTTTCCATTCTAAAATGCACATCTAAAAAATTTCTTTCTCCCACTTGTTATGTTTCCCTGTAGATCTGCATAAGATAAATCAACAATACCAAGCCACTGAATCAATGTTATGCTATCTTGAAATCTCCTCCACCAAAGAAACCAGTCCATTACTTTCAAAGGCATCCTCTTGCAAGTTCTCAGGACATGACCAGAAGGCAGCCACACTTTTTGCCTGACTACAACATGAATGGCCCCTATCCCGAATCCTGATATGGTCCTTGCTCCCCTCTGTAACCTGCTGAGTCAGGCACCACATCCTGTCTTTCAGCTTCCCACGGAAAGAGCCTATTTGCAGCATTCTGAAGGTTTTCTAACCCAAGATTCCAAACTCTTCCACTTCCTTCCCCCCCCAAAAAAAAAACATTTCCTAAGACCAAAAAGACACATAATCAGGTTTATTGTGATGATTACCCCATGACTAATATGAGCCCTTGCCTTAATAACCTCTCTGTTACTATGACAAAAAATATCCTGAGAAAAACAGCTTCAGGACAGGACCATCATAATATACTTGCAGTTCAGAAAGCAGGGTGACCAGAGAGTGGAGCTAGGATATAAAATGTCAAAATCTGTTCCTAGTAATGTGCTCACCTCAGGAAAGTTCCAACTCCTTCAGGTTCCATAACATTCTCAAACAGCACCATCAACTTTGGACCAAGTATCCAAACACATGCATCTCTGGGGATAAGTCACATCCAAAACACAACAAATGGGTAATTATGAATGGAGTCCAGTCCTTGAGGGAGGGGAGGGATGGCAGAATGAGTAATTTCCAAGGATTTATCAACTAATATCTGTTCCAAAATTCTATGGTTATATCTCTTAAGACAACAGGAGAAAACAATATCAATAGAATATGTGGCATCTTACATTAAACTGGGCATGGTGGCCCATGTTTGTAATCCCAGTACCTACAGGTTAAGACAGGAGCATCAGGCAATCTGTTCAAGGGCATCTTCAGCTACATAGTGAGTTCAAAGGATAGCCTGGAATACAGGACATCTTGTCTTGGATTTAGTAGTAGTAGTAGCAGTAGTAGTAGTAGTAGTAGTAGTAGTAGGCTACTTAGGCTACTATAGGCTAGTTTTGGGTTTTGTTTTGTTTTGTTTTGTTTTGTTTTGTTTTGTTTTGTTTTGTTTTGTTTTGTTGGAGGGGGATGAATTTACTGTGGTGCTAGGGATCAAACCCAGTACTTATACATACCACAAAAGTATTGTATACCCTAGTCCTGATAGCTTTAACCTGTGATTTGAATTATACTTCAGTAAAAAAAAAAAAAAATACTAATTTTTTTTGCAAAATGTTTAACTAAAGAAGCTGATAATTATTTAATACAGAAAAGAAAGTCAATATTAGTATTATTTATTACTCCTTACACAGTTCCCAGGGACTTGACCTGAATATGAGAATAAATGGAATGAAGAGATGACAGACACACAGACAAAGAAGTTGGGTTCATACACATGGTATGCACTCACTGATAAGCAGATATTAGCCCAGAAATTTAGAATATCCAAGATACAATTTGCAAAACACATGAAACTCGAGAAGAAGGGAGACCAAAGTGTAGATACTTCGTTCCTTCTTAGAATGAGGAACAAAATACCCATGGAAGGAGTTACAGAGACAAAGTTCAGTGCTGAGACAGAAGGAAAGACCATCCAGAGACTGTCCCACCTGGGGATCCATCCCATATACAACCACCAAACCCAGACACTATTGGATATGCCAGAAAGATTTTGCTGACAGGACCCTGACATAGCTCTCTCTTGTGAGTCTATGCCAATGCCTGGCAAATACAGAAGTGGATGCTCACAGTCATCTATTGGATGGAGCACAGGGCCCCTGACGAAGGAGCTAGAGAAAGTACCCAAGGAGCTAAAAAGGTCTGCAACCCTATAGAAAGAACAATGATATGAACTAACCAGTACCCCCCGCCCTCCCCCAGGCTGTGTCTCTAGTTGCATATATAGCAGAGAATGGCCTAGTTGGCCATCAGTGGGAGGAGAGGCCCTTGGTCTTGTGAAGATCATATGCCCCAGTACAGGGGAATGCCAGGGCCAGGAAGCAGGAGTGGGTGAGTTGGGGAGCAGGGTTTGGGGGAGGGTATAGGGGGCTTTGGGGATAGCATTTGAAATGTAAATGAAGGAAATATCTAAGAAAAAAAGAAAAAAGAATAACCCCCCCCAAAAAAAAGAAGTTGGATCCATGTGGAGTGGGTTTCTGATAGAGAAATCGCAGCACCCCAGAAGTTCAGTATTTATTATAAACTGTTGAACAGGGAGATGATGTTAGTTCATATAGCTAAACACATAGCTAGCATTCTTTTATAAAGATAAACAAGGGAGAAGCATTATTACAAACAGATAAAAGGGAGGCTGGGTCTATGGTATACAGTTGAACAAGGAAGCAGGTATGCAGCTAATCCCACAGGAGCAGTTTCTCTGGGAGAGCAGTCTTCATGCCTACTCATCCTATAGGGAGAAAGTTGTAGTATAGATTTTCTGTACTCATCACCATCCATGTTCAGACAAGAGGAAGGCTTTGCCATTGCTCTGAGCCTCAGGAGGTCAGGGTGGGGAGGCTTTGCCGTTTTCCTGTAGGTGTGAATTGAGGATCCTTGACATGGTCATGTCATATCAAGAGCAGACATTAACCCAGGACTACATTCTCTCAGGCTTCCCTGAGTCCCCACAATGTATGTTGATGCTTCCAATCTCACATGCCCCCGTCTGTCATCTTCAACAAGGAGAAACAGTTCTCCAGAGAAGCTTTTCTGAGTGCCTCCCCATGTCCTCTAAGATCTCATTTGAACTAGACCTTGGTAAAGTTTCCCCTGGCTGCTGTGTCTTCTCAATATTAGAGCTGAGAACTTAATGAAACACAATAAAAAAGAGATCAAACACAAAATCAATGATTTCAGAAAAAGAAAAATAACCCATTTGACAGTGTTCTTTTGGCTTCTGAGTTACTGCCTCCCCAAGTAAACGCCGAAGACCATATATCAGCATACCCACTCTCAGCTTCAGAACAAAGAATGAAAATCTAAAAAGGTAAAAATGAAAATGTGTGCTGTTCTGTGGCAGTGTAGCTGAAAGTTATAAAGGCCGGGTGAGCAATATTGAGTTTGCAGAGGCTCAATCACATCACCAAAGATTTACCCTCACTCTGTAAACTCAATATAGGGCAATAACAGTCTATTACAGGCAGAGCGACACAGCATCAAAGGAATGCTTAAAAGAACTAGACAGAACCTTTAAATCAACACAATTGTATTATCTTCCCCCAGAGGAAGCACGTGGGGGACCTGAGAGCAGGGTTTTTCAAGAGGTGTTACAAATTTGCCATAAGTTATATTTAATACACTTTAAAGCACACTTTGTAATCTCTCTCCACTTTTTTTGAGCACAGAGAAATACACTGAGAGAGAAAACGCCCCCAAAGATCAAGACTGTAAGTGGGAATTGACAATAGCTGTATTCTTTAGGATCTAGTGCTTCAGGTAATTCTCCCACATCTGAAAGGGCTCACTTTTGCCAGGATCACTGAGACTTTTCCATCAGGAACTATAGAAATAATAGAAATTTATAAATTAGTCTGTATTTAAATCTAGCTGAAGCATCAACACATAATATTTAGAACGGTGTTTAAGAAATCTTCAGCGGTTTCTTCCAGTCCACCTAGATCACATCAGCTAGTGGTTACCATCAGAGTCCACTTTCTGGATCTGCTTCGGTCCTGTCCAGCAGTTCAGCTCCATTCGCATTCCTGGGGGCCTGAAGCTTATAGACCAGAGGCAGCACTATTGTACTGTGTGCACCAGGTTCCCTCCCTGCTTCCCTGTGTTCTCAGATACTCATCTGCATCTGGCAGGTCCACTCTGGACACATTTTGTTCTTACAACTGAAAATCTAGTTCTACAAAAAGCTTAACTCCATCCTCCAAACATTTGTGACACTAGAGTTTCTCCAAGTCTTCTTGCCAAGGAAGAAGCAGGCACAAGCAGCAGCTTAGCTTCAGGTCTTGGAGCCTCTCAGAGCCCCTGTCAAGGACAGCCAGTGCAAGTCAGTCCAGTATCATGACTTCCAACAGTTCCACAGTGACAACCTCTGAATATTCTACTCTCCCCCAGCCAGTTTTACCACACCCTGCAAAAGCCCTTAATATACCCCTTGCAGAGCCAGCACAGCCAACACTGCCCGTTGACCAGGTGATATTCACAGCAAGCTCACAGCTGACCAATGTCAATGATAGCTCCAGGCCCTTACTCCCTGGATACCAGAAGACAGCAGCCTCAAGAAACAAGGTGACAGTCTCTAATGAAGAGAGCCAGATAACAACCCTTGATGATAATAGGCTAGCAACTCTTAATCAGGGCCCTGTGGTAAACTTTAATGCTGACCAAACCTCAATTGAAAACTGTCCAGTCATGTCCAGGGGTGACCAAGCCTCCTCTTGGGGTCAGATGGTGACTTCCAATGCTGATCAGACTCACCATGGGCATCAGACGATGACCTTCAATAGCGACCAGAATGTCAAGAGAAGTTGGGTGACAACTTCCAGTAGTGACCAGACAATGTATAGAGATCAGATGACAACCTACAGTACCCAGAATATCTACAGAGATTCGATGAAGATTCTCAGTGGTTGTTATACCTACTATAATGATCAAATGACAGTTCCAAATAGAAACCAGACTTTCTATAGGGGTCAGACCATGACTCATGATTCCAACCCGACTATCTATGGGGGTCAGAGAATGCCACATGATTCTAACCTGATTCTCTATGGCGGTCAGACGATGCCTTTGGATACTAACCAGATTCTCTATGAGAGTCAAATGGCAATGCAGACTGATGACTTGACCTATGGGACACCCCCTAACAGTTACCAAACTTTCTATGGCAGTCAGATGACAACTCCCAGTGCTGACCAGACTGTCTATGGGTATCAGAAAATGCCCCTCAGTGAGAGCCAGGCTCTCCATAGAAGTCAGAAGATCACTCCCAGTGATGAGCCAGCCTTCTATGGGAACCAGATGACACCCTCTGATGGTAACCAAAGTCTCTATGGGCGTCAAAGGACAACCTACAACAGAAACCAGACCTTCTATGAAGGTCAGACAATGGTTCCTAGCAGCAATGTATCTTACTACAGGGCTCAAGGAACTGGTGCCCAGACTCTCTGTGGAAGTCAGAAGACAACATCCAATGATGATCAAACCTTCTATGGATACCATATGACATCTCCGGATGGTAACCTAACCTTCTATGGAGGCCAAACAACAACACCCAATGGGGACCAAACCTTCTATGACATGCAGATGACAACCCCCAGTGGTGACCAGACCTATAATACAGGATGGATGCTATCCCGTGTTAGTAGCCAGATGCCCTCTGATGACAGATTCTCATACTTTTCAAAGTCCCATTTGGCCCCAGGAAAACCCTCAGCAAGCCCTCCAAGCTTCCTTCTGGTACCAGGATATTCCCCAAAGAGGATGAAGGATCTTAGAACTTCGGCCGCCAAAAAAGGAAGGTGTACATCTGCACTAAAGTAAACTGTGGAAAGGCTTTTGTTAAATCTTTCCAACTCAGAGAACATGAACGCAGACACACTGGGGAGAAGCCCTACATATGCACATATTGCACATGGAAATTCGCTCGCCCAGATGTGCTCGCACGCCACATAAGAAAGCATACTGGGTATAGACCCTTCAAGTGTAAAAACTGCGACATGACCTATTCCAGATTGGATCGCCTAAAGGGGCATATAAAACGGTGCCCATCAAAATTCCAGCCAGCACAGGAACCTGGCAGTCTGTGAGGACATCTGTACAGTTGTAAAATATCTCCTACTAATTTGAAGATTGCCAAGAATCTGTGGGTATCCTTATATTCACATGTCTATGACATCCTGGTACAAGCACTGTGCCAGGACTTAGATTCATATAAACTCCTCCTTCGAGTACATTGTGATTTTCTGTAAAAAAAAAAAAAAAAAAAAAAGGAATCTTCAGCACCTCTAACAGAGAGCAGGCATTTTCATCCTGTCTGTTCATGACTCGCACCAATATTTTCTTATTCAGACTCTCCCAGAAATGCTATAGAAGCAGGCTCTTAGTGTGGAAGAAGCAGACAAGCATAGTGACTCACCCTTTAATAAGGGATTAAGGAGGCTGAGGCAGAAGGATTACTTAAGTTTGAGGTTAACCTAAGCTATTGAGGGTGATCTATTTATACATATAAAACAAAAAAGGAAGATTTGTTTCATTTTTGAAGGATTAGTATTTTGCAATTTCTCTATGCAGTCCCAGTAATAGTGTTTATAACAGTATACTTCGTCAACAAAATAAATAGACATTAGTTTTCTGACTTTGAAGAAAAATAACTCTTCAAACATACAAGAGCATTCTTATACATTTTCACTTAACTTCTTTTGCTTGTGTTTCTCGTGAAGCCAAATCAAGCTATTGATCATGATCATAATGTTCTAGCAATCTACTAGCTACTAAAAGTTTCACAGAAAAATAAAGTCATAATTTCCACACAATGTTTCCAATACTGTTCCTCTAGATCCCTCAACCCTACATAAAGAACCATAAGCAATGCAGGAATGCTGAGACAGGGAGGAATAGTCTTCCCCAGGGAAGAGGAGGGAGCACACCAATTGATTGACCAAATGGTCAGCCCTTGAAGCATACATACAAGTAACACTTTGCATACTGAGCAAGGCTATGTTTAGGAATATGTAAATATACATACATATATGTTCATGTAACATCAATTGAAAAAAGAGAGAGAGAGGCCATGAGGTTGAAAGAGATAGAGGAGGGTTATATGGGAGGCTTTGAAGGGAGGAAAAGGAAGGAAGAAACTATGTGATTATAAACTCAAAATTAAAAGGAGCAATTGAAAAGACTTTTTATATCCTGTGTAGTAGAAGTAGCTATCCTGATTAATACCAGAAATAAGCATAAAGGAAGGTTTCTCATTCTGAATAAATTATTTAAAGAATGGATTTCTGCTCATGTCTTGTGTGTTGGCAATAGGAACACGCCCACAGCAGGTGTGTGAAATGGCCTGCATGGCACATGACACACGGAGGAAGGAGTTCTGGGCTTTGTCCCTTTTGATGTTAAATGATTTTATTGATGTTGTGCTGAAAGATTTTATAAGAAATCAAATTGCATGTGGAATTATACTTGTATATGTGGTGCTAGAAAATCTTTAATTTACATCTATACTTATTTTAATTTACAAGCAACGTCCCTTTGCAACTGACTTTATTTGAAATGACTTACTAGTAGAATTTCTATTCAGAGTTTTGAACTGCTTTGCTTTTCTTAGTTTTTTTAATCATGACTTTTTGAAAAGCGCATCCAATGGGGATTTAAAGGCATCATTCTCCCATTTGCTTTGGCTACATTCTTACTTGAAGAGTGGGAAATGGTAGTTCTTTCTCATGCTTGGTGAATTCATCTGCCACCCCAACCTTTGAAACAATTGCTGTCAACTTTTCATGTTGAATATTGGTGTGATTAGAATTTATGTCTCTGACATTTGGCAGGCTTTTCTGGGTTTGCTTACCCATAATTATCACACCCAGTTCACTCAAAACACAGCTGTTAATTTGATCTTAATCATTCATCCTAAGTTAAATCTACAGCTAGTATCCAACCTCCACAGGTAATCTTTAAATAATGTGTGATTATAATCTCATACATAAACAGAAACAGTGCTATCTGTTCACTGTCTAATGTCAACACAGTGGTTAAAAGAATAGGTAGATATTCTGGAGCCCAAACCTGGGGTTGAAGTTCTGAGCAACTAGCGAGTAATGGTGAGACCATTTCCAAAAAGCAGAGGTAGCAAATGTATGTGAGAATTAAAGAGCTATATGTGCATATTACATATGATTATTAATATTATTAATATGAAATTGCATATTCCTTATAAAATATCTAGAATTGTGGCATATAGGATGTAATCAAGCCATGTTAGCTATTCTTTTTTTTTTTTTTTTACTGGCAGGTGACTACACCAATGTTGTTTTCAAGCTGCTTCTACAGATGTAGAACAGGGTAGAATTTTGTGAGTCACCTTTTTATAGACGTGTTTTTGGACTTCTTTTTTAAATTTTTAATATTTTTTTATTACGTATTTTCCTCAATTACATTTCCAATGCTATCCCAAAAGTCCCCCATACCCCCCCACTTCCCTATCCACCCATTCCCATTCTTTTGGCCCTGGCATTCTCCTGTATTGGGGCATATAAAGTTTGCAAGTCCAATGGGCCTCTCTTTCCAGTGATGGCCGACTAGGCCATCTTTCGATACATATGCAGCTAGAGACAAGAGCTCCGGGGTACTGGTTAGTTCATCATGTAGTTCCCCCTATAGGGTTGCAGATCCCTTTAACTCCTTTGGTACTTTCTCTAGCTTCTCCATTGGGAGCCCTGTGATCCATCCAATAGCTGACTGTGAGCATCCACTTCTGTGTTTGCTAGGCCCCGGCATAGTCTCACAAGAGACAGCTATATCTGGGTCCTTTCAGCAAAATCTTGCTAGTATATGCAATGGTGTCAGCTATTCTTAATAGAAAAAAAATGCGGTGCTAAGTGCTCTAGTGCTCTGCTGCCTCTGCTCAGTGTTGTAAACAATATAAAGTTTTTTACTCGACCATAACACAAGTTATCATAAAACAAAGTAAGAAGGTTGACTTTTGTGCACAGATTATAGCCCAACACCTGTCTCCTAACAGTATTGGGAATGATACCAAATGCCTGTGAATGAGTAATCACCTTAAAACCACTAACAGTCATGCGGCAGTTAGTTCTACAGTCTAGACAGGTTTAAGGATTGAACCGAGTCACCTGCTACCTTAGAGCCTTTTCAGTGGGTGATATAAAATTTAATGTTAATGGCTATCTGTTATCATATGATGCCATATGTATAATGCTTCCAAGATCCGGTTTAAAGGACATATTAATCCAGGGTGTGTTTTAGCACATGGTATGTAATTGATAAGAGTTCTCCAGAACTAGCAAGTAAGAGAGATAAAAAGAAAAAGAGATACATTTATCACACCGAATGGAGTAATAGAACTGTGGAGGCTGAGATGTCTCATAATCTTCTGTGTGCAAGCCAAAGGCAAGCTGGTGCTACAGTCTAAAGGCTGAGACAGGGATCACTGAGAGCAAGGGAAGGTCAAAGTCCCAACATAGAAACATCAACCTTCTTCCACCTTTTTGGTCTATTCGTTCTTTCAACAAACTGAGAATGTCCACCTATGTGGAGTATACCCATCTATTTTATATATTTCACCAATTCAAATGTTAATGTATACCAGAAACATTTTACACATACATCCAAAACTATGGGCATTTCATGTTCTGGTGACATTTTCATACAAAATGTACTCTTACAAGAGTCTAGCAGCATACCCTTTAAGTCCTGAACTATCCCCAAAATTCCATAATGGATATAGTCATTGAAGGCACAGGTTTCTCTTCCAGAGAAGCCCAGTTCAATTCCTGAGACATAAATGATAGCAGTAACTGCAGCCCAAGGGGATCCCCTCTTATCCAGATCCACCCCTTTCTCGTTAGAAAACAAACAGGCTTATAATGGATAATAATAAAATAAGAGATAAAACAAAACCACATCAAAACTGAACCAAAAAAAAAAAAAACAGAATGAAATGAGCCCAAGAAAAGGCACAAAAAATAAGAGACCCACTTGTTCGCATACTCAAAAATTCCACAAAAACACAAAACTGGAAGCTATAATATACATGTGAAGGACATGTAGAATAAAAAGGGAAAAGAAATATATAACAAAGATAACTCCTCTTCTAGCCTCTGTGTACATTGTACACACATGATATACAGACAAAACACCCATAAAATTCTTTTTTTTCTATCTCCTACTTTTTTTTTTACTTTTCTTTTTTTAATTAGGCATTTTCTTCATTTACATTTCAAATCCTATCCCAAAAGTCCCCCAGACCCTCCCCCACCCACTCCCCTACCCACCCACTCCCACTTCTTGGCCCTGGCGTTCCCCCTTAGTGAAGCATATAAAGTTTGCAAGACCAAGGGGCCTCTCTTCCCAGTGATGGCTGACTAGGCTATCTTCTGCTACATATGCAGCTAGAGATAAGAGCTCTGGGGGTACTGGTTAGTTCATATTGTTGTTCCACCAATAGGTTCTTAATAAAGTTTTTTAAAAGTATAGTGATTTCTAGCTCATCAATATTTTCAATTAGGGTACATAAACAAATGTGGATGTTGGGAGAGATAATTCATAGTGAAAATAGCTTACCAGACACTTTGGAAAAGAAACCACATTCTCCCTATGACATGTGAAACAAGCACCATCTTTTCCTAGGTTCTCATTGAACATCGAAATGTGTCAGTTTAATTTTTGAGTTTTCTTTGGGACTACTGGGTAATAGTTGCTAGATAAACCTGGGTGAGAAAGGGCCTTTGCCTTTTCCACTCAGCCACTCAGATTCCCAGAAGCAAGCCACCTTGTCAGCATCTCAGGTGAGCTACCACAGCCATCTAAGCAAAATCACTACAGGCAAAGCCTGGGAGCAGATACCTGGAATCCAGGCAGTTACAAGACAGGCAGGAGAATGCAAATGTGAGTCCTGCCTGGGCTCACAGCAAGTCCTAGGCCAGCAGCTTCTAATGAAACCACATCAATATAGAAAAATAAAAAGTTATACAAAGAAGAATTCTCATTTTATGCATGGCTGAGAATTAGCCCCAAGTCAACACTATCATTCATGTTGCGTCTAATATCTATTTCTTTATTTAATTTAAGCTTCTATGTATTTATTTGGGAATACTCTAAACTATTTACTTTTTAAATACCTTATAAACAGAGTCCACATAGTCCATTTATTACACTGTTTCTTCAATATATTTGCAAAAAAGTCCATTACAAGATCAATATGTCAATAACTTTGGTAGTCTAATTTTTTTTTACCTATTCTTCTTTTTTTTTCTTTTTGTCCTTTTATTGAGAATAGATTTTTTTTCCTTATATGATCCACCCCTTTCTGTCTCTTATTAGAAAACAAACAGGTTTCTAATGAATAATAATAAAATTTAGTAAGATAAAACCCATCCGTATCAAACAAAGCAAACAAACAGAAGGAGAAGAGCCCAAGAAAAGTCACAAAACACAGGAGACCCACTCTTTCACACACTCACGAATTCCAGAAAAACACAGAACTGGAAGCTATAATGTATATGCAAAGAACATGTAGAGTAAAAAGACAAAAGAAAAAATATATAATAAAGGCAAAAAATATGATTTTTTTAAAAAGTGTCCTGACATGACATTGTAAGGCAAGAAACCTCCAACGATGGCATAGAGTTCTTTTTCTGTTGACCATCTACTGCTGGATATGCAGCCGACCCTTAAGTGTGGTTTGTTTCCACAGTCAGACTCCTTTTGAGGAAAGTAAATTTTCATTTGCATGTAGTTATCAGTTGGACATTGCTTCTGGATTAGGGATGGGAGCATATGCCCTCTTCTCCTTTCACCTCTAGGACCCCATCGAGGGAGGGCTGACTCATGCAGGCCATGTGCATGTTGTCTCAGTTTCTGTGAGTTCACACATGCAGCGATCCTGTTGGATTAGAAGGCCTTGTTATCTTTGTATGCCTCTTTCCCTCTGGCTCCTACTCTCTTTCTGCTGCCTTTTCATGTGGGTTTCCTGAACTCTAAGGGGAGAGATTTAATTTAAAAATCCCATTTAGGGTTGAATGTCCCAAGATCTCCCTGTACATAATGTCTGGCTGTGGCTGTGTTTGTTCCCATCTACTGCAGAAGGGACTTTTCTGAGGATACCTGAGCAAGACATAGATCTTCCCTGGCTGGGGTCTACCTATTCTTATTTGTTAGGATTTTAATAGGGATCAAACCTTTGATAATTAGTGATGCTCTGTCATATTTCCAGAGACTACTTACAGCAAATATGAGCAAGTATGTCAATGAATTAATGCATGGGAACATAAAAGGCATCCCAGGATGCTCCTATAAATTAAAGGCCTAGTGGTCAAGAATAATGGTCTTGGGCTGAGAGATGCTTAGCATGTAGGATGCCTTGGGTTGGAACCTCAAGACCCACCCTCAAAACTGAGTGCATGCCTGTGATCCAACACTTGGGAAGCTGACCAAGAAGGAACAGAAATTTAAAATCATACTTTGCTACAAACAGAAGCCAATGGCAGCCCGGAATACAGAGGTCTAAAACATACAGAGACCTGAAATCAGAGATCTGAGATACTGAGACATGAGATACAGAGACTTGAACTAAGAGGCCTAGGACACAGAGGCCTGCTCTCAGAAAAACAGACAAACATGGCAAAGAATAGTTATTTGGGACTTCCCAAAGATAAAATGAGATGTAAGCTTTATCTTAGTTTATTGATAAATGAAAATTAGGTTGTCTATAAGGCAAACTCGGGAGTTTAAAAATTGGGTGAAATGTGGTAATTATCTTCAAGAATCAATTCTGAATCACAATTGTTGTTCGGTCTGAGAGATGTGTAGGATGCAAGAATGAGGGAGAGTGCTGCTGCTTAAAAATTAACTCAATTCAAACCATTTGGTTTGCATGATGAGATTTTTTTTTCCATTTAGAGATTCAGTCCATCCTCTCTGCTCTCTGTCTCCATTACTGACCTTGCAGTGTTCTTTGATGACATGTCATAGGCCACCTCAGTTATTAGCATATTTGAGCAGCTTTCTTTTTCCCCCACTATCCTTAATCAATAAACATTCTACACATTTACTGGGATATGTTCATATCATGTCTTTTCTGGGATATGTTCATATCATGTCTTTTCTCAATTCTTTCAGGGTTCCTTCCCAAACCTCATACCCCATACATTCATTATCTCTCTCATTCCTTTGTCCTCTTATTTATTCAACAAAGATTTACTGGAGGGTAGAGCTCTATGCTTTATCACTTGCCTAGTATGTCCAAGGCCATAGGTTGTTTTTTGTTGTTTGTTTGTTTGTTTTGGTTTCAAACTTTTTTGTCGTTTTTTTTTTTTAATATCTTGGTTTTAGTTTTTAATTCTTTTTTTTCTTTTTGAGACAGGGTTTCTCCGTATAGCCCTGGCTGTCCTGGAACTCACCTTGTAGACCAGGCTGGCCTCGAATTCAGAAATCCGCCTGCCTTTGCCACCGAAGTGCTGGGATTAAAAGTGTGTGCCGGGCTGGTGAGATGGCTCAGTGGGTAAGAGCACCCGACTGCTCTTCCAAAGGTCCAGAGTTCAAATCCCAGCAACCACATGGTGGCTCACAACCATCCGCAACGAGATCTGGCGCCCTCTTCTGGAATGTCTGAAGACAGCTACAGTGTACTTACATATAATAAATAAATAAATAAATAAATCTTTTAAAAAAAAAAAAAAGAAATAAAAGTGTGTGCCACCACGCCCGGCCATAGATTTGATCCCCATAACTGCAAACACTATGTAGATAGATGAGAGAGGGAGAGGGAGAGGGAGAGGGAGAGGGAGAGGGAGAGGGAGAGGGAGAGGGAGAGGGAGAGGGAGAGGGAGAGGGAGAGGGAGAGGGAGAGGGAGAGGGAGAGGGAGAGGGAGAGGGAGAGGGAGAGGGAGAGGGAGAGGGAGAGGGAGAGGGAGAGGGAGAGGGAGAGGGATGAATGAATGACAGACAGGAAATAGGGAAGGGAGAAGGAGAAGGAGAGAGAGAGAATCAGATTCCAGATGCATCAGTCTCATGTTACTTAGTGTGGAATATAGAGTTCTCTTTCTTTCAGTACCTAATTTATAATATAACAATTAATTGTTCCTTCTGTGTTCTTATGTTATCTTATAATTGCTTCTGTCTCATAGACCCTATGGAGTTGTTTCTGTGTCTAAATTTTGAGCACTGAGGAGCAGGGAAAATTTATCTTTAAAATTTTTATGCCAACACTTGTGACTCATCCTGGCACTGTGCCACAGAGGAAGACATGAGCATACATTACAGTTTGGAAGGTAATAAACCTTGAACGTGTCAATATTTACATTTTTGTTATGGATTGCTACCTAAGAAAGTAACTCAAAATTTAATAGCTTAAAGCAATACTTACTTTGCTCATGGGTTTTGACTCAGACATCTCAAAGAGGCTTAGCAGGGCACTTTATCATTTGTCTTCAGCTTTAGTCACGGTGGCTGAGGGTGCTGCCGCCATTTCTGAAACAGCAGCTATTGACATACTGTATGCCGTGTAGCAGTCATTGTTTCCTCTCTCCTTCCTCTCTCCCCCTTTTTACTCAAGTTCTTGTCTTCCACAGGCTCTCAAATAATTTGGATTTTCATAGCCTTGTGTTCTGTGGGATTCACACTTCTCTTATAGTAGATAGATGCAAAGATTCTTTTCAGGCTACTTAAAGGCTTCAACAGAAACCTCCTGGTATCACTCAGATATGCTGTGATGGTTAAAGCAACCATGGAGACCATCCATCTCCAATAAGATAGAGAAAAATTCATCAGCCCATGATGGGAGACAGACAGGTTGTATAACTGGGCAAAGGAATGAACACAAGATTGTGTGTTCATCTCTGTCTCATCTGTTTGTGCTGCTAAAAGAAAATTCCTGAGTTCGAGGCCAGCCTGGTCTACAAAGTGAGTGCCAGGACAGCCAGGGCTACACAGAGAAACCCTGTCTCGAAAAACAAAAAAAAAAAAAATTCCTAAGACTTATAAATAATAAAAGTTTATTCACATTATTGTAGAAGTTGGAAAGTCTAGGATCAAGCCACTGGTAGACTGAGGGTCTGATACAGGCTCACAGTATCTTCTTTGATGGTGTTCTGCTACTCCATCATCTGTCCTCTGAAGGAAGCAAATGCTCTGACCTCACATAACAGAAAAGATTCAAGAACAAAAATACACACTAGCTCCCTCCATCTGTCTTATAAGGACATTATGTTCGTTTCTGAGGGCAGAGGCTTCCTAACCTAATTATGCCCAAAAACCCCATCTCCTAACAATATCATAGTATGCAAAATCAATTTTGGAGGGACACATGAACAATGTTCTACTTCCTGTTATTAAAATAAAATGCCTGAGACTGGATATTTTGTTGAAAACAGACAAAACCTGCCCACGACTTTGGCATTCAAGGCCCAGGGGTGGTGCTAGTTTAGCTCCAGTGAGGACTTGTTCACAAAGAAAGGCCAATGGAATCACAGCAGGAACAGTTGCAGAAAGGAGAGAGTGCATGGTGACACAAGAAGTCAGAGCAAAAGGAATGGTGGTCTTGTTTTGACATTCCTTTACAAAGAACTAACCAGAGTTACAAATGAGCTAAGGCAGTTCCCTCTGAAGACAGTGTCACAACTACAGAGAAACCTTCCAGTAGGTATCATATTTGACAGGTCCCATTGCCTTGAGACTTGGCTTAGCAGCTAAGAGTACTTGATACTCTTGCATAGGACCCAGGTTACTGTTCTGAGTACTGAGAGAGTGGCTTTTACTCTCTCCATCTCCAGTTCCGGAAGACCTTCTGGCTTCTGTGAGCACTAGACACACATGTGGTACACATATATGTAGGCAAAAGACTCATACACTTAAAAATGTTTTTAATCTTAAAAATGTTTCATCTCCTATAATTTTTCCAAACCAGGGATCAACCTCAAAATGCATTAAACCATATCCAACTCATTTTAGCATACATTCAGCCCATAGTATAATCTTTGGAAAATAAGTCCTATAAGCTGTGAAATATATTTAATCATCCATGTGTTTGGGAAAATGCATTAAAGTTTAATTTAAATATATATTTAAAACTCCCCCTAACTAGCTCAGTTATTTGGTTTACAATGTTAAACAAATGGGTAAATGTGCTTGCTTGCTCTCAAGTCTGAGGACCTAAATTTGGTTCCTGGGACTCACATGATGAAAAGGGAGAATTAACACCAGGAATTTGCCCTCTGATATCCACGTGCACAATATGATATTCTTACACCCCCCCAGTACAACACATCAAAATAAATAAAGCTAAATATGAAATAAATGATGTACAAGAACACCGAGCAAAGAAGAATTCTAAACATATCCAATAATAGTATTTTAAAATATATAAAACAGCCATAAAAAATCTTTAAAATTCAAAATGTTAGAAATTGAAATTATCTTTCTGCTAAAATTTGCACATCTTAATTTGGTTCACAGGGATGCAGTTCACAGGATTCATATTTAACAAAAACACATTGTTCTTAGATACAACTGTTTTCGATGTAACTACACAATTGTTTGTGTTTGCTTGACTGTTAGACTGTGTTGAGAAACTTCCATGAGTCAGTCCCTAAGAAGCCCAGAAGCAAGCCCCTCCTGATTTCACAGCTCTTCTCACAGTGTCACATACTATCTGAATTCATTTATACTTGTGGTTTATAATACACTGGGGACTTCCACTCCTTACCAAGAGTTGTCTATGTGTTACGAGGCTAAATATTTCTGTTTCCAGGGAAATGAGAACTATTAGTACTCAATTATCATTTTGTGAATTTATTTACAATACTGCCTTAATGTAACTCATAATTGCACAGTGCTGGTAAGTTCTTAAAAATTAAACATAAACTTGGATATATTTGGAAAATGGAGAAGAGATCTCAAATGATGAACTGTCTCTACCAGATTGGCTCATGGCACTGTCTGGAGCCATTTTTGTGATTGCTGAGTGATATAGGAGGGCCCAGCCCATTGTAGGTAAGATCATCCCTGGGGAAGGTGACCTGGGCTATATAAGAAAGGTAGCTGGGCCATAAAACCAAACACACTGAAACTTATAGAGGAGAAAGTGGGGAAAAGCCTCGAAGATATGGGCACAGGGGGAAAATTCCTGAACAGAATAGCAATGGCTTGTACTGTAAGATCGAGAATTGACAAATGGGACCTCATAAAATTGCAAAGCTTCTGTAAGGCAAAAGACACTGTCAATAAGACAAAAAGGCTACCAACAGATTAGAAAAGGATCTTTACCAATCCTAAATCAGATAGGGGACTAATATCCAATATATATAAAGAACTCAAGAAGGTGGACTCCAGAAAATCAAATAACCCTATTAAAAAATGGGGTACAGAGCTAAACAACGAATTCTCAACTGAGGAATACTGAAGGGCTAAGAAGCACCTGAAAAAAAGTTCAACATCCTTAATCATCCGGGAAATGCAAATCAAAGCAACCCTGAGATTCCATCTCACACCAGTCAGAATGGCTAAGATCAAAAATTCAGGTGACAGCAGATGCTGGCAAGGATGTGGAGAAAGAGGGACAATCCTCCATTGTTGGTAGAATTGCAAGCTGGTATAATCACTCTGGAAATCAGTCTGGTGGTTCCTCAGAAAATTGGACATAGTACTACCAGAAGATCCAGCAATTCCTTTCCTGGGCATATATCCAGAAGATGTTCCAACTGGTAATAAGGACACATGCTCCACTATGTTCATAGCAGCCTTATTTATAATAGCCAGAAGCTGGAAAGAACCCAGATGTCCCTCAACAGAGGAATGGATACAGAAAATATGGTACATCTAAACAATGGAGTACTACTCAGCAATTAAAAACAATGAATTCATGAAATTCTTAGGCAAAGAGATGCATCTGGAGGGCATCATCCTGAGTGAGGTAACCCAATCACAAAAGAATACAAATAGTATGCACTCACTGATAAGCAGATATTAGCCCAGAAACTTAGAATATCCAAGATACAATTTGAAAAACACATGAAACTCAAGAAGAAGGAAGACCAAAGTGTGCATACTTCACTCCTTCTTAGAATGGGCAACAAAATACCCATGGAAGGAGTTACAAAGATGAAGTTCGGTGCTGAGACAGAAGGAAAGACCATCCAGAGACTGCCCCACCTGGAGATCCATCCCATATACAACCACCAAATCCAGACACTATTGCATATGCCAGAAAGATTTTGCTGAAAGGACCCCGACATAGCTCTCTCTTGTGAGGCTATGCCAGTGCCTGGCAAATACAGAAGTGGATGCTCACAGTCATCTATTGGATGGAACACGGGGCCCCTAATGAAGGAGCTAGAGAAAGTACCCAAGGAGCTAAAGGGGTCTGCAACCTTATAGGAGGAACAACGATATGAACTAACCAGTACCCCCCAGAGCTGTGTCTCTAATTGCATATGTAGCAGAGGATGGCCTAGTCAGCCATCAATGGGAGGAGAGGCCCTTGGTATTGTGAAGATCATATGCCCCAGTACAGGGGAATGCCAGGGCCAGGAAGCAGGAGTGGGTGGGTTGGGAAGCAAGGCAGGGGGATGGTATGGGGGACTTTCAGGATAGCATTTGAAATGTAAATGAACAAAATATCTAATGAAAAAAAAGAAAAGTAGCTGGACAAACCATGCAGAGCAAGCCAGTAAGCAACACTCTTCCATGATCCTGATACAGTTTCTGCCTGCAAGTTCTCTGCCTTTATTTCCTGCCCAGATTTCAGTTAGTGATAACCTGTTACCTGGAAGTATAAGATGAAATAAGTTCTTTCTTCTCCAAGTTTCTTTTGGTCATGATGTTGTTGGTCACAGACTCTTGTTTACTGCTCTTTGTACTGTCTACACACTGTAGTTCATATAAGAGCACTATTTTACACATAAAGTCATTATCTATGTGTCGTTAGTAATCCAAGATGGTATTTACAATTCTGTTGTAATCTAAATTGATATGAGTTTATGAGCTCATATGCTGGAAGCCTATTTATTTGTCTATCAAGGAAGGCTGCTATTATTTAACTATCAGTATTAATACAAAGAAATAGAATGCACAATTTCAGTGTAAAAATTGAAAGTTGAAAGTTTATTTGTAATTCTCCTCCATTAGTCATTCCAAGTAAGTCTCATTTCCTTTGGAAGCTAGAGAGAGCAAGAGGACATAAGCATCTAAAGAGAGGAGAGGACATGAAAAGATAGTGAATGGGGGCATTTGTCAACTCCCCTCTCAGAGCTTCGACCCCATCTGACTTAGTCTTATACAGGCCCTGGGCATGCTGCTACAGTTTCTATGAATTCACATTTGCATCAGGCCTGTTGGTGTCCAGAAGGCTTTGTTTCCTTGGTGTCTTCTATCCCTTCTAGTTCTTACAATATTTCTGCCTCCTCCTCTTCCCCAGAGTTCCCTAAGCCCTAGGTAGAGAGATTTGATAGGGACATCCCATTTAGGACTGAGAATTTCAAGGTTACTGCATTGTCCAGTTGTGGATATCTGTATTTGTTCCTATCTCCTGGAGGAATGATATTCTCTGATGATGGCTGCACATAGGAAATTCATTAAGAGTCATTTTGTTGCGACATCCCCTTAACAAAACAGTAGAATTTGGTTTTCCCCAAAGACTATGGCCTGTTTAGTGTCCAGGTCTTGGATACTCAAGCAATGCTGGGCATGGGTTCCTTATCATGAAGTGAGCCTTAAATCTAATCAGACAGTGGTTGGTTATTTGTGCCACTACTGCACAAATGTCTCTTGCAGTCAGGTGACCATTGTTGATCACAGGGTTTGTAGCTGAGTCAGCGTTTACCCCTCTCCTCTGCTAACATACAGAGTACCTTCCAGTACCATGAACACTAGTCAGTAGGGGTAAAGGCTCTAGGTAGGCACCAGCTTGACTTCTCCATGAGCTATGTCATTGAGTTATGTTGGTGTTATCTTCAGCAACAGGGCCTGACCACCAGTTTGTGAAGATCTACCTATAGCCAGAGTTATTTAGGGTTTTCCTTGGGGCCCCTGTGGCCAGCCACTTGCTAAGATATAACCCATTCCTGGCCCTGGAGGTTTCATTTGGTGACAAGAGATGTCTAGTCAGGGCTTTGTCTCCCCATTATTTGGTGATTCCACTTAGATTTTGTGTCATATATGTATATATTTTAAGAAGCTTCTACTGTAGTATGTTTTCATACAACCTCTCAAATGGCCCTTAGTTTTAGCTGTCCCTCCACATATTCCCTCTCCTATTCCCCTCTTCCTTCCTTCTCTCATTTAATCCTCTCATTCCAGTCCCCCTCCGCCATTTATATATATGTATACTCTATCTATTATGTATACTCTATCTCCCCTTCCTATGGAGATACTTCCCTCTCCCTAATTCCTTACTTTACACCTAACCTCTGGGGTTATATGCATTGTAGCATGCTTATGGAAGACTTAACTAACATCTACATATAAGCAAATATACTACACACATTTGTCTTTTGGGGTTTGGACTATCTCACTCAGAATAAATTTTTTCTAGCTCCATCCATCTACTTACAGATTTCATAATTTTGGTTTTTTGTAACAGCTAAGTAATAGTCCATTGTATAAATGTACCACATGTTCTTTATCCATTCATCTACTGACAGACGTCTAGTCTGTCTCTAATTTCTGGCTATTACAAATAAAATATCAATGAATATGATAAAGGGGGGGTCTCTGTAGTATGATGTAGAGTTTTTTGGGTATATGTCCAAGAGTAACATGCCTGGGTCTTCATCCAGGTAGATCTATTCCCAGCTTCCTGAGGTGAGCTCACTGGAAGAAATGTTAATGCAGAAAAAATGTTGGTATGCCCTTAAATTGTCTTCATGGAGTGGCTGTATTATCAGCCACTGAGTATTATCAGTTAAAGTATTAAGAGGCAAGGCAACACAATATGGATGGTTTATGGTTTAAAAAGTTCAAAATCTCGCTTGAATCTTCACTGCACATACAAAGCTAGAAAATGAGCCACAGGGAAAAAATAACAAGCAGAAATATTGGTTAAAGAAGCACAAAGATATTAGACAAACATTTTTTACCTCTTTGAACTTCAGATTTCTTAAGAATTATGAACTGAGAGCCTTGCTCAAGCAGCACGCCTAGGAGGAAAAGCACTCCCGTCTCCCCCTGGCACATGTACCCAGAGTGTAACACAGTATGCGGAAAGCTATCATGTGGCAAACTAGCAATTACTGTGTGCCCACATTTCAGGTGAACTTGATTCTGATTAATGTCGTAGGCTGTCTTGGTAGTCAACTAACCTGCCTTCAAATCAAAGGCAGTGTGGTACAGGTCATGGGATTGGGTTCACTGTAAAAAGCCTCGTTCCCAAGTCCCCAGGTGATACCTGACACACTCAAGCACTAACTTTGTAGCTTGGGTACAGAAGATAAACGAAAAGTCACACAGTAGCTCCTTTGCATTTGGCCCAGCAGCAAGGTTTAAAAGGACAGACAGGCTGTACGGCATAGAAGGTGAGATGCTTAAATGTCATTCCCCTTTGTGAGCGCCTATCTGTATGCACAGCAACCAGCCTGCGTTCCAAGAAGAGGAGAGCATTTCACGGAGGGAAATGAGAATAAAAGGCTGTATCCTGTTTTACCATTCCCAGGAGATTCTGGGAAGTCTCCGAACAGTTTAGATATTGTTCGCTTGGGTGACCTATGTATTGTGACACTCTCAAAACCAAAGGGGAATACACAATGTTCGCATATTTCTCATCCAGCATGCAACTGTTTGTATTCCCAAGGTGATGTCCACCTTCTGGAATGACCTAGGCCTTCAGTAGAAGCTACAAGCCCTGCTGTCTGCACATGCTCTCAAAAATAAGCTCTTATGAAAGGCTAGTCAAAGATTTATTTCCTCTAAGAAGCACATTAAATAAAACTTTTAAGGTTTTAAGTTTTTGTTTGGTTTTGTTTTCTGATTGTCGGCGCTTTGATTTATTTTGTTTGAGGTATACTCCTGGAGAGCCTTGAATAGCCTGGATCCCATTGTATCCTTTGCAGGCCTCAAATTCTTAACAATCTTCCTGTTTCAGTGACCTTTCCTCCACCTCTGGCCAGCTGCTAGGATTAAAGCACCATTATTCTTTATTAACTGCCGTGCCTAACTAGTAAGACATTTTTTTCAGTTTATAATATTATGTTAAATAAAGCAACTTTGCTATAATTTCTCTTTGCCTTTTTCTTTCATTTTTAAGGTACGTTTCCCACACAATTGATCATTTGCCTCTTTTCTCCCCCAGGACTGGAGACTGAACCCAGGTCCTCTCACTTGCTAGGTAATCCCTCTACCATTGAGCTATATCCGCAACTGTAAATTATCTGTCTTCTGCACTTTTCTCAATCAAGAATCTTCAGATGAGATTACAGAGCTGCTCTAATGCAGGTAGAGATAAGGAGGGATGCTCACTAACTAGTCAAGTGCCACAGAAACAAAGAGATGGAGAACAGGGGTGCTCAGAAGATGGAGTTAGCTGATGTTATAGAGTCAGATGACTCCACACCACCAGTACACACAATCCTAGTACCTCCAGCACCAAGATGAGGTAATTCTGAAGTTCTCAGGCTTGGCAAATCTCTATGTGCAACACTGTTGCAAGGTTACTGCTTCAGAGAACACCCAGGCATGTTAACTTCAAAAACCAAGTGTATGTCAGGTAACTTCATGGGGAACTTGCCCAAATCATGTACACCAAACCCCATCCCCCTTCATTTTTTTTATGCACAAAACCCACATCCTGTTTGATATACTTCTCTTAGCAAGAACAGTTAGAAAGAAGCAAAACTCCAGAAGCCAAGGTTAGTACACTTAGATTAGTACATTTATGGACTGCCCTGGATTCTGGCACTTTGGACTAGGTCATTAATGGGTTAGGTCTTTGTTCCCACTTCTGCAGGTGTTTGGGGCATATATAATGTGACCTAAGGTAACAACAGTGCTTCCAGTATGGTGTCAGTTGTCTTAAGTTCTGGGGCCTGTTATAGTAGTATGTATTTATTTCTATTAGCAGTCATGCATCCTCCACTGCTAGCCCTGCCTAGTGACAATAGGACCATCAGGCAACCCAATGACAAGATATATCATTTGTTGCCCAGAGGCAACACATTGCCATTGTCACCTCTATTGCGTGTCCCCCTGCACAGGAGCCACATTCCTCCCACCCCTTCTTTCTTTCTCCCCTCAAAGGCAGCCTCTGTGTCCCCCTTGTTCCTCCCTTTTAATAAACCTCCACATGAGACCTGTTGTTTGGTGTGATTTTGTCAGAACCTGCCATCTAGTTCCATTAATTTCTTTATCAGCCTTTGCCGTCATAAAGTCAGGGTTCCAAGTTCATAAGTGTAGCAAATGCAAATGTCACCTGTCCCTTTGTTTCCTGAGGAGATAGACTAAGGCCCTGAGCAGGCTTGGCAGACAGCAGTGTACTAGTTGTTGGTATTTCCACTGGGATTTTATTGAGAGTTCTGTTAGCCTCTATCAGCTGAAGTGATGGACCAGCTTCCTCCACTCAAATTGTCCTTTTCCCATTATTGTGTCTTCAAATTTTCTTTCAGATAACTACTAGGAAGTCACAAATACCTCTGAGATTGTACAGTTACATGTCTAGTACTTCTTAGAAGATCCTTCAAGGCAGAAATAGTGTCTTTTGGCTCTGACCCTTAGAAATGTGTTTAACTCAAAATGCATTGGCATTTCTCAGGCACCAACCCATCTGTGAACATCTGCTGTGCTGGTCTGTAAAGCATTCACCCTGTCCAAACTCATTGTCACATGAATGTCTTCTCATTCTGCCTCTGTGACACAGTAGTTGTTACTGCACAATTTTAATGTCACAGGAGACAAAACCAGGCCCTCAGAAACTGAGAGCTTAGCATAAGTCACTTGGTAAGAAATGAAGCTCAGCATTCAGCCACAGGCTTGACTCGAAGAGAGCCTGAACCTTATTCATTTTGCTATGTCACCACTCTGGAACATACGATGCTTCCAAACACTTGATGTGCATCTGTGCTCTGAAGAGAAAGGATCAGGTCAAGGAGACTTGTCACAATCACAGAATTGAGCAAGCACAATTGGACAAACACCTTCCTTCTAGATCAGTGGTTCTCTACCTTCCTAATGCTGTGACCCTTTAATGCAGTTCTTCATTTAGTAGTGACCCTCAATCATTAGATTATTTTCATTGTTACTTCATAACTAATTTTGCTACTGTTATAAATTGTAATGTAAATATTTGGGTTCTCCTTTGGTCTTAGGCAACCCTCATGAATGGGTAGCGACCCACAGGTTGAGAGCCTGCTCTGGCACAGATCTTGAATGCTCCTTAATCCTAAATGAGAAAACTGAGTCTTAGGGGCAAATCCTCCTGCCCAGCATCACTTGCTTATGTTCCAAAACTTTAATTCACATCAGAGTTTTACCAGAAGTTTCTGAAAGTGCATCCATGTAGATCTTATGCCAGATTTTCGTAGTATTTCTGGGACTAATACATGGCTAGTAACTTCCAAGATGGTGCTATTTATAGTCTGAATACAGCATCAAGAGGCAGAGTCTTGATCCAATGCTCATTTACAGTCCAATGCTGGGCATCTTTCATCTGTCATCACCACATGAGGTAATGCAATTTTCATTGTTCTGTATTCAAACAGCTTGGCATGGCAGACACCTGACCATGGTGTCCATTTGTAAATTTAAGAAATGTTGTTTAAAGGTCAGTGAGATAGCTTACTGATGCTGAAGTCTAAATACCTGAGGTCTGCTGGGCGTGGTGGCACATGCCTTTAACCCCAGCACTCGGGAGGCAGAGGCAGGCTGATTTCTGAGTTCGAGACCAGCCTGGTCTACAAAGTGAGTTCCAGGACAGCCAGGGCTATACAGAGAAACCCTGTCTCAAACAAACCAATAAATAAATAAATAAATAAATAAATAAATAAATCCTGATGTCTATTCCCAGAACCTACATAATGGCGGGGGTCAACTCCTGCAAGCTGACCTAACTTCCATGTATGGCCCTCACACACAAATAAATAATTGTAACAATTAGCTTCAGTAGGCTGGCTAGCTATAAGGCAAAGGTGACTGCAAAGTGTCCACCAACATTTACAGAAAGAGCAATGTACTAGGAGGAGAAATTTTCCAAGCTAACACAGAGAATTGGCTCTAATAGTGAAACCTGATCTTATGTGCTTGAATTTCTGGGTTTTATTTAAGAAAACGGACAAACATTTGAGCATTATATAAGTTGACACTAAATTGTTGAGCATTATTCAGAGTAAAAAGTAATTGGTCATGAAAGGCAGAATAATAGATTTGAAGTATAAATTACCCTCCTCCACTTTGAATCTCACCTTTCTTTCCCCTATCCAATCAGATAGTCAGGTCTGTGCTCAATTCACTGACCAGAAGAAAGAGAAAGGCAGGATAAAAAGAAACGGGCTAATTATACCACTATGGTGTCTTGAAGTCTATCCCCTTGGGAAAAAGCAAGGGGAAAGTCATGGAATGAGGAAGGCCTGTTTTTCCCAAGGCTTACAAAGGAGTCCCTCAGTGTGGGAGGCTGAAACTTCAGAAGAAGGTTGTGGAAGCAAAGATCTGTGTTCATAGAGAGAGGTGCTGGGCCCTGTGTTCCTAGAGAGGTCTCCCAGGAGCCAGAAAGGAAATGCTACATCCTGTACATGGGAAGCTGGGCCATGGGCACCTTGGAAGCTTCCACATTCACGCCACTTAGAGGGACCATAAATACTTGCATACAGTAAAACTAACTAGAAAGCAAGGGAAGGATCACTCATATGACAGGGTCCATGCATGAAGAGCTAGTGATTAGCCGCTTCTAAGGGCAATGTGGAGAATGCCGGCATCCACAAATGACACGTTGGTCAGATGTATTTCACTGAACTGCCTTAGATGATATGATCTTATCTAATTTAAGCACCTTCCCTGCAAGACGATAGGATCCTCAGATAAACTGAGAATGGTCCACAAAATTAAACGTCCCACTGACCTTTTGGGGTATGTTCAATAATAACCTAAAGTAAGAGAGGTCCCCAAGCTCCTGCACTCAGTGAGAAGGCCTAAATAGTATTGATCACCTCAAGAGGAGAGACAAAGATTTCAGGAACTCCAGGAATAGTAAAAGGAACCAATATGTGAAAATAGTAGTTTCAGTTCTTAATAGACTATAAGATCTAGGTCATACAGAGTGTTACTTTGTGCGTGCCAAAGTCTTTTCCAGGGTGCTAAAGAGATGGCCCTGCATTTCAGAGAGCTTGCTGTTCTTGCAGGGGACCCATGTCTGGCTCCCTGGTGACTCACAACTGCTGTAAGTCCAGCTCCAGGGAAATACATCTTCTCTTCTGGAATCTGTGGGAAGAGCATGCATATGTGGTACACAAAGATATACATGCCATCAAAAGACTCATTAACATTAAATAAAAAGAAGTAAGTTGGACACCATAAGACATACAGAGTCAACTCACCTAGGAACATCAAACCTCACGGAGACTGAATCGCCAACCAAACTGCATGCAGGGGCTGGACCTAGGCACCCTTCACATTTGTAGATCTGCAGCTTGATCCTCATATGGGTCCCCCAACAACTGGAACAGGGGTTGTCTCTGTCTCTCTTGCCTGCCATTGGATCTCCTTCCCCAAGCTGGGCTGCCTTGTCTGGTCTCAGTGGGAAAGGATGCACTTAGTCCTGCTGGAACTTGATGTCCCAGAACTGGTTGGTACCCAAGGAGGGGGAGGCTTCCCCTTCTCTGAGAAGAGGAGGAAGTGGAGGGAGGGATTTGTGAGGGTGGAATTGGGAGAAGACGATGGGGGAAGTTGAAATGGCTTAAAAAGATTTTACAGTCTTTTCCAGCTAGACACGGTGGCTCATTCTTCTCTCAGTACTTCGGGGGTTGAGACCAGAGGATTACCATGAGTTTGAAACTACCTATACTAGGCAATGAGTTCCAGTCAAGCCTAGGCTACAGAGTGAGATCTTATCTAAAGACCACATGAAATAAAAACTTTAAAGCATCAAAAAATGTCTTTTCAGTTTTTATCACAATGTTAAAATCTTAGAAAACAACAGACATGACCACGTGATGTTGTTTCAGGGTTCTTTTACTTTGTATATTTTCCCCAGTACCATTAACAATTACGTATCCCAAAGGGAAGTGGTGGCGCACGCCTTTAATCCCAGCACTCGGGAGGCAGAGGCAGGTGGATTTCTGAATTCAAGGCCAGCCTGGTCTACAAAGTGAGTTCCAGGACAGCCAGGGCTATACAGAGAAACCCTGTCTTGAAAAAACAAAACAAACAAACAAACAAAAACAAAAAACAAAAACAAAAACAAAACAAAACAAAAAAACGTATCCCAAACTCAGGAGTAAAATCTTGTCATGTTTTTAAGATTTTTGTCATTAAGGACAGAGATCAAACTGTTTATTAAGAAATACACATCCCAGTACATTTTATGTTTCAGTTGTGGAGACTGAGATTGAGCATAATCAAAAGGGTGTTGAAGAAACTCTCATTCGTCACTAGAGGCCATGAGCAGTGAGCTTGTACTCTGTTTGCAAACCCCCCCCCCCTTATTCTTTCAGCTAATTATTTTCTACTCCCAACTGACCTCACGACTGTAAATACAGCCACTGTGGGCTCTCTGACATCCAGGGAGACATCTTGGGGACACCGATGAAACTGATAACAGACCATTTTATAGGATCTTAAAAGCTACTCCAGGCTCCATTAGACTTTCTGTCATGCATATGATGAGGAAAAATATACCACCCTAAGAGCCAGGGATTGTGGCTCTGTGACAGCAGAGGCTATTGTGCACAAGGAGCTTTGGGACTCTGGCTCCACCTTACTGTTTATGCTCGGCTGGCTGATGGTAGTTTCAGGTGCAGTGTCATAACAGAAGGGGCTTTGTGATAGGCTCCCAGTGACAAGCAAGAGCTACAACTGGTGGCTCGACAAGAAGGAGAAACTCAACAAAGGCGAGTGACCTGCTCCAGTCTCTCATTTCACTGTAACATTCCCTTGCTCCTATACAGCTCAGCTTAGCATGACAGAGTCCACACTCCTCTGAGACACAGGGAGAATAATGGGCACCAGGCACAGAGGGTTAAATCTCCTTCCTCTCTGTGCCCACTTTGAACCTACAGATTTAAACCTACAGATGCTTTGTGGAACTTTCCAGAGCAAACTGAGAAAAAAACACTTAAAAAGAAATGTGTTCCTAGATTAACATTTTACTATTAGCTGTGTGTCTGTGTGGGCACATGTTAGCTGTGATGTGTGGGTCCTGTCTGAATAACCAAGAATCTATTAAGCAAGTTTCTCTGATTTTGTTTTGTTTTGTTTTATAAAAAGAATGACTTTTCATCAAGAGCTATGTAACTCTCAATTCAAGAGATGCTTTTTTTAAGTGCCCAGCATTCAAGGTTAGACTACATTCCAGGGGAAAAGACAGAGACAAAGATAGCAAACAAGCATTGTGTCATTGAAATGCATAGCCAAACAACAAAAATGTGTGGATACATTCTTATCAAAGCTGTGTATGCTTCCCATTGAAAAACTTCCAGAAGGCTAGTGCATATTTAGCAGAAGATTGGCTAGTCGGCCATCATCGGGAGGAGAGGCTCTTAGTCTTGGGAAGATTATATGCCCCAGTACAGGGAAATACCAGGGCCAGGAAGCAGGAGTGGGTGGGTTGGGGAGCAGGGCAGGAGGAGGGTATAGGGGACTTCCTGGATAGCATTTGAAATGTAAATGAAGAAATGATCTAATAAAAAAGAACTACTTTTTGTTAATCTATGGTTCTTTGTCAGCCTAAATCACTTAAGTTTCTTTAATCTCCTCTCTATCTACCATCTATCTATCTTTCTTTCTATCTCTATCTCTCTATGTATGTATGTATGTATGTATCTAATCTATCTCTATCTGTGTGTGTGCGTACATTTATATGTACTTTGTATAATTTTTCAATATAAAATGACTTCTTGAGACTTTTTCAAACAACCTTGGTGCTATTTGTCCCTCTTCCTTCTATCTTGACCTACCTTCTCACGCACTCTCAGTTGGAGTCCTGACCCACTATTCTGTGTCCCACTTCAGGTCACCTGCCTCCTGCTAATCTCTTCCCATCCCCTCTGCTACCTATCTATGATTTCTTTAGACCATCTGGACTCTTTGTTTATGCTATGTTATACACTCATATATGAGGATTTGGAGCTAGAAACTCAAGATGGAAGAGACCAAGTGACATTTGTCTTTCTGGATCTAGGTTAACTAACTTAATATGATCATTTTTAGGTCCATCTATTTACTTAAAAATTTTAGTTTCCTTTTTGTTACTGCTGAAAAGTATGTTGTTGTGTATCTATAGCACATTCTTATTATCCATTCATCTGTTGAAGGATGTTTAAGTCATTCTCTGGCTATTATAAATAGGGTGGCTATAAACATTGCTAAACAGGTATCTGTAAAACAAAATGTCAAGTCCTTTGGGCATTGCCAAAGAGTAGCACAGCAAGGTCATACAGTAGCTTTATTTTTAGGGTGTTTGTTTGTTTGTTTGTTCGTTCGTTCTTTGGATTTTCCATACATCCATATTTACTGCACCAGTTTGTGTTTCCACCAACAGTGAGTGATGGTTCCCTCCTCCACAGCCTCACCAGCATTTGTTGTCAGTCGTCTTGTTGATCTTTCCCATTCTAGTCAGGTGGGATGAAATCTCAAAATTATTTTAGTTTGCATTTCCCTGGTGGCTAAAGATGATGAACACTTTTGTAAGTATTTCTTCACCATTTTTTCCAATTTTTTATTAGGTATTTTCTTCATTTACATTTCAAATGCTATCCCGAAAGTCCCCCATACCCTCCTCCCACCCTACTCTCCTACCCACCCACTCCCACTTCTTGGCCCTGGTTCTTCACCATTTTTATCTCTTTTCTTGATAATGCTCTGTTTAGATTCCTAATAAAATCCCCAGTATCAGGGATAAGAAACCTCCTTCTGAAGGCTTGGTCAGAGTATTCCAAGCAACTCCTAAAACAATATAGACTATAGATGTAGCTTTCAGTTGACTTTAAGGGTTTGAGGGTGGCCCCTATTGCTGAAAACATCATCACACACTTAGGATCCTCAACTTGGATGACTCAAGCTGTATCTGACCTGAAAGTCTCTTTCCATGGTTCCAAAAAATATTATGCAAGCTGTCAAGGAAGGGAACCAAACAGTCCTATGACATGTCCTATAAACCACTGTAATTATGAGCATGGCAAGATATGTGTACAGATAACAGTAAGTAGCATTCACATGTGGGTGGAAACTAAGAGCTGCCTAACTGTTATTAAGGGCCATTCAACGGGAAGGAAATAATGCCTGCTACAGGAAACCTAGCCAGCCTCCCAGGGCTAGTGGACCTTGGAAACAAATCTATTGACACCACTTTGCAAAACCAGGATAAATCCTTACTATATTACAAATCATATCCTTATACTCACAGATAAGTATAGCTACCACCCCTCATCAATGAAGCTTCTTGTTATAGCAAATGAAAACCATCATTGGACACAAAGAGGAGATGAACAGATCATAGGAAGCTCAGCATTAAGGAAAATATCTACATCACAACCTTTGCATCTATGGCTTAGAAAACTCATGGAAAAGCAGGTACAAAGATTGTAAAAGCCAGGATACAACCAAGTCTACAGAGAAAGTGTCTCCTAAAAATGGCTGATAAAAAAGACCAGAAATAATAGCAACATCAATCAATGTTAACAATGGAAATTTCCTGAGCTCTCACCTCTAAACAAATATCTACAGGCCACTAATGGCTGGGGCACGAGTCCAGTTACTGGTTGTTCAGTGCAGAAACCACACACACACACACACACACACACACACACACACACACACACTTCTAATGGTCTCACTATGGCCTGGTATCAAGTTCATAGTAATCGTCTCGCTTGTCTATTACTTTTTTTTTTTTTTTGTCTATTACTTTTTTTTTTGCTGGTGTGTATGTGTGTTTATTTTAGGTGGAGGTTGCAAGGACAAAGGACAGATATGAGGGGATGGAAAGATAAACAGGACCGGGGTGCATGATGGGAAACTCACAAAGAATATAAAAGTAATTTTTAAAGCATGACAAAACCCAATGGGATGCAAAGCTAGTCCTCATGTGACACTTCTGATGACCAGGCTCCCTAAATCTTTACCATAGCCCAAAGGCCAACATTATAATTCTCACATAGATAAGATCTCCAGGGTTCAGGCAGGATGCTCAGCCTAAAAAAAGCTTTAAACCCATGTGTGTGGATATAATAGTGTTCACCCAGCACAGTGACATTCTTCTTGAAGCTGCCTGCCCCTCTTTCCCACTTTACAAGAAAGTAATCATGAAGAATGGTGGTTTCTCATGGATCCTATAACTGTTTTCTATCTGTATTAGTGACACATATCACAAACATTCTTTTCATAAAAGATAGTTGATTGCCTGATTCCCACATTGAGCCTTATTTTTAATAATAAATCTCATTCTTCTTTAAAAGAGTAAATCTTTTTGGCACGGGGTTGGGTTGCAGAATAATTGAGCAAACAGCACAGAACACTCCAGAAAGCTGATCCCATGGCAGTAGCATCTACAGTGATTAGCACCTTGCATTCAAGTTGTGTGTTTGCTATAACTGATGAACTAATACCAATACTTTATTCCTAGCTGTACTCTGTAGTGTATGTAAAGGCCCATACTTCAAGTTGCACATGTATTGATTGTGACAAATACATCAATATTCTCAGTTACTGTTGGTGACTGGGAATCACCACACAAGCCACTCAGTCAACTAGGTATGGTATATTGACTGCCACACCCCAAGAGTGATCGCTTGGGGATATGATTCAGGCTCCAGAGCTGAACCATAACCTCGACTTAAGGCACTACAGGGCATTTTAAGCCTGAGACCTACAAACATCTGTGCCAAATTATTCCACCAATCAGGATTTAGGGATAGGAGGATTTCCTTAGAAACATGTCTTTGATGTTCATTTATCCTGCTCCCATTGGTTGGGATATTCAAGTATGGCAGAGAATTGCTTGTCTAATATTCATATCTTAACTTGTCAACCAGGATGTGACTTGTCTTGTGTAACATTCCTGTCTTAACTTGCCAACCAGGATGTCAGGTACCTGTGTAAATGTCTTTTTGCCAAGTAGGATGTCAGTTCCCAGGAAGGGCTTGGGAAAATTTACGCGACCACTACTCAACATGGAAGTTTTATTCCTGTATTCATAGGGCTTTGTGGACTAGTAACCAAAGATTCACAAATCTATTCCGTATTCCACATTGAATGTGTCTTTACTTCTCTGTAGTGGAAGACAGGAAAATGATTCCTCAGCATTTTCCAAACAGCGCTACATAAGTCTACCAATCTCTAGAAACAATGCTATAATTTAAAGGAAGCCTCTGTTTTCTAATAATGATAACGTGGGTCTGCTCCAACCAATGTTCGTCTTCCAAAGTCTCAAGACTTTCTCTAAAAGGACATGATGTTAAAGAGCTTTCCTAGGAAAAAGTCCAAGATCAACACTCACAATTCTCCATTTTGATAGAACACATCTTTTAATCTTTTTAATCCTTTATCATTTGCAGTTTTAAGATTATCATTCTTTACAGTTACACCTGAAGGACTATTGCTGCTAAGGTTTTGCCTGGGATCTTGAACCTAGAGGGATATTTTATGCGGGGACAATATGCTCTGCACCCTATTATGTATGCACTGTCCACAATTTCAGCAAAGTTCCTACTGCACTGGCTGTCAAGTAAGAATGACAGGGAGGGTGATGTAGTCCTGTGCCCAGATCCAATGGCTCCTTTAATGGGCAGAGGTGGCCAGTACTCCATTTGCTCAGAGACAGTGTCATGGGGGAGGGAGCATTGTTTTTCTTAATCTCTCATCTTCTCAATTGCCAGATCATTTTTCCAATCTTTGCTTCTATCTATATTGCTCACCCGTACTCAATACCATGAATACCTTGGCATTGCTAATGAATCCACCACACTAGAGGAAAAGCCACCACAGCGAGGGCACAGACTTTTTCTCCCTGACACTTCTCCTCTTGGCTTGCAGTGTCAGCAGTTCTTCAGTGGTGTAGAGAGAAAAGACTTCCGGTTCTCATCCTGGGCTCCCTCATTCCATCTTGTCCTTCTAGAATCTGTGAAGTCCTTATAATCAACTTTCCTTTAACTCCCACATCCCTCCTGTAAGTGTTACATTAACTATTTAATTAAGATGTGGTCTTAATCTAACTCATCCACCCATCTACTCTGTACCTCTACCCAAAAACCAAGTGTTCTTCATGAGACGTCATCAGCCATGTAACTTGATCTCCGCCTCAATTTCTGACCACTAGTTTTTGACGAGCATTCAGCAGCAGCCGGGAAACTTATGACATTTCTCATGCTCAGACAAAAGTCAGTTTTCCATTCACTTTTCAACCCTCTGAAAATCCCTCCTTTCCACAGCTTGGGATCCCACCTCTTCCTGTCCTGGGAAGAGAGTAGCAATCAGAAAGGAAACACGTCAGCTTCCCAGCACCAGGCTGGTAAGATGTATCATCTGCACACACATTCTCGGCCTTCCTCTTCTTACAATGAAAACACTTCCCTCTGCCTAAAAAATTCCAAGGCATCTCCGGACTTTCTAGATTTTATCTCCTTTTCCCATGTTCAAGAAATTTAAGCCAGTAATTACCATGTAACTCCCCTTGTCCCATTAGAGGCTGTCTACTGGATCACTTGAGTAGGCACAAACATACAAGCTATCCAGAACACCTTTGTTAACCATTTATACTAACCTCCAATTACTTCCTCCTTTCCCTAACCCCTCAGGGAAAACCTCATCAGTACATTTACGTCCATCAGAATGGACTCTCAGCCTCTCCTGACTTAGTTGGGCGTCCTCATTTCTTTACCTGTCCAGCTTGTCAGCTGGGGTCTCACCAGTCCATGGCTTTATTGTTTGTGTGATCCTCATTCTCCATCTGCATCTCTTGTCTTGAAATCCCCTTGTCTTGAAATTCTCGAGCTTGAGAACATTTGTTTCAGTCTCTGAAGTAACTAGGATTACAGGCCTATGCCATCTGGCTACATTTGCAATTTTTTCTAAGTCCAAAAAGAAACAATTATCAAGTGTCAAGAAACATGGTATTTTGTATATTTCAGGACGTGTCCTGGGATTGCTGGATATCCATGATAGTCTGTATTTCTCCATGTCTTTCCTCAATAATAAACCACCCCTCTTTTGAATTAACTGTTCAAACAAATGTCCCCGAGGTCTACCTTGCTACCTCTACCCTGCATGTCACCTACATTGTCATCACATACTAATAGAGCATAAAGTTGATAAACTGAGTCAAAGAAGTAGACCTGTAATCAGCCCACTTCTCAGTGGCATAGCTACCAGCATTGATGGTGCCACTGGCATCTTTTATAAATGCCTCAAAACTTCCTGCTTCCCACATGGAGACCCAAATCTATTTCCCAGACAGCAATCCCAGGACACGTCCTGAAATATACAAAATACCATGTTTCTTGACACTTGATAATCAAGTGTCTTTTGGACTTAGAAAAAATTGCAAATGTAGCCAGATGGCATAGGCCTGTAATCCTAGTTACTTCAGAGACTGAAGCAAATGTTCTCAAGCTCGAGGCCTGCCTGGACTCTAGGAATAGTCTGAGTCCTGGGCAATTTATTGAGATATTGTTTAAAAAGAATAGAGCTGGGGATATAGCTTGAAGGTAGAATGCTTGTCTAGAATAGTGTAAGGCCCTAGGTTCAACCCACAGGGCATGGGAGCCAGGGGGAGGAGAGGGGAGGGGAGAGGGAAGAAGGAGAGAGAGGGGCAGAGAGAGGGAGAGAGAGACAGAGAGAGACAGAGAGAGAGAGAGAGAAAGAGAGAGAGAGAGGTCTTGTCTGGGTGCTCTTTTACTATCTGTCACAAACTGTCTCTGTGACTGCCACATGCCCCATTGTCCTTCATCCCGCTATGATCCATCATGCTGCCTGACTCATGTTGTTTTCCAGCTAATGCTCAATGCAGAGCTTTTGAAGTTGCTTTTCATTCTGCCTAGCATCTTCCAGTGACTATCCCCATAGCTGCCTCTTAACCCTTCTGGTCAACCATCATTCACAATTGCCCTAACACAAAATTACCCTGCAGGCACTTTGATCTGATGGGTGTGTTTTGTTTACATCATCACCACATTCATTTCTGAAATTGTCTTGTGGTTTGAATTTACTGTCTGTTCTCCCTCCAGACAATGAGCTCTGTAATTGTAAATGCTGTCTTATACACTCTGCTATTCAATGTAGTTGAATTATTGAACTCAATTATTTAATGTAGTTCTTACTAAATATTAAGTGACCAGAATTATCAGTTCAGAGAATAAATGAATTTTGCATTTCAGTTACTGTTTAACAAGAGATAATATGAACTATCAAGATAACATCATGCTGCTCTTACTGCCTGAGATTAATAATTGAAGCCTAGCATGTGGGCTCTAAGACTTTTACTTAAGAGCTACTGAGTGCCTTGGCTGCAATGAAACATACACTTCTGTCGATGATTTTTATATTGCAAAAGGACATATGCCAGTATTATATATAAAATGGACATGATTATAACTATAAGTAATGACAAATAATGAAAGCTTTTTGATCAGCCCCAGTCCTTAACCATCTCTGTTGTAGCTAACATACCCGATGCAGTTTCTCCACAATGATAGCAGCCTGCAGATAGACTCTGACAGCATGAAATCACCAGAATTTTCCAAGGTGACAACATCAAAACTCATAAAATCCTGCCAACATGAAGGTGAAGAAAATAGTACTCTGTTTTGTTAGTGTGGGGGCAGGGGTTAGCACAGAGGCAAGGTCCAGTGTAACCCATACTGACCACAAATGCATTGTGCAGTGGGGGGTGGCCTTAGAATCCTGATCTCCCTGCCTCCAAACTGTCTCTATTCCAAGTGTGGAATCCTGGACAAGGACAAGCATTTTGAAGAGTATTTTGCTGTGAGTTCAAAGCACTTGACCTTGTCAGTTCTACGCTGGAACTTTCTGGAAGTTCTGTTTTAGCAGCACAGGCCACCTTAACATCCTCTGCAGCCATCGTCTGAAGTGTCTTAAAGAAACAGTAAGACATCACAACATCCTGAACATGTGAAATACAAAGGAGTTGCTTAAAATCTTCCATTCCCTTTTAACTATTACTCTCTGTAGAAGAAAAAAAGACTAACAATAATATATACGACATGAAAATAGATATCTATATCTTAATGTAAAGCATAAGTTATTGAAATAGTAAATAGAGATAGAAAGGTTATTATTGTTAATTCCCTAGTAACATTTTACGCCTTATGGATGTAATATTTGTGTGTGTGTGTGTGTGTGTGTGTGTGTGTGTGTGTGTGTGTGTGTGTAAATCTGAGGACATACTGAGGGAAGTTCTCTCATATACAATGTGTGCCTGTGGAATGGAACACAGTCTGTCAGGTTTGGCAGCAAGTGCCTTTGCCACCGATGCTAGGAGACCAGGTCAGCTGTTTCCAGGCTCTTGGTCTCTTAGGTAAAGAGCTGAAAATGAGCATTCACACAAATTTGCCACAAAAAAAAGCAATATGAGTTTACTTGGAGCAAAGAGCTAGTGGAGATATGTTTTCAAGCCCTACACATATACGCAGACCACATGAGCAAGAGCACTCAAAGGCCCCTTATTGTTCAGGGCTTCCTTTCATGAGCTCAAGAGAGCAAGGTGTTACCAGGGGGACAGTTTATGTGATTCTCTATTTTGATTGATGGGTTAGCACATACATTCATTTTCTACTGCACATGTCTCTTCCCAAAATGTATCTAATTTTAATTATATGCATAACCAATTATGCATAGCTATTATATGATAAATATGAGGTTCTCCCAAAAAAAAAGTTACTAGAGGGGACAGGTTGGGGACAACCCAAACTAGTTTAGGTTGCAGCAGTAGTCTCTATTCTTCATACACAGAGGCCTTGGAAGCACATTTGAGTAGAAACTGTCTAAATTTGATTGTTACCAGGCACAGGGAATCATACCTGTGTTCAAAGATAGGAGTGTGTAGCCCAATGCAAGTAGGAAGTCAGGGATTTACTAGGTGCATTGTTCGGAAACAAGTATGTGTGTGCACAACATACGTCCAAGTGAAGGAACTAAGCTGCTGAGCCATTATTTCAAGGGGGATGTGCATAATCCCAAACCAAGCGCGAGTCTGGGGGTACTAAACTGCCCTCCTAAACTTGCCTGCTTAACTTTTACCTGCTGAACCATCTTGATAGCCATCACCACATTTTAAAGCACTTTACTATATAATAAAATAAATAGCATAAATTATATCAAAAATGTAAAGGCTATTTATTATTTATTTACCTTTATATGTGAGTGTGTGTGATGTTTGTATATATGTATATATTTTTGTGATGTGTGCCAATGTGTTTGTAGGTACATGTGCCTGTACGCATGTGCAGAACCCAGAGAATGTGTCCTGCTCTCTCACTTTCTACCTCACTCCCTTGAGAAAGAGTCTCTGACTGAACCTGGAGCAAGTCCAGGAGACAGGAAGACAAAGAGATAGATCCTCTTGTCTCTGCTCCTCATAGTGGCGCTGATGGCCATGTTTCTGGTCATTCCTATCTTTTTACATGAGCAATAGGGACTTGAACTTGGGTCCCTGAAGTGGAAACTCCTAGTTTTTTTGGAATTTTAGTTATGTCCAATGATGTTTTGCTGAAGTACACAGGTGAAAGGATGTCTTGCTGAAGCAGACATGTGAAAGACTGTTTTCCTGAAGCAGACACAGGTGAGAGTATGTTTTGATATAACAAACACATGAAAGGACACTTGATGAAGGAGTATAAATATGACCCCACAGACAGTGTTGGGGACAAGGACTGAGCATTAGTTTGGTTTGCTCTGCCTCACTATTCTTCTCTAAAGACACACATGTATTGGTTTGCTTTACATAGCGTTGTTGAACTCAACTCCTGGTAATGCTGCCATTGAGAGAAACTCACTCAAGAACTGCTCATGAGGTTCCTGCCACAGCTTGCCACTTCCTCAGCCTTGCCTGAGACCAGTTGGCAAGGCTGATGGTTTCTTCAGGATTGAACTGTGGCTACCTGATTTCTGCTTGCTGAAAGGAGTAGACTGTAGCTACTGGTTCGTGCCTGGTGTCTGCCTGCCTACAGGACTGGTCTCCTGCTGCTGAGTAGTATTTGGTGTTTGCTACAGGACTGAACTGCTGCCCAAGAAGATCAAGCTTGCCCTAAAGAATTATTGCTGAACGGAACCATTTCCCCCATATCCTAATAACTTTTCTCTTCCTCTACCTCTGCTGGATGGTGTGCTAGAAGAGGGATTGAACACTTATTAAGAGCAAGTTGGAAAATCTATGCCTACAGGTCCAGGTCGCTATGCTTACACAGTAAGGGTTCCTATCCCCTGAGCCCTTTCAGCTTTCTCCCAGCCCCACAAAAACACCCATTTTTTAATACTGGAAAATAATTTCAGATGAAAACTTACATTGACTGATCTTTAAAATGTGATGTCAATGGCTGGGATGTGATACATGCCCAGAATTCAGGAGACAGGGGCCAGTAGGTCTCTTTAAGTTTGGAATGAACCTAATCTACGTATCAAGTTCCATGTCAGAGCCAAATGACTTGATAAAATATATATTTTAAATGTCAAAATCCAAAAAAAAAGAGAGACAAACCTTAACTTCCCCTTTAAATTTTGCGTGAAGAATACCAACATTGGTGAAAATTAATTCAGTAAAATCCAAGTTCAGATTAAAGTATATGGTACAATCTAACATTTCAGCACAATAATTAAAGAATTAATTTACCTTATTTGTTTGTTTCAAAAGTATATACATTACAATTTCATTGACATAGTGGTTTTTAATTAAATATAAAGTTAAACTTATGTTCTAACATTGGGCTCAAATCCAGGGGTCTTATATGGGAAAAAAAAAGCTTCATTGCTGAACTACATCCATAACCAAAAAGATTTATCTAAACCTGCATGTTATTTGTCCTCTCACAAAGAACACGAGAGACCACACCCACTTTACTCTAAACATTTTCTTCCTCTATCAATACATTCTCAATACAGTACTGTAAAAAAAAGTTTCTAAAATGTAAAACATGTTATTTATTTGTTTATTTAGAGATTATTTATTTATTATTGTTGTTATTATTATAGCCATCATCATTGTCTTAGTTACGGTTTCCATTGCTGTAAAGAGGCACCATGTCAAGACCACTTTTATAAAAGGACAGCATTTAATTGGGGCTGGTTTACACTTTCAGAGGTTCAGTCCATGATCATCATGGCAGGAAGCATGGCACCCTGGAGGGAGACATGGTGCTGGAGGAGCCAAGTTTTCTGCACCTTGATCTAACTGCACTCAGGAGAGACTGTCTCATGGGCATCTAGGAGGGACTCTTCCTCACAGGGCACAGCTTGAGCATAGGATTTCAAAGCCTGCCTACATAATGACACACTTCCTTCAACCAAACCAAACCTATCCTCACAATCTATACATCTTAATAGAGTCATTTCCTGTGAGCCAAGCTTATTCAACCCACCACAATCACCATTTTATCTTATTTTTAGATAGACTCTCAGTATGTAGTCCTGGCTGTCCTAGAACTCAGCCTTGCAGAGCATCTGCCTGCTTCTTCTTTCCAAGGCCTAGGATTAAATGTGTATGCCACCACAACTGGCCAGATTGTGTTATTTTATACTACCAGTTTCTCTGCAAAGTCTTCTTTGCATAATAAAATCCAACCACATTTGGACTTTTTGTTTTTCTTCTTCTACATTATAGTGGTTTAAATGACATTGGTTCCCATTTGAATGCTTAGTCAAGAGGGAGTAGCACTTCTTGAGAAGGATTAGGACGTGTCGCCTTGTTGGAGAAAGTGTGTCACTAGGAGTGGGCTTTGAGGCTTTCAAAAAAGCCCAAGACAGTCCCAGTGTGTCTCTGACTTTCTCTCTCTCTGTCTCTCTGTCTCTCTCTCTCTATCTCTCTCTCATTTCTCCCATTATACTTTTTGGAAGAAACAGTTATGAAACATTACATATAATGAAAGCCAATATTCTAGCAAAAGGACTGTGTGTCTCCCAGAAAGTCTGTATATTAAAACCTGGATCTACAACAGTGATTCTCTACTTGTGGGTCATGACCCCTTTGAAAACCTTTATATCCAAAACCATTTATATTATATTTCATAACAGTATAAAATTACAGCTATGAAGTAGCAATGAAAATAATTTTATGGCTGAGGGTCACCACAACCTAAGGAACTATTAAGGGGTTGCACCATGAGAAAGGCTGAGAAAGGCTGATCTACAGGATGGTCTTATGGGAACTGATACACTTTGAAAAGGGAAAATTTATGTGATGTCCATAAGTCACAGGACATTCCTTTGAAGGGAATTCTGAAACCTTAGCCAGTATTTTTATCTTGCAACTGGCAGGGGAAGGGAGGAAATGTTTTGTTTATTTATTCATTTCTGTTTGGCTATTAATCTTGTTTTGTTGTAGACTGAGTCTCACTGTAGCCCAGGCCTGTCTCAAACTTACAATGGTCCTGCTTCAGCCTCCTGAATGCTGGTAACATAAATGTCTGCCACTAGACTGGGTCAGAGAAGTGCCTTTGTTCTGCCACGGGCCCCAGTCAAGATGCTCACAACTGTCTCAAAGCAGTGGGGCAATTCATGAGCAAAATAAACTTCTAATCTTAAGCTCATTAGCTCAACATGGTCCTCAACAGGGCACAGGCTGGTGTCCTCACAGGATACAGGAACCAAGAAAGGATAGTGTGGGAACTTCATTTGTTGGGAAGATGGAAAGGGGGGAGGAACTCAAGAGAGCGATCACTTCATTATGAACTCCCAAGTGTGGCCCTTAAGAGAATCCCAAAACCTTTGAACAGTAGACCTCAGTGGGTAACAGCTACCCACTGTCAGAACTTTTGCTTGTCCACTCTTTACAAAAATATAACGGGTAGGTGGGAAAGTATATGGCAGAATAAATTGTAAGAAAAGATGGTTACAGAACAATTATCTTCATGCAAAAATAATAAGATAAGAAAATTGATTAAGTAGCAAAATACACTTACTCAATATTTGTAAGGCCCTGAATTCAATCTATATGTAACTATAGAAAGAGAAAGACAGAGAGCAAAGAAACCAGTTAATTCTTTATTACATCAACAAAATTGGCAGACTTTCAACATGACTAATTTTTTAAGGAAAGGGGGAAAGTTAAAATCAGAAACAGAAGGAAGAACAACAATATGGACTTACCAATACCCCCAGAGCTGCCAGGGACTAAACCACCAACCAAAGAGTACACATGGTGGGACTCGTGACTCCAGATACATATGCAGCAGAGGATGGCTTAGTCGGTCATCAATAGGAGGAGAGGCCCTTGGTCATGTGAAGGCTCTATGCCCCAATGTAGCGGAATGCCAAGGCCAGGAAGTGGGAGTGGGTAGGTTAGTGAGCAGGCGGAGAGGGGAGGAGATACGGGGAGGGGGTTTTCGGAGGGAGACCAGGAAAGGGAATTACATTTGAAATGTAAATAAAGAAAATATCTAATAAAATATTTTTTTTAAAAAAAGTCAGAAGCAGAAGTAGGGACATGACTGCTAACTGTACTGGAGGATTAGCTGGGTGTGGCAGTACACACCTGTAACACCAACCCTGAGGAGATCAAGGTAGGAAAACTGAGGGTTCACAGTCAAAACTCTGACACACAATTGTTCCTGTCTGAAAGAACTATAGGGATGGAAATGGAGAAGATCCTGAGGAAAAGAAGGTCCAGCAACAGGCCCAAAGTGGGATCCAGCTCAACAGGAAGTCTCAAGGACTGACACTATTATTGAGGCTATGGAATGCTCATAAAAAGGGGACTATCATGACTGCCCTCCAAAAGATTCAACAAGCAGCTGAAAGAGTCAGATGCTGATATTTGTACCCAACCTATGGACAGAAACTGCTGACCCCTGTGGTTGGATTAGAGACAAGATGGAAGAAGTTGAGGAGGAAGGTGACCCTGTAGGAGTACTAGCAGTCTCAATTAACCTGAACCCCCCCACCCCACCCCCCGCCTCATCCGAGATCTCTCAGACATTGGATCACCAACCAGGCAGCATACACAAGCTGATATGAGGTCTCCAACATATATACAGCAGAGGACTGCCAAGTCTGGGTTCAATCAGAGAAGATGCACCTAACCCTCAAGAGAATGAAGGCCCCAAGAAGTTTAGAGGTCTGGTGGGGTGAGGTGGGGTGGGGGGTGGGAAAATTCTTGTGGAGACAGGGGTGGGGAGGAGGTATGGGATGTGAAACAGTCAGGGGGTGGACCAGAAGGGGAATAAAATCTGGAGTGTAATAAATAAATAAATAAATAAATTTTAAAAAAAGCAAAAAAAAGGGGGGGTGACTGAGGGGTTCAAGGTCACCATGGGTTATAGTCTCAAACAAACAAAAATAGTTAAAAGAAACTACCCTAGAAAGCTGTATTTCTATAACCTGGATGCTATTTAAACCTCCCAAAACATCGAAATTATCAACACTAACTCAAGAAGAAATAAAAAATGTATGCAGACTCGTAATAAGTAAAGAGAACCTGTCCTTGAAACACACACAACAAAGAAAAGCCCAGACTCTCTTGGCAAATTCTATCAAATCAATTAACTTGAGCCCTCTCGATTTTGTTCATAACGTGGTAGAGGATGGAGTACTTTCTAACGCATTCTATGAGGCTAGTGTAGCCTTTCACTCCAAAGTCAAATAAAGGCACAAAGATGGAAAACATCCTTTACAAGTGTGAATCAGAAGTCCTCACAAAATGCTGCAAACCTAAACCAGCAGCACACAGAGTGGGCACCCAGATTAAGTCGGTTTTGTCCAAACTGCAGTCTTCTTTCCACATATCAAATCCATCAGCATAATGGACTGGTCCTTCAGAAACAAAGAGAAAAATGCATGCAGTGCTCTACTGTGCTCAGCAGAATGTGAAACCAATCCACCTCCCTTTTACTGTTAAACCACTCAACAAACTAGACAGAGGAGGGAACTTTCTCTACCTGATAAATAAAGATCATGTACCATCAAACAAACAAAAAACCTACAGTTAACATCACACCTAATGGTGCAAAACTTAATGTGTCTTCCCCACTGAAAGCAGAAAGAAAAGGCAGTTCGCTCTTGTCATTTCTAATCAACATTCTACTAGAGGACCTAACTGAAGCCGCTGGGCAATAAAAAAGAAATAAAAGATATCCAGGTTGAAAAGAAAAAGAAAAAAAAATGAAGCCGTCTTTATTCAAGGATGATATGATCTTCCAGATGAGAACTACATAAAAACAGTTTTGTTTTTGAGGAAGCTTCTCACTGTGCAGCCCTCGTTGGCCTGGAACTGTCCATGTTCCAGGAGACCAGGCTTTCTGAAATTGCTTCAGTCACAGTACCTCTGCCTCCCACGTGCTAGAATTACAGGCATACATCACTGTGCCTGCCTGAAAATCCTTTTATAAAATCTGCAAAGGGGCCACAGTGCTATATACATGCCTAGAAGCAGTTGCTGCAAATATGTATAATAATAGTGGGACTAGGTATGTGTGGAGTGAATGGCCCAGGAAGCTTGATTACGGTTTTATATTTGTATGAACTTGTCAAAGAATAAATAAAGTGTTCCTTAAAAATTATTGACCTCATGTCAGAAATTTAGCAAACTAAGTTGCGAGATACAAGCTCGATACACAAAAAAATCAGCTGTTATGGGCCAAGTGGATTTCCCCTCTTCCCTGCTGTGTCCCCGCTCGTCTCAGGCCAGCTGGCCCCATTCTCAACTCTTGGTTCCCAGCAGCATCTAGGTGCCCAGGAGCTTGAGAACCACAGCCTCGGTCCCAGGTCACACCATTTCTCACCCAGAGAAACACAGGCTGGGACCCCTATCTTAGGCTAAGTTTCATCTCCCCTGAGTGGTGTTTCTGTGTTACAGAAGCCCAAAAACCGTTCATATTATGCATCTCTTTATAGGTCTCTAGAACGCTGAGTTCACACACCCAAATCACTTGCTCCTTCCTGGGTGACCCTGAAGTGTCACCCAGGGTTTACCTCCCTTCTTCTTCATTAAACGCCTTTCCATTTGTTCTTTGTTCATTTGATTGCTGAACGACAACACTGTTGATTAAGCCAAAATCTCTCTTCCTCCACATAAACCTAGGAAGTGATTTAAGTATTAATAATATCAATTCTTAAAATGTTTCAAGATTCCTGTATCACTATTATATGCGCTCTTTCTACTAAGCTTGGAAAAAATCTCTAAGAGATACATTGTAAAATTTTCCATTTCCATTCTGATAAGCCATCTCACCTAAAAGATCAGTCAGTATCTTTTTATGTGACTCGGAAAATATTTTAGAGTTATGTGAACATTGATTCAACTACAACATCTATAAAATTCATAGCAATCCATTAATTTGTTCATTGTGGGATCTAATGTGTACACACAAACCCCTTGAGGATTCAGTCACTGAACAGAAAAAGAACAGAGGCAACTACTCAGGCAAGACTTTGTTAACAACAGGCAAGCCAGATCCAAATCTAAACTGACATCGCAGCTCTGCTGTCCTGTATCACAGAGCCTACCTCCACTGCCTCCTTATTATTGGATAAGTTAACTAAGAAATTTACATCTGTGAAAATCTGTTACCATAACAAAACTGCTAGAGAAAACATCTGACTGCTAATTTGCTTAACTTTCTTTCTTGATGTAAAATATCAGTGCCTTAGTATGAAGGAAATGACGGGCATGAAGAGATGGCTCAGTGGTTAAGAGCACTGGCTCCTCCTGCAAAGGACCCACATTCAATTCCCAGCACTAACAGCTTACAATCCTTCGTAACTCTAGTCCCAGGAGATTTCAGCCTGGTCTACATAGAGAAATCCAGGGGCAGCCAGGCCACCTAATGAGACTCTTGTCTCAAGCAACAACAAACTGAAGCAAATGGGATTCTCCATAGCCTAATAGAATATATTTACATGTATCTTGGCATGTTCCTTGTGTTACAAATGCATGATAAAAAGTACATCTGAGATAAAAATCACTTGGCCTATAGAGAGGAGTCTTGCCTGAACCTTTAATCTTGCGCCAAAACATAATAGGAAGAAAAGACCTACTTTTTGTGAACGTTGAAACTTACCTCACAGATGAGAGGTTTTTCTGTAGGCTGTCAGTGTTGATTTTAAACTGTGAGTTAGTATTTTCTGACAGATTAACAGAGGAGACACTGTCTAAATTGTGCAAAGAGGGGGGAGATGGAAAAGTGAGATGAAAATCAGATATATTAGATCAAACAGGGGAAAGGTGACTTATCCCAGATTTCCAATAAATTATAACTTTCCCATTTTTTGTAATTCTTTTCTTTCTTTCAGTCTTCAATAACATTTTCAATACAAATTATGGTATTATTTTGCAGAAACACTTTGTGTTCTTTGGTGGATGTACTCAGCTAATTAATGCCTTTTAAAAAGAAGGGCTGAAAGCAGTATCAAGAGAAATGATTTCCAAGCTGAAATTTATAGACTTGAAAGCTGATTCCTATGAAGATGACTTGGCTCTATAAAAAGAAGCAATCCATCAGCTGCCCAGACCCAGACATGGGCCTGCTAGGATTTCTTTTTCATAGGAAATTGCTGCTCTGATGGATTCTTGTTAACCCTAGTGGGCTGGGGACTCAGTGGCCAGGTCGAAGCAGACATTGAAACAGAGTGGTTTGTTGTCTGAGACCCGACATCTACATGAAGTAGTTGAAAGACAATGAAATGTGTCAGAATTGAGGGAAAGACTCATTTCCCCTCTTATTTTACCAGGCTACTCCACTTTAGCCGTTGCACCCCTCACACCCCAACAATTCCACAGTCAATCCCGCATTCCATTTATTCCCACTGACAGGGGAAGGCTGTTGAAGATTTATCGAGACTGTCCTAGCACCCTTGCCTACTGCACACACCAGCTCTGCTAGTTCTTCAAATGTCATATTCCCCTATGGACCAATGCACTGACTGTCAGACAAACAGAAGCCCTGCCAAGCTCCTTTTTCTCTGTAACTCTTTGCCTGGAGAGCTGCTACTAGGACCAGCAAGCCCACCACCCCATGCAAGACAGTCAAAAGGATGGAGAATTTACAAGACTCTACTCTATACACCCAGGAACCTTTTGTTTGATTTGTTTGTATTTGGTTTGTTGATTTCTTTTGTGTTATTTTATTGCAGAGAGGGTTGGGGGACACAATGTCTCACTATGTAGTCCAGGCTGACAATCCTCTGCCTCAGCTCAGATCAGCTTCCCATGTTAGTGTACATCAGCTGCAGTTTCTCTCTCTCTCTCTCTCTCTCTCTCTCTCTCTCTCTCTCTCTCTCTCTCTCTCTCTCTCTCTCTCTCTCTGTGTGTGTGTGTCTGTGTGTGTCTGTGTGTGTCTGTGTGTGTGTCTGTGTGTTTTGTGACAGGTTCGTACTGTGCAGTCTTATAGCCTTAAGTGGCCTGGAACTCACTGTGTAGTCCTAAGTGACCTCTAACTTGTGGCAATCCCCCTGCTTCTACCTACCAAGCACTGGTAGGCAGGTGACACCATATCTAACTAAAATAGCAAATATTTGAGTAATAAATCACAATCAAATAACTTCTCCAAAGTTTGAATGAAGCATGCATTTAACTGCAGTGTAGTGGTTAATGTGGGCTCTGTTTAATTGCTCTGTAGTGGGTAGCATAGGCTCTGCAGCCAGCCTGCCTGGGTTCAAAACCTGCCTTACCATCTAGTAGCTAGCTATGAAACATGGAACATGGACCTTGCTAATTAAACCACCAATGCCTGGCTTCTCTCTACAAAATAGAACTGGATGCAGGGCCCACTTTCTTTCTTTTTTTTTCTTTTTTAAATTTTATTTTAATTAGGTATTTTCTTCATTTCCATTTCCAATGCTATCCCAAAAGTCCCTCATACCCCCCACTCCCCTACCCACCCACTCTCACTTCTTGGCCCTGGCATTCCCCTGTACTGAGGCATATAAAGTTTGCAACCAATGGGCCTCTCTTTCCACTGATGGCCGACTAGGCCATCTTCTGATACATATGCAGCTAGCGACACGAGCTCCAGGGGGTACTGGTTAGTTCATATTGCTGTTCCACATATAAGGTTGCAGACCCCTTTAGCTCCTTGGTTACTTTCTCTAGCTCCTCCACTGGGGTCCCTGGGGTCCATCCAATAGCTGAATGTGAGCATCTACTTATGTGTTTGCTAGGCACCGGCATAGCCTCACAAGACACGGTGTATGCAATGGTGTCAGTGTTTGTAGGCTGATTATGGGATGGATCCCTGGGTATGGCAGTCTCTAGATAGTGCATCCTTTCGTCTCAGCTCCAAACTTTGTCTCTGTAACTCATTCCATGGGTGTTTTGTTCCTAATTCTAAGAACGGGCAAAGTGTCCACACTTTGGTCTTCATTCTTCTTGAGTTTCATGTGTTTTGCAAATTGTATCTTACATCTTGGGTATCCTAAGTTTTGGGCTAATATGCACTTATCAGTGAGTACATATCCTGTGAGTTCCTTTGTGATTGGGTTACCTCACTCAGGATGATGCCCTCCAGGTCCATCCATTTGCCTAGGAATTTCATAAATTCATTCTTTTTAATAGCTGAGTAGTACTCCATTGTGTAAATGTACCACATTTTCTGTATCCATTCCTCTGTTGAGGGGCATCTGGGTTCTTTCCAGCTTCTGGCTAGCTATTATAAATAAGGCTGCTATGAACATAGTGGAGCATGTGTCCTTCTTACCGGTTGGAACATCTTCTGGATATATGCCCAGGAGAGGTATTGTGGTAGATAGATAGGTAGATATATGGATGGATAGATAAAAGATGATGGATGTATAGATAGATATAGATATATAAACAGATAATAGATTATAGATAATAGATGATAGATAGGTAGGTAGATGATTGATAGATATAGATAGATAGATAGATAGATAGATAGATAGATAGATAGATAGATGATGGATATATAGATAGATAGAGATATATAGACAGATAATAGGTTATAGATAATAGATGAATAGAAAGGTAGGTAGATAGGTAAGTATGTAGGTATATAGGTAGAGAGATAGATAGATAGATAGATAGATAGATAGATAGATAGATAGATAGATGGGTAGCTATAGATAGATAATAGATTATATATAATAGATGATAGGTAGATAGTTGATAGAGAGAAGATAGATAAATGATAGATGATGGATATATAGATAGGTATAGATAAACAGATAATAGACAGAATATAGGTAATAGATGATGGATAGATGATAGATAGATAGATAGATAGATAGATAGATAGATAGATAGATAGATGATGGATATACAGATAGGTATAGATAAATAGATAATAGACAGAATATAGATGATAGATGATGGATAGATGATAGATAGATAGATAGATAGATAGATAGATAGATAGATAGATAGATAGATGATGGATATACAGATAGGTATAAGTAAATAGATAATAGACAGAATATAGATGATAGATGATGGATAGATGATAGATAGATAGATAGATAGATAGATAGATAGATAGATAGATAGATAGATAATGACCTGCACTTCTAATCAGAGCCTTCTGTGAACAGAATTTAAACCTACTGGGTGCCGGCTAACATGAAGGGTGTTCAATGCTGATTCTTTTACCAAGATATAATTGACATTTTTTAAAGAATAAGAACAATTATTTATTTGCATTTCTTTAGTTTAATCCATGAAAGGTTCAGGATCACATGAGTTCTGTACCCAACAACCTTTTCCTAGTCAAGCCACTTTGGAATTCAGCATGGACTCTGCACTGAGCTCTGTTCCCCAGATTACTCTGGCTGTGTTCAGTTTACCTGCAGGGGTCGCTATGCTGTTTTATACACATAGGCTCATCTCTGGCCTGAGTGGAATTCAGTTTCACTTCCAGCATAACCACCTTCAGTTTTGAGAAGACCCATGTGTCTGTTCTCTTTGATTCTCTGGAACTCACTTATAGCCAAAAATAGCCTTACAGCACTGCTGTCCAGGTAATATATGCCTTAGAGGTCCTGTTCCCAGCAGGCCTCCACAGGAGCCAAGATGGCGAAAAGAGACTCTAACTTTTTTTTTTTGACATTGTATTTATTTATTAATTTATTTATTAGGTGACATTTTTTGAGATCATAATTACAATTATTCTCCCTTCCTTTTCCTTTCCCCAAACCCGTCTATGTACCACTCTCTACTATCCTTCAAATTCATGGCCTCTTTTTTTCTCATTTGCTTGCTACTGCATGCTTGTAAGAATACATATATACACATATTCTGTTCAGTATGTTTAATGCTGCTTGGATGTATGTTTTTAGGGCTGACCTTTTGGCACTGGATAACCAGTTGGTGTGTTCTTCCCTGGGGAGGACTCCCTCTCCCACTCCCAGCTTTCCTCAGTGACCCATAACTCTTGGGTTCATAGAACTGAGGCCTCATGGGCTTTTTTCTGTCCAGTTTGCCATGATCATTGGTGTCATCTTTGTTCACTCACATTTGAGTGATCATGTTGGTGGGACTTTACGAGTATAGCTTCAGGTGTTATGTGGACACACAGTCTCATAGCAAACTCCCTGATCTGGCTCTTACAATCTTCCCACCATCCTTTCCCAATGTTCCCTGAACCTTAGGGGCAGGAGTATTTTGTAGGTGTATTCATTGGGACTGGACTTTACATCTTAGCTTTTTGATTGGTTGGCTTTCTATACTGCTCTCCATCTGTTACAGTGAAGTTTCATTGATAAGGGGTGAAGACTACACTCATCTGTGTCACCTGTTGGTTAGGATCATTTAAAAAAAAACATAGTGGCACTAAGCACTACCTATTTTCTTTTTATTCATGCTGAAGTGTACTGAGAAGAGCACACAAAAGTAAAAACAGAAGAACTAAATCTTTGTTCTTATTGGTCCACCTCAATCCCAATATAAGAAAGAGACTGGAACTGATTTTGTATGCATGAACTATTGAGATAAGTAAAGATGAAATTTTTCATCTAAGGCAAAGTCTTTCTTCTGTTGCACAGGGCCACCAGGCACAAAGGTGCCTCTCAGAGCCCCTGTTGCAGCTAAGTTTTCTGCTCTCATGTTTGCATCCTACTAAAGTCTTTATTTCAACTGTGCCCTTCCTTCGAATCTTGATGGACTCTTTCTAACTGGAAGGGCCATGCTCATAGAAATGCATCCTATGAGTTGGGTTATGTTATCAGCTGTTTTCTAACATATGAAATCCTCATCATCCTTTTTTAAAAATAGTTGTTCAAAGCAGAACTTATTTTTTATTTATTTCGTAGTCCCACATACACTCTAAAACCAGCAATAATAAAATAACTACTTTGAACCATTCAATTTTTCTATATTTCTCCCACAAACTGTTACTAGCCATGCTTTTGATAATATCTTGTTTAATGAAGCAAAGGGTATGATGATATAAATGAAAAATTGAAAAGGGGGGCTCATTGGACAGCTCAGTAACACGGGGAGAGGAGAGAGCAGATTCTCATAATTACATATAAAAACGCAAAGCACACACACATACACACACACAACATGTGCACAAACACGCACATATAAGTAGAAATAAACAAACAAAATTTTTTAAACCAAAAGAAGTAGAGTTTGGTGTAGTCTCAAATACCTGTGGCCCCAGCACTGGAGAGGCTGAGGCAGGCAAAGAACCTTATGTTTGAAGCTATCCTGGATCACACAGAACGTTCTAGACCAGCCAAGGCTGTACATGGAGAGCCTGTCTCAAAAGAAAAAAAAAAAAAAAAGCTGGTAACTTAAGCTCACATAACAGTGTGTCTACACCATGGCTTTCTCGGTGTTTCAGCAAAGGAAAACAAATGAAAGATTCTTCTGATGCTATGCACTATTATTAAATGCAGAGCAATGCTATCTAAGTTCTAATGCAGCCTTATAGTAAAATAGTTCTCAATCATTTTTGTTTCATGAGTAAAATGTCCCCCATTTTCTAACTGTATTTAGACTTCAGTAATGCAGGGACCGGAACTGACACAAGATCCCACCCTGTGTGTACCACATTGTCTTTTCCTCTGGGCCTTGGCTGCTGTGTTTTCCTTCTTTGTGTTTCATTGCTATGTAGTTAGAATATTTTGGTGAATCAAAATACAACCTGACTCAATTAAATGAAGTGTATTTTCCAATAACCACTTCTTAAGGGGAAAAATAATGAACTATGAACTATAGCACAGCAGTATAGTGTAGCAATGAATTATAGAGCAACATATAACACTCCACTGCAGAGTTAGAAATAGAGAAACAATTAGCCTGTCTCTTTCAAAGCTCAGGTCCATTGGCTGCATTCAGTTTCATCTGTTTATGTGTTAAACTTTTCCTTTGACAATTTCCCACATGTGTACAATGCATTTTGGTTACTTTTGTCTCTCCACCCTTTTTTATCTCCCTTCCATTCCCTGTCAATTCCCCTCCCTTCAGCAACTTTCTCATATTTGTTCATGTCTTTTGTTTTGTGAGTCACTAAGTGGCTCATCTGTGTGATGACAGAGCCCAGTAGAATCACCAGTTGGTACACATCTGAAGATACAGACTTCTCATGCCCCAGAATCAGTAAGTTCATAGTTCAGAGAGGAGGGGTGGGGCCCTATAAGCCCCTCTCACATCTTTGATGGGCTGTTGACAGGTCAACTAAGACGCAGACTTGCTATGACTGTCCTGATCTTCACTGTGTTGTCAAAGTTGGCGTCAATCTCACAGCAATTGTCTTACCTTGGTCCCTTTAGTATTGGGATCACAAGTGTAAGACACCACACTTAGAATTTTCTTTCATAGAACCCTTCCGTTTTCGAGCTACCAGTTCAGTATGCACAGCATTTACCAAAACTACAGCTCAGAGCTGGAGCACAGAAGCTTGCCTGCTTCTGTGTTTAAAGTTCACCCCACCTTTGTGTTAGACCTTGGTTTTAACAACTCTCTTTCTTAGTCATGAATAACAGGCAGGGAACCTGCTTTCTAGAGCAAATTTCTCTCTCTATCCAGAAACAATAACAGTCATCGCCAGATGGCCTCTTGCTATGTGCCTTGGCTTTAATGACCCAGAAGACAGATACTTTCAGGAAAGCAGTGGGCAAAGGCTTTGCAAGAACAATGACATGCTGCTAAAAATCCTCACCGCATGGAGAACAGAACTTAAGAAAGACAGTAGTCAAGTCTCTCCATACTCTTAAGCATACAAAAATATCTCCATGCAGGGATTCTTTAAGTTTAAAGAAGCCTATATATTAAGCGTACTTATTTTAAAAAATGATGTATTATACATAATCATGGTAATGAGGACATGGCACACAGGCGTAGGTGGAGAACAGCTATCAAGAGTCTCTCCTGTCATCATGGGGGGTTCAAGATTGCTCAGAAGTTATCATGCTTGGCAGCAGGTGCCTTTGCTCGCTTAACTATCTCGTGAATTCTCAACGGGGAGGTTTTTAAGTTTATATCCCTGTGATAAAAAGTTGTGATATTATAAGTATCATTCGAAAACAAAAACTCGAAAGACTTGTTTTAAGGAGCAACCATTCTCGGAAGGATATAATCTATGTTACCTGCAATCTGAAAGGTATTGAGAACTTGTGTGACAATTCAGTCTGAAAAATAATAAGCCCCCAAAGTTCTGAGCTTCTTTATTCTAATCATCAATCATAATAGTATTTTTAAGTGTAAAAATTAACCCAAGGTAAATGGATCAGATGTGTGGTCTAGTGTGGCTTTTACTGTTGAAGCAGTTTGTAACTGCTCCTTCGGGAAACTTTTCCACTAACACATTCATTTGCACATTCTTAGTCTGAAAATAGAAACTGTCCCGCTAGCCTGAGAGGACGGCTGGATTCTTCAGTTTTTCTTTTGTTCTCCATTCTTTGATAATAGACATTCATTCTCTGTGACTACGAAAGAGGAGGGAGGATATGTGCAACAACAACTTGCTTCAGATTTACCTTCCACCAACAACAGGTAAAAGACTCTGAAACAATTGTCAACAATTGCTGTGAAACGCCGTAACGGGGTATGGTCAGTGTAACATCTGAAACTTTCGTTGCTTATAAAATGTTCATCTTTGAAAGCGATGCCTTCAGAATCACCTGTCTCTGTCCGCCATCTCTGAAAACAAAAAGGCAGATTCTCCACTCAAAGGGGCCTTTTCTTCTTTTGATTCTCTCAGAACAAAAATCTGACCCACTGTGTAAATACTCACTAGTATGTCCTTTTAAAATGTACATTGAATTGCATACAGTCTGTGCTTTGAGTGGGGTTTTCCCTTTATCACGTCTAATAGAGATCTCTGAGAAGAGTAACTTAGCCCGCACGGCATCGCCATTTTCCAGGATGCCTGCCAAGTGGGTACTTAGAAGGATGGCCTCTGGGCGAGAGGAGGGCCTTATCCTCTATCTGGGACCAGACACAATCCAGGAGGCTCCCAGGAGGACAGGATCTGCTAACTGATAGCGCTTTCCCATTTCTGACTGCAGAGATAGCTGGTATTTCCAAGACTTAATATTTAACTCACACCAATAAATCATGGTTTAGGCTGCTTCCTTGAATTCCATTTGTCATGTTTCTATTGCTTTTATGTTCTTGTTTTCAAAAGTGTAAATTCTTTAATAGATTTAGAGTTAGAGAAGAATATGCAGGTTTCAGCCCTTTGTTGAACCTAGTGATTGCCCTCCTTAATGTCTCTCCATCAGGGCTCTTTTATTTGTGTGTGGGGTGTGTGTGTGTGTGTGTGTGTCTGTGTGTGTGTCTGTGTGTGTGTCTGTGTGTCTGTGTGTGTGTCTGTGTGTGTCTGTGTGTCTGTGTGTCTGTGTGTCTGTGTCTGTGTCTGTGTGTCTATGTGTCTGTGTCTGTGTCTGTGTCTGTGTCTGTGTCTGTGTCTGTGTCTGTGTCTGTGTCTGTGTCTGTGTCTGTGTCTGTGTCTGTGTCTGTGTCTGTGTCTGTGTATGTGTATGTGTCTGTGTCTGTGTCTGTGTATGGTGTGGTTGTTTTGTTCTCATTTCAGGGGTGGTTTTGTTTTGTCGTTCATCTTCGGGTTTTTTGAGATAAGAACTCATAGAGCTCAGACTAGACTAGAACCTCATTTTCTTTCATGTTTCCCAAAAAATAGTGTCACACAGCAGATGGGCTCTAATATTTTGTACCTGCAAGACATTGGACAAGTGTGATTCCCAGAGGTTTTTTTTTTTTTAAGACTTCCATAGTAAAGGCAGTAATGTTTAAGAAGACATTATAAAAATAGCTGCAGAGCAGCCCACAGCCGTTGAAGAATGGCATCTTTTGGGGAAGCAGAATGTGAGGCTGCACTCTGGTAGGTTAGAAGGTGGGATTAGGGGCTGGAGAGACAGCTCAGGAGTTACAAGCACTTGTTGCTCTTGCAGAGGACCTGAGTTCTATTGCCAGTATCCTTATGGTGGCTAACAACTGCCCCCATACCCAGACATCTAATGACTCACTCACCTGTCTGCCTGTGAATTCTCTTGTCTTAGGAAGGTCTGTAAAGCTTGCATTATATTAAATCCTTGCCTTTCAGAATCTTACAAAAGAGGATTAGAAAGTGAAGCTGATTGAAAGGAAATGTGTCCTGTCCGTAGACCCTCTGTAAGAGTCAGCTGGGGAGATACTGTGACTAAGGAGGCTGCCAGCTTTCCAGGGTTTATTTGAACTCTGGTAGAGCCTATCACTTTTACTATTTTAACTTCTACCCATTAGAAGAATCTGCAACTCACTTTCCCCTCTATAAAATCCTTAACTCCGGCTCCAGGAGATCTAATGCCCCTTCTGACCTCAGGTACCAGCAACATGCACGGTGCATAGGCATACATAGAGAAAAGCATTCGTACATATAAAATACAGTAAATGAATATTTTTAAAGGTGAATGTGCTATTTAAAGGGTACAAGAGACTACCTAGGTGATAGAGAGAAAACACAGAAACTTTAAGGGGCTAACAATTCAACATTACGAAATCTTAACATGTTTTATGAGTTAAGGTTCTCTAGAGGAGCAGTGCCTATAGAACACATACATATCACTAGTAGAAGTATTCAGTTAATTTATGCAATGCAGTTGACCTTCATTAGAGGCTGAGAACCCAGGAGTTACTTAGTTCATGAGGCTGGGTACCTCAAGAGTCCTAATTCAGCGTCAAAGACCTGGATGGTTACTGGAGAACTGCTGGTCCTTGGTCTACATTGGAAGCCTGAAAAAGGTGGTTCTAGTAGTAGTTAAGAAATAAGCCACGACAGAGGCAGACAGCTTCTGGGACAGGCGGGAGCCACAGAGTCGCTGAGGCAGCACCCTTTTGGGGCTGCAGACATCCAGCACCCTCCCAGCCGGAGGACAGTGATCCACCCTGCAGGGAGCGCCATCTTGGCTCCGGGGCTCCGCCGAACTTAGTCTGCAGAGGTGAGAGTGAGGACCACAGAGGCAGACAGCTTCTGGGACAGGCGGGAGCCACAGAGTCGCTGAGGCAGCACCCTTTTGGGGCTGCAGACATCCGGCACCCTCCCAGCTGGAAGACTGTATTCTACCCTGCACAGGAGCCCTCTGCCTCAGGAGCAGGGAGCACATCTTGGATCCAGGACTCCTCTGAACTTAGGAAGGTAGTCTGCACAGCTGAGAGTGTGCACCACAGAAGCTGACAGCTTCTGTGACCTGCCAAAGCAACACAGCATATGGGAAAGGTCCTGTTTTCGGCCTTCTTCTTCGGCCAGGAGAAGGTCCAAACGCCAGATATCTGTACACCTTCCCTTTAAGAGGAAAGCTTGTCAGCAGGGAGTGCTCTAACCACTGAAACTCAGAGGAGAGAGCCTGTCTCCCAGGTCTGCTGACAGACGATACTCAGAATCACCAGAAGAACAACCTCTGAACAGAGACAACTATAACAACTCCAGAGATTACCAGATGGCAAGAGGTAAACGTAAGAATCTTACTAACAGAAACCAAGACCACTCACCATCATCAGGACCCAGCACTCCCACTTCGCCCAGTCCAGGGCACCCCAACACACCTGAAAAGCTAGACCTGGATTTAAAAGCATATCTCATGATGATGATAGAGGACATCAAGAAGGACTTTAAAGAACTACAGGAGAACATGGCTAAAGAGTTACAAGTCCTTAAAGAAAAACAGGAAAACACAACCAAACTGGTAGAAGTCCTTAAAGAGAAACAGGAAAACACATCCAATCAGATGATGGAAATGAACAAAACCATACTAGACCTAAAAAGGGAAGAAGACACAATAAAGAAAACCCAAAAGGAGGCAACACTAGAGATAGAAACCCTAGGAAAGAAATCTGGGACCATAGATGTGAGCATCAGCAACAGAATACAAGAGATGGAAGAGAGAATCTCAGGTGCAGAAGATTGCATAGAGAACATCGGCACAACAATCAAGGAAAATGGAAAATGCAAAAAGATCCTAACTCAAAACATCCAGGAAATACAGGACACAATGAGAAGACCAAACCTACGGATAATAGGAGTGGATGAGAATGAAGATTTTCAACTCAAAGGACCAGCAAACATCTTCAACAAAATTATAGAAGAAAATTTCCCAAATCTAAAGAAAGAGATGCCCATGAACATACAAGAAGCCTACAGAACTCCAAATAGGCTGAACCAGAAAAGAAATACCTCCCGACACATAATAATCAGAACAACAAATGCTCTAAATAAAGATAGAATGCTCATCCGGCTGGATCAGCGCCGGGGTAGCGGGAGCACAGGGTTGCCTGACACCCGCCAGCTACCCACGACCCCCGCCGCAGGATTTTGGGACTGCTGGTGAGTGGAACACAACTTCTGCTCCAATCCAATTGCGCGGGACCTGAGACTGCATTAGTTAGGGAAGCAGAAACCGGCCTGAGTAGGGCCACAGGCCTCATCCGGCCAGATCAGCGCCGGGGTAGCGGGAGCGCAGGGTTGCCTGACACCCGCCAGCTACCCACGACCCCCACCGCAGGATTTTGGGACTGCTGGTGAGTGGAACACAGCTTCTGCTCCAATCCAATTGCGCGGGACCTGAGACTGCATTAGTTAGGGAAGCAGAAACCGGCCTGAGTAGGGCCACAGGCCTCATCCGGCCGGATCAGCGCCGGGGTAGCAGGAGCCCAGGGTTGCCTGACACCCGCCAGCTACCCACGACCCCCGCCGCAGGATTTTGGGACTGCTGGTGAGTGGAACACAGCTTCTGCTCCAGTCCAATCACGCGGGACCTGAGACTGCTCTGGTTGGGGAGAGAGAAATCCGGCCTACATAGGGCCACAACCCTCTTCCGGTCAGAAAAGCACCGGGGCAGCTGGGGCGCAGGGTCTGCTGACACTCGCCAGCTACCCACAACACCCGCCACAGGATCTTAAGACTTCTGGTGAGTGGAGCACAGCTTCTGCTCCAATCCAATTGCGCGGGACCTGAGACTGCATTAGTTAGGGAAGCAGAAACCGGCCTGAGTAGGACCACAGGCCTCATCCGGCCGGATCAGCGCCGGGGTAGCGGGAGCGCAGGGTTGCCTGACACCCGCCAGCTACCCACGACCCCCGCCGCAGGATTTTGGGACTGCTGGTGAGTGGAACACAGCTTCTGCTCCAGTCCAATCACGCGGGACCTGAGACTGCTCTGGTTGGGGAGAGAGAAATCCGGCCTACATAGGGCCACAACCCTCTTCCGGTCAGAAAAGCACCGGGGCAGCTGGGGCGCAGGGTCTGCTGACACTCGCCAGCTACCCACAACACCCGCCACAGGATCTTAAGACTTCTGGTGAGTGGAGCACAGCTTCTGCTCCAATCCAATTGCGCGGGACCTGAGACTGCATTAGTTAGGGAAGCAGAAACCGGCCTGAGTAGGACCACAGGCCTCATCCGGCCGGATCAGCGCCGGGGTAGCAGGAGCCCAGGGTTGCCTGACACCCGCCAGCTACCCACGACCCCCGCCGCAGGATTTTGGGACTGCTGGTGAGTGGAACACAGCTTCTGCTCCAGTCCAATCACGCGGGACCTGAGACTGCTCTGGTTGGGGAGAGAGAAATCCGGCCTACATAGGGCCACAACCCTCTTCCGGTCAGAAAAACACGGGGCAGCTGGGGCGCAGGGTCGGCTGACACTCACCAGCTACCCACAACACCCACCACAGGATCTTAAGACTTCTGGAGAGTGGAACACAGCTTCTGCTCCAATCCAATTGCACGCGGGACCAGAGACTGCATTAGTTAGGGAAGCAGAAAAACGGCCTGAGTAGGACCACAGGCCTCTTCCGGCTGGACCAGCACCGGGGTACCGTCAGCTACCCACGACCCCCGCCGCAGGATTTAGAGACTGCTGGTGAGTGGAACACAGCTTCTGCTCCAATCTTTAAACAGTGACAACGATAACAACTAACCCCAGAGATTACCAGATGGCGAAAGGTAAACGTAATAATCTTACTAACAGAAACCAAGACCACTCACCATCATCAGAACCCAGCACCCCCACTTCGCCCAGTCCAGGGCACCCCAACACACCGGAAAAGCTAGACACGGATTTAAAAGCATATCTCCTGATGATGATAAAGGACTTCAAGAAGGACTTTAATAACACACTTAAAGAAATGCAGGAGAACACTGCTAAACAGGCAGAAGGCAATAAAGAGGAAGCACAAAAATCCCTTAAAGAATTGCAGGAGAACACTGCTAAAGAGTTACAAATCCTTAAAGAAAAACACGATAACATAATCAAACAGGTAGAAGTCCTTAATGAAAAACAGGAAAACACATCCAAACAGATGATGGAAATGAACAAAACCATACTAGACCTAAAAAGGGAAGTAGACACAATAAAGAAAACCCAAAATGAGGCAACACTGGAGATAGAAACCCTAGGAAAGAAATCTGGAACCATAGATACGAGCATCAGCAACAGAATACAAGAGATGGAAGAGAGAATCTCAGGTGCAGAAGATTCCATAGAGAACATCGGCACAACAATCAAGGAAAATGTAAAATGCAAAAAGATCCTAACTCAAAACATCCAAGAAATACAGGACACAATGAGAAGACCAAACCTACGGATAATAGGAGTGGATGAGAATGAAGATTTTCAACTCAAAGGACCAGCAAACATCTTCAACAAAATTATAGAAGAAAACTTCCCAAATCTAAAGAAACAGATGCCCATGAACATACAAGAAGCCTACAGAACTCCAAATAGACTGGACCAGAAAAGAAATACCTCCCGACACATAATAATCAGAGCAACAAATGCACTAAATAAAGATAGAATACTAAAAGCAGTAAGAGAAAAAGGCCAAGTAAAATATAAAGGCAAGCCTATCAAAATTACACCAGATTTTTCACCAGAGACTATGAAAGCCAGAAGATCCTGGACGGATGTTATACAGACACTAAAAGAACACAAATTCCAGCCCAGGCTACTATACCCAGCCAAACTCTCAATTAACATAGATGGAGAAACCAAAGTATTCCACGACAAAACCAAATTCACACATTATCTCTCCACGAATCCAGCCCTTCAAAGGATAATAACAGAAAAAAACCAATACAAGGACAGGAACCACGCCCTAGAAACAACAAGAAGGTAATCCCTCAACAAACCTAAAAGAAGACAGCCACAAGAACAAAATGCCAACTTTAACAACAAAAATGACAGGAAACAACAATTACTTTTCCTTAATATCTCTTAATATCAATGGACTCAACTCCCCGATAAAAAGACATAGACTAACAAACTGGCTACACAAACAAGACCCAACATTTTGCTGCTTACAGGAAACTCATCTCAGAGAAAAGGATAGACACTACCTCAGAATGAAAGGCTGGAAAACAATTTTCCAAGCAAATGGCATGAAGAAACAAGCTGGAGTAGCCATTCTAATATCTGATAAGATTGACTTCCAACCCAAAGTCATCAAAAAAGACAGGGAGGGGCACTTCATACTCATCAAAGGTAAAATCCTCCAAGAGGAACTAGCAACCCTGAATATCTATGCTCCAAATACAAAGGCAGCCACATTCATTAAAGAAACTTTAGTAAATCTCAAAGCACACATTGCACCTCATACAATAATAGTGGGAGACTTCAACACACCACTTTCACCAATTGACAGATCATGGAAACAGAAACTAAACAGGGACACAGAGAAACTAAGAGAAATTATGAATCAAATGGATCTGGCAGATATCTACAGAACATTCTATCCTAAAACAAAAGGATATACCTTCTTCTCAGCACCTCATGGTACCTTCTCCAAAATTGACCACATAATTGGTCACAAAGCAGGCCTCAACAGATATAAAATATTGAAATTGTCCCATGCATCCTATCAGATCACCATGGACTAAGGCTGATCTTCAATAACAAAATAAATAATAGAAAGCCAACATTCACGTGGAAACTGAACAACACTCTTCTCAATGATACCTTGGTCAAGGAAGGAATAAAGAAAGATATTAAGGACTTTTTAGAGTTCAATGAAAATGAAGCCACAACATACCCAAACTTATGGGACGCAATGAAAGCATTTCTAAGAGGAAAACTCATAGGTCTGAGTGCCTCCAAAAAGAAACTAGAGAGAGCACACATTAGCAGCTTGACAACACACCTAAAAGCCCTAGAACAAAAGGAAGCAAATTCACCCAAAAGGAGTAGACGGCAGGAAATAATCAAAATCAGGGGCGAAATCAATCAAGTGGAAACAAGAAAAACTATTCAAAGAATCAACCAATCAAGGAACTGATTCTTTGAGAAAATCAACAAGATAGATAAACCCTTAGCCAGACTCACTAGAGGGCACAGGGAAAGCATTCTAATTAACAAAATCAGAAATGAAAAAGGAGACATAACAACAGATCCTGAAGACATCCAAAACACCATCAGATCCTTCTACCAAAGGCTATACTCAACAAAACTGGAGAACCTGGATGAAATGGAGAAGTTCCTAGAGAGGTACCAGCTACCAAAGTTGAACCAAGATCAGGTTAATGATCTAAACAGCCCTATATCCCCCAAAGAAATAGAAGCAGTCATTAATAGTCTCCCAACCAAAAAAAGCCCAGGACCAGATGGGTTTAGTGCAGAGTTCTATCAGACCTTCAAAGAAGATCTAATCCCAGTTCTTCACAAACTATTCCACAAAATAGAAACAGAAGGTACTCTACCCAACTCATTCTATGAAGCCACAATTACTCTGATACCTAAACCACAAAAAGACCCAACAAAGATAGAAAACTTCAGACCAATATCCCTTATGAATATTGATGCAAAAATCCTCAATAAAATTCTTGCTAACCGAATCCAAGAACACATCAAAACAATCATCCATCCTGACCAAGTAGGTTTCATCCCAGGGATGCAGGGATGGTTCAATATACGGAAATCCATCAACGTAATCCAGTATATAAACAAACTCAAAGACAAAAACCACATGGTCATCTCGTTAGATGCGGAAAAAGCATTTGACAAGATCCAACACCCATTCATGATAAAAGTCTTGGAAAGATCAGGAATTCAAGGCCCATACCTAAACATGATAAAAGCAATCTACAGCAAACCAGTAGCCAACATCAAAGTAAATGGTCAGAAGCTTGAAGCAATCCCTCTAAAAACAGGGACTAGACAAGGCTGTCCACTTTCTCCATACCTATTCAACATTGTACTGGAAGTCCTAGCCAGAGCAATTCGACAACAAAAGGAGATCAAAGGGATACAAATTGGAAAAGATGAAGTCAAAATATCACTTTTTGCAGATGATATGATAGTATATATAAGTGACCCTAAAAATTCCACCAGAGAACTCCTAAGCCTGATAAACAGCTTCGGTGAAGTAGCTGGATATAAAATTAACTCAAACAAATCAATGGCCTTTCTCTACACAAAGAATAAACAGGCTGAGAAAGAAATTAGGGAAACAACACCCTTCTCAATAGTCACAAATAATATAAAATATCTTGGCGTGACTCTAACTAAGGAAGTGAAAGATCTGTATAATAAAAACTTCAAGTCTCTGAAGAAAGAAATTATAGAAGATCTCAGAGATAGAAAGATCTCCCATGCTCATGGATTGGCAGGATCAACATTGTAAAAATGGCTATCTTGCCAAAAGCAATCTACAGATTCAATGCAATCCCCATCAAAATACCAAATCAATTCTTCAACGAATTAGAAAGCGCAATCTGCAAATTCATCTGGAATAACAAAAAACCTAGGATAGCAAAAACTCTTCTCAAGGATAAAAGAACCTCTGGTGGAATCACCATGCCGGACCTAAAGCTCTACTACAGAGCAATTGTGATAAAAACTGCATGGTACTGGTATAGTGACAGACAAATAGACCAATGGAATAGAATTGAAGACCCAGAAATGAACCCACACACCTATGGTCACTTGATCTTCGACAAGGAAGCTAAAAACATCCAGTGGAAGAAAGACAGCATTTTCAACAAATGGTGCTGGCACAACTGGTTGTTAACATGTAGAAGAATGCGAATCGATCCATTCCTATCTCCTTGTACTAAGGTCAAGTCTAAGTGGATCAAGGAACTTCACATAAAACCAGAGACACTGAAACTTATAGAGGAGAAAGTGGGGAAAAGCCTTGAAGATATGGGCACAGGGGAAAAATTCTTGAATAGAACAGCAATGGCTTGTGCTGTAAGATTGAGAATTGACAAGTGGGACCTCATGAAACTGCAAAACTTCTGCAAGGCAAAAGACACCATCAATAAGACAAAAAGACCACCAACAGATTGTGAAAGGATCTTTACCTATCATAAATCAGATAGGGGACTAATATCCAATATATATAAAGAACTCAAGAAGGTGGACTTTTTTATCTTTGAGAAGAGTGTTGTTTAGTTTCCACATGTATGTTGGCTTTCTATTATTTACTTTGTTATTGAAGATCAGTCTTAGTCCATGGTGATCTGATAGGGTGCATGGGACAATTTCAATATTTTTGTATATATTGAGGCTTCTTTTGTGACCAATTATGTGGTCAATTTTGGAGAAGGTACCGTGAGGTGCTGAGAAGAAGGTATATCCTTTCGTTTTAGGATAAAATGTTCTGTAGAAATCTGTCAGATCCATTTGTTTCATGACCTCTGTTAGTTTCACTGTGTCCCTGTTTAGTTTCTGTTTCCATGATCTGTCCATTGGTGAAAGTGGTGTGTTGAAGTCTCCCACTATTATTGTGTGAGGTGCAATGTGTGCTTTGAGCTTTACTAAAGTATCTTTAATGAATGAGGCTGCCCTTTTATTTGGCGCATAGATATTCAGAATTGATAGTTCCTCTTGGAGGATTTTACCTTTGATGAGAATGAAGTGCCCTTCCTTGTGTTTTTTGATGACTTTGGGTTGGAAGTCAATCTTATCAGATATTAGAATGGCTACTCCAGCTTGTTTCTTCCTACCATTTGCTTGGAAAATTGTTTTCCAGCCTTTCATTCTGAGGTAGTGTCTATCTTTTTCTCTGAGATGAGTTTCCTGTAAGCAGCAAAATGTTGGTTCCTGTTTCTGTAGCCAGCCTGTTAGTCTATGTCTTTTTATTGGGGAGTTGAGTCCATTGATATTAAGAGATATTAGGGAGAAATAATTGTTGCTTCCTTTTATTTTTGTTGTTAGAGTTGGTGTTCTGTTTTTGTGGCTGTCTTCTTTTAGGTTTGTTGAGGGATTACCTTCTTGCTTTTTCTATGACGTGGTTTTCGTCCTTGTATTGATTTTTTTCTGTTATTATCCTTTGAAGTGCTGGATTCGTGGAAAGATAATGTGTGAATTTGGTTTTATCGTAGAATACTTTGGTTTCTCCATCTATGGTAATTGAGAGTTTGGCTGAGTATAGTAGCATGGGCTGGAAATTGTGTTCTCTTAGTGTCTGTATAACATCTGTCCAGGCCCTTCTGGCTTTCATAGTCTCTGGTGAAAAATCCGGTGTAATTCTGATAGGCTTGCCTTTATATGTTACTTGACCTTTTTCCCTTACTGCTTTTAGTATTCTATCTTTATTCAGTGCATTTGTTGTTCTGATTATTATGTGTCAGAAGGAATTTCTTTTCTGGTCCAGTCTATTTGGAGTTCTGTAAGCTTCTTGTATGTTCATGGGCATCTCTTTCTTTAGGTTTGGGAAGTTTTCTTCTATAATTTTGTTGAATATATTTGCTGGTCCTTTGAGTTGAAAATCTTCATTCTCATCTACTCCTATTATCCGTAGGTTTGGTCTTCTCATTTTGTCCTGGATTTCCTGGATATTTTGAGTTAGGATCTTTTTGGATTTTGTATTTTCTTTGATTGTCGAGCCGATGTTCTCTATGGAGTCTTCTGCACCTGAGATTCTCTATTCCATCTCTTGTATTCTGTTGCTGATGCTCGTATCTATGGTTCCAGATTTCTTTCCTAGTGTTTCTATCTCCAGTGTTGCCTCAATTTGGGTTTTCTTCATTGTTTCTACTTCCCTTTTTAGGTCTTGGATGGTTTTATTCAATTCCATCACCTATTTGGTCTGGTTTTCCTGCAATTCTTTAATGGATTTTTGTGCTTCCTCTTTAATGTCTTCTACCTGTTTAGCAGTGTTCTCCTGCAATTCTTTAAGGGATTTTTGTACTTCCTCTTTAATGTCTTCTACCTGTTTAGCAGTGTTCTCCTGCAATTCTTTAAGGGATTTTTGTGCTTCCTCTTTACTGTCTTCTACCTGTTTACCAGTGTTCCTTTGTATTTCTTTAAGTGTGTTATTAAAGTCCTTCTTGATGTCCTCTACCATCATCGTGAGATATGCTTTTAGAACCGGGTCTAGCTTTTCTGGTGTGTTGGGGTGCCCTGGACTGGGCGAAGTTGGAGTGCTGGGTTCTGATGATGGTGAGTGGTCTTGGTTTCTGTTAGTAAGATTCTTACGTTTACCTTTCGCCATCTGGTAATCTCTGGGATTAGTTGTTATTGTTGTCACTGTTTAAAGATTGGAGCAGACTCTGTGTTCCACTCACCAGAAGTCTCAAAATCCTGTGGCGGGTGTTGTGGGTAGCTGGCGGGTGTCAGCAGACCCTGCGCTCTAGCTACCCTGGTGCTGTTCAGACCGGAAGAGGCTTGTGGCCCTACTCAGGCCGGATTTCTGCCTCCCCAACCAAAGCAGTCTCAGGTCCCGTGTGATTGGACTGGAGCAGAAGCTGTTTTCCACTCACCAGCAGTCTCAAAATCCTGTGGCGGGTGTCGTGGGTAGCTGGCGGGTGTCAGCCGACCCTGTGCTCTAGCTACCCAGGTGCTGGTCAGACCCGAAGAGGCTTGTGGCCCTACTCAGGCTGGTTTTCTGCTTCCCTAACTAATGCAGTCTCAGGTCCCACGCGCAATTGGATTGGAGCAGAAGCTGTGTTCCACTCACCAGAAGTCTTAAGATCCTGTGGCGGGTGTTGTGGGTAGCTGGCGAGTGTCAGTCGACCCTGCACCCTAGCTACCCCAGTCCTGGTCTCAATTTGTTGTCTCTTAAAGGGACTCCAAAAGCTGGGCCTGACCACGTATCTTCTTACGCTAGACAGCACACAAACAGGTCTCACTCTTCTCTGCTATGCTGCTCCCCTCCACATGCCTTTCCTCCCCTCTTCCTTCACACACTTTTTAAAGATTTACTGATTGGTTTTTTTTGTTTGTTTGTTTTTTGTTTTGGTTTTTTTTGTTTTTTTGTTTTGTTTTGTTTTTTTTTTTAATTAGGTAATTTCCTCAATTACATTTCCAATGCTATCCAACAAGTCCCCAATACACTCCCCCCCCCAGTCCCCCACCCACCCACCCCCACCCCTTGGCCCTGGCATTCCCCTGTACTGGGGCATATAAAGTTGGCAAGTCCAATGGGCCTCTCTTTCTAGTGATGGCCTACTAGGCCATCTTTTGATACAAATGCAGCTAGAGACAAGAGCTCTGGGGTACTGGTTAGTTCATAATAATGATCCACCTATGGGGTTGCAGTTCCCTTTAGCTCCTTGGGTACTTTCTCTAGCTCCTCCATTGGGGGCCCTGTGATCCATCCCAATAGCTGACTGTGAGCATCCACTTCTGTGTTTGCTAGGCCCCGGCATTGATTGGTTTTTTAAAATAATCAAAATACCAGTGAGGTGCATGTGCCTTTGTCTCTAGCATGACTTTTTGTCATCTCACTGCGCCCTGTGCTCTGTTCCTGTCTCTCAGCAGACTGTGCGCTACCAGGTGTTCAACTGTGTGTTTCTGCACTGCCACCCACAATCTGAATGCAGAGAACTAAATGGGTTTATGTTGAGTGATTTACTACTCACTATATTGTGACACAAAGATTAGTGAGGTTTTAAATAGTGTAGAGAGTAATTTTGCCTTTAGACCCAAATTCCACCATGATCCTGGTTCACTGAGTGTCTGTGTTTGCCATGCCATTTTTGTCCATTGGGCTTGACTGGTGTCTGTTTAAAACTGATTTCCCAGATATATATAACACTCCTCCAAAACATAATGGTCTCCTAAACATGGCTTTCCCTCCTAACAAATCAATTTGTACTGATGTCCCTACTGAAGCTCATACTGACCTTAAAATGCCAAAACTTCAGAGACCATTACTTTCCTGCAATGTGTGTTACAAGCACAGTGTGCAAACCATTAGGGGAGGGAATTGCTACCACATTCCATGTGCTTTCTTTTGTAGCACTATAGACTTTATTCTTACGTTTCCTTACTGCCATGTCCTTGTCTTTTCAACAAGACTTGAGGAAAACAAAGGTGGGAACTTTTCCTGTTGCTTCATCTGTGCTCTGTGGCTCCCTTTCTGCTCACGGCTGATGATTTCCAAACAGAAATTAAGAACTAAAGCATCCTAAGCCACTGATTCTCTAGTGATAAGTAGTAGGACAAACAACTTACTCTAAGATTGAAACTGTAGATGAGTCTCCTTCTATACCTCTCTCACCTTCTCTCCCTCCTCCCCATTGCTTTCTCTTGGGCTTTATGCCTTCTCATTGCTCACCTGTTGCATGCACAACCTACACCAGGCTGTTACTTCTATGTCTTATTTCTCTTTCTTAGTTAATTTTCCTTAGATTCGTGTTTATTGGGCTCTAAGTATCTTTCCCCTCAAAGTGGAAAATGATTTTATATGTATCATTAAGCTACCAGTATATTCAAGCTGTGTATGAATGCATTGACAGCCTAGAGAAAAGTGATGTGAGCCCTCACTTAACAGATATGGTTGATAAGCTTGGAAATGTTGTCCCCAGTGTCTGTAGACTTCAACAGTTACTAAGCAACTTTCATATGAAGCATCATTTCATTTACACACTACACACTCTTTAATTGGATCAACAAACTCTCATTGCGTATTTTTGTTACTCTTTAGGGAATGAGTCTTTCTTTATACAGTATATAAATTTTTTTAGAACACTCACAGCACTGAGTTTGCAATAGGTTGGAAGAGCAAGGTCATCAAGGTTATACTAAATTACTCCATGATGGATTATCCTAGACAGCATTTCCCCAAATCTTTATACAGTATGTCACGAACAGGTCAAAGAGCATGTTACTCTTCTGCTAACCTCTTGTTCCATAGATGCTCATTCCCAGTCTCGGCTGTGGACCAGAGGACAAAAGAGTAACAGAGTTTTAATATAAGTCTGGTGCATGAAAACAAAGTTCTGAGTTGCATTGTAATGTTGTCTAAGTACATAATATTATAGAGCAAGTAAAAGACAACCTAGACATAAATAGCAGAAAGGTGTAAGTAGGGCAGTGTGGGTCTCCTTAACTAGGCAATAATCAGATTTCCATGTAGTTGATTCATTATTAGTAGAAAGCAATGCAATAATTAGACAAATAAGGAGGCAATACTAACAACAAGTTTCTCTTTTTTTAAGTCTTACTGTTGCCCCTGGATTGCTATTTTATTGTGAGTCTACATGATAGCTCCCTTTCAACAATCTTATATGAATTAGACCAAAAATCTCATGCCTTGATATTATTTAGAAATGAGTATTGCTATTAAAAAATGAAGAAATTGGCATTTGTGAATGTCATTCTACTCCACAGGTAGAAAAATATATTGATTTGAAACTATTTGGGTAAACCACTTTCATTATATTTCCAAATAATAGTGACTCTTATCCCCAGCATCCAGAAAAGGTCTCTTGAAGTTTTCATATGTCTCCTGAATGTCTCACAGCACTTCCTGAAATCTAAAAAGTACTTAGTCCACTTCTCCAGTGGCGTTCATATCTAGGGGGCAAAATTGCTTTCTTCCTCAGGGGTGGAAGCTTCTCTAGTACACTCTTCTATAGAGCTGATGTTAACTAAGGTACTAATAAGAGTGTCCTGAAGCCCCTTCTGTATTGGTATCCCTCCAAATATTCTGGCTTTTACCATCTAAATGAAACACAGCATTCTAAAATTATTTAATCTTACCTCATTTTATGCAAAAACTAAAACTATATTTTTATAAATACTTTTCCTACACTGAAATCTTCCCTGTATTTCTATATTACAAACATATTAAATATCATCTATAATTTTAATGCTGTAAGCCTATAAAGACACTTAGTTGTTTTTATTTTTATGCAATGTCACACTCTATACTTTAAAAAAAAAACTGACAAGACTGTTGATATAACTCAGGATAACCTGAATTCAAAAGCCAGAATCCACAGTAGAAGGAGAGAAACAACTCCCAGACTTTAGCTTTTCACCTCCACATGCATACCATGGCATCCACATGCCTAACACATGGGTACATATATTACACACACACACACTAATAATAATAAATGCAGTTTATAGACTTAACAATGTAAAAGAACTCCCTTGTATGTTGCATTTACCACATTATATGTCAATAAAAAGTCGAATGTGTTTATCTAGTATATGCACTTTCATTTTCAAAGAACCTTTAGGAAGACAACTCTAAGCATAAAATCAACCTCACTGAACTTATATGTGCATTGAATTGGCCAAAACCAGGTATTATCTAGAAGTGTCTAGAAAAATAAAGTTGCATTTGTATGTACTGAGGGATGCAGATATTGCAATCAGAAGCCTGACATGAAGTAATCACCACCCAGTTGTTGCCTGGTTGAGTACCTGCTATATGTATGATCTAGTTTAGAGCAAGCCACCTACAATCTGTAACAATCAGCATGCACATCCATTGGTTAGAGGGGACAATCTTGTACTCCTTGAGCTTATGATGGATATTCAGTGAGTTAGTCTTGGTACCATATGCATTATGTATTGCTCATCACAGGTTATGGTAACAAGTAGGAGAGATGCTACCCAAGTGAGAGCTAAGAAGGAAGGAGGGTCTAAGGTCCTTTCTATCTGTGAAGTTCTAGAATCCACTCCTTTTTAATCTCTCTGGAGACAACTCTATAAGCAGAAAGTGAGGAGCATTTGCTCTCTGTAGTACTGCATCTGTACTGGGTAGGGACAGAAGCATGTTCTGGTTGTGCCTTCTGGACCAAGTGAAGAGAGAAAGAAGGTAGTCTAATCCCAGAGCAGGTTAGGTGGCAGGGTTGCTCAACCTAGAATCTATTTACTTCACCATCGTCCAGAAATACATTGTTGGCAGGGAGGGTCACTGCATCTACTATCAATTTACTTCACCCTTGTCCAGAAATGCAGTGTGCAAGTTAAAGACAGAACAAACAAAAACAAACTAAGATTCTAGTGCTGAGAAAGTTGCTTAATAGCACCTCAGGAGCAGGACCTTCAGTGTCCACAACACATGAGCAAAGATAATAATGGCAAATAATTACAAAGGCTTGCTGAGTGGTACTGTGAGGAGGGACCCATACTAGGCACACCGCATATGCTGTGCAGTAAAACTGCTACTAAAATCCTATGGTGGGAAATCAGAAAAACTAAGCCTTTTTTTTTGCATTTGCAGTTATTAAAAAGCAATACAGAGATCCAGATATAGGTGCAATAAGTTCCAAAGTCATATTCCTTCCACCATGCCATATAACTCCCTAGTGGAAATGGAACAACTTTAATCTTCTATGGGACAAACACTGCCCTGTTGCTGGGAATCGAGATAACACAGCAGGGCATAGGGCCACCCATGCTGTCAGCTGTAGCCAATTCACAGAGGGTATCTTAAAGCATTTGCTGGATTTTTAGCATCGAAAACAAGAGCAATAAGGAAGCAAAGACTCATCTTCATTTCCATCCAAAACATTGGAAATTTAGTTAATACCAGAAAATTAGCCTCTCTCTTTGTTGTTACCTGAACTGTGATGAGAGAAATCGGCAATCCCATTTAGGAGCTCAGCCTGTTCTCTCCACCCCTCTCCTTTTAATTTTTGATTCTGACCATCCACATGGAAGCAGCTAATAATATCTCTTTATCCTGAGGACTCTGAAGAAGGGCTCTTCTGGTGACTCATACATATTGAGGAGGAAATGTCATATGGCTGGTTTTCTAGTCCATGTTTATCCGGCTCTCCTGTTTTCGTTCAGCGCTGTTCTTTAAAATTCGGGTTAAAGAAACTAGGGTTGATGCTGGCTTCTCTCAAAGAACACCTGTCTCAACCCATTGACGCATGCTCAGGTACTACTCAGCCCACCATTAGAAGCAGTCTCAGGTCAGCCTACGGGAATCCTTTGCATGGAAGTGTCAGCTCACAGAACCTCCCAGATTTACTTCGCAAGGCACCCTGGTTTCTGAAACCGTGTAGGACTGCAACCTGTAGGTAGTAGCTAGACTATTCTAATGAGAGCTGTGGTGAAGTTCACAATGAGGTACTTGCTTAGGTCCCCAGGTTCAATCCTTTCTGTTGCAAAAACAGACAATAAATAAAACATCATACTGGGATGGAGCTATCTGTGTGTGTGCTACCCTTTTAAATAAAAACATAAAGTTCTGTGTTACTATAACTAGTTGTTCAAAGCTGCTACCCACCAATGTGCTTACGAACGTGTATGGGGAGGTTATGACGGCTATACAGCAAGAAAATAACTTCTTATTGCTTTCCCCTTACCACTTACCCAACACATGCTTATTTACCTTCACTGCTAGTCAGGTACATTTAGTCAACGCAGGGTTATCTGTGCCTTCCTACCGGCCTCCTACATAAATAGAAAAGACTATTATAATTAAACTCTTTTGTCACACACAAGATATAAAAAGTGAAAAGTATAGTGGTATTGTTGATGTGAAATTGGTAGCTCCAGAAACCTGGAGATAAAAATTCAATGGATCATCGTGCTACTGGATTTTCACTCATACAACAAGGCTTAATCGAATTTTTTAATTTTCAAGTAGACAGCACGTCAAATGCAGTTTACATTTCTCAGCCAGTAACTATATTTCTTACAAGTGGCTATTACATTTTTAGAGACAGACACAACAAGTAATAAGGGTTTTATTTGAGAGGAGAAACGATCATGCAGCTTTTCTTAGATGAAAGGAGTATAATAAATTTATGAGACCTTACATACAGCTCAAATATAATAAATTAGAAGGATTAATAGAATTGCGAGCTACAGTAACCTGCACTAGTAGAATGCTATTTTATGGAGCTCGATAATACAGTTTATCATCGACTCCATGGAATTCCCACAATATATTAGCTTTGGTGTGACAATAAAGCATGCCCAGTGAGGGGCATGTCCCTTTTGACACACATTCTCTTCCCACACTTATTTTACCAGGGAAACAACTCCGGTGCAGTTTAATTAAACCGCACTGCAATGAATTAGTCCAGGTCTTCGCCTTCTGACAGAGAGGGGCCTGGCAGTACCACAGGGGTTTGTCCCCTTCTGACACCAAAGAGGCTTCAGAAAACCTGGGAAAGAAAGTGGAGGAGTCCTCAGATGACAATGTCACTAGGCAAGTCCAGAGCTGTCAATCAGGGAATTTAAGGAAGCCCTAACCCCTTAAAGGATGTGTTTGGATTTCTCTGGTTGTTGACTCTGTGTCCATTTTTTTGGAAGAGTGTCTCAATATCTTAGAAGAGCTGTGCTGTGTTCCTGAGCTGGGGACGAAAGCATCATTTCCGCCTTCCGGCAAGAACAGCCTTGCTCATTGGGAGTCCACTGTGTATTCATAGCTAGCTTTGGGAAGGCGAGCCAGAAAGTAATAATGTGAAATAAACTTAGGATGATGATGAGTTCAAATAACTCTATTGCAAAGAACACATTAATAAAAACATTGCTGTTCAAAGTACAGATTCTCGAACTGAACAGAAAGGAGCTACAGTGGAAAGGAGGGAGATTCCTTATTTCCCCAGAGCTCCTGACCAACAGTGTCGGATTTACACCCCCAAGAGCACAGAAAAACCTTGCATTATTCATGGATATTCATAGCCTGTCTCAATGCTGTTTATTAATGCATGAGAGTGTTTTGGAATTGAAAATAAAAATGTACAAGACGATTACATTTTAATAACTGCTCCTAGCTAGATACATTGAATATTTAAGTGAGCCAATACACAAAGACCTCAAAAGAATTACGAGACAGTGGCAATTAGACTCTAATAACGTGGCTCCTCCGGAACTACTGGGTTCTATTTAGATGCCAGACATGGCACCTTAGCGATGAGCACACCCTGTCGCCACCCTGACTTTGACTGGGAACCCTGAAAAATGACAGTTCCATTAGGTGTTGTGTAAAGACGCTGACCCCATGCCCCCCAGCACTTGATCTTTGTGCTGTGAGCAACCATTTGTCACTGTTACTTAGGGCAGGGGTTCAGGTAACCCAGTGCAATTATCACTGCTTATTTAAAAGAATAGGATAATTATGTTTTTGCCAAGCCTCACAGAGATGATACAAATTTTCTTAGAAAAAAAATGGGTTGGAAAATTGAGAAGAATGAACTGTTTTTTTCCCCCCACTGGAAGTATGCTATACTCACTCTGAAATTTTTAATGAAGGTAAAGAAAGGAGACTTATGGCAGCATAAAAAGTTTTTTAATATATTCCCTTTTTTTGAGATAAGACTATTTCTGCCAGTAAATTAATTTATTGCAGCCAGCACATTAACACACAGCAGAGAGAGGTTGATTCACTAATGAAGGAACGTAAGCGATGCTGTCATGCTGTAAGCTCAGAACCATGGAACATGAACAGTCCCCACATTGTGTAAGCGCTAAGGATAACTTCATTCTTTGTCCCTTAGTTAGTTAATTCATCATCTTCTAGATCCTTCCCACTTTGAAGATTCTGGAGGTTTCTATATTAGCTTTATAATTGTAGCTACCATGTGTCAGTAATGGCAGCTCACTCTTGTGATTTTTTTTTTTTTTACAAACAAGCTGAGGGTAAGACACAACATGATCTGCTTAGAAGCAACACAGCTAACTAGGTAGCTGAATTGTTGTTCAATCTGAATGACTATTGTGTGAAAGAACAATCCTGTTTTGATTATTTTCTTATTTTAATTACATATGTGGGATGTGGTGTATGCACATGAAAGCAGTGCCCAAAGAGGTCAGAGGTGTCAAGACCCCCTGGAGCTGGGGTTCTTAACAGCCCCTGTACCTGCCTGATCCACACTGCCTGATCCTGGTGCTGGAAGTTGGACTCCCAAAGAGCTGCATGTGCTCCTAACCACTGAGCCATCTCCCCAGCACCCGAAAGTGAGCTCTTACTGTTCGCCTTGAGTTGCTATAATGTGGTTTTGTACATTTGATGCTCAATTTCAGTGACTATAATGTGAAAACATATGCTGAATCGTTTGTATCTACATGACTGCTCTTTTAAAATTAAATACTTGAAGATTTTTCTCTTACTAGTATTTTTATGCTGTATTTTTTAAATTATCTAATTTCTTCCATGTGGGTTATTCATTTCATTTTTTTTCTAGAACATCTTATTATATAGCAGCTTTAGACAAAATGTCGAGTTTCATAAAGCAATCTTTTTATCTGATTTTTCCTTCTCGTAGAAATGAAGCCAATCTCAGCCGGGCGTGGTGGCGCACGCCTTTAGTCCCAGCACTCGGGAGGCAGAGGCAGGCGGATTTCTGAGTTCGAGGCCAGCCTGGTCTACAAAGTGAGTGCCAGGACAGCCAGGGCTACACAGAGAAACCCTGTCTCAAAAAACCAAAAAAAAAAAAAAAAAAAAAAAAAAAAGAAATGAAGCCAATCTCATATACTGTACACTTGGTTTACCTGTTCTCCCCAGAGAACAAGTGAAACATTTTCTTCCCAGGGGATATGCATACATCTCCAAGACTGAACATTGAGTGCTGTGAGAGCTGTCAAGGGAACAGAGGTAACAAACTCCACAGTAGCATCAGCAACCACCTGCTTTCTTATGACTGTGAGTCCTACCCCAGGTCTGCATTGGGAAGACAGAGACGGCAATTTAACTGCTTTTCCATTTACTAGAATTAAAGTATAAAGAGCCACACTTCTAACCTGATATGATGGCTCACAGCATTTGAGAGGGAAACAGAAGATTACCATGAGTTTGCGACCAATGTGGGCTCCAAGGTGAGTGCTGGACCATCTTGGGCTGCAGAGTAATTCCCTATCTGAAAACACATAAAAGGTCCACCTACACTTCTCTAACTCCAAAAGACAGAGCCATGGTTTTCAGTGTTCATTTCATGTTTCAGTATTTATGAAACAAAAGTCTGTATCACCCCTTGTCATGCCATGTGTGTGACACATATCTGTAATTGTAGCACTTGGGAATCTGAAGGAAATGGATTATAAGGCTAGTTCTGTATAGCAAGACCTGCTCAGAAAAGAAAGAAAAGGAGAAGGGAGGAAGGGGAGGAGGGAGGAAAGGGGAAAGGGGAGAGAGAGGGATGGAGAGAGGAAGGGGAAATCACTGATTCTAGATGCTACTTATGAAGTAGGTAACATCTATGTATATGAAAAATAAATCTCAAAAATATCCTGAGGACTGGAGCTCAGCCGTTAAAGGCTAAAGCTCATGTGTCTAAAGAGCTTGAGGTCCCATCATCCATGCCATCAAATTCCACCTCTGGAGCTTCCCTTTTGATCCCAACAGTCCAGAGACAGAGATAGGCAGATCTCTGTATGTTCTAGTCTAAACACAAGGAAGCTGTATCTCAAAGCTCGTGTGTGTGTGTGTGTGTGTGTGTGTGTGTGTGTGTGTGTGTGTGTGTCCCTGAATTTCCTAAGAGCTACAAAGCAATAAAAAAAGGAGCATGATATATTTTACATAAAGTTTTAGTACACAGGCAAACTAACCCTAAACACGGGATACCGTCAGCAAATGAAGAAGCAGTTTCTAATCATTTTTGGAAATAAAAACCACAGATCACCAGTTGCCAGGGGTGCAGTGTGGAGGGGTATTGGGTGAGACTAGAAAGAAAGCATGAGGGGGAGCCCCGTGATGAGGACCTAGTGCTGCACCTTGATCTCAGCAGTGACCTCATCCATCTCCGCATGTTAACATGACCCAGCATGGCCAGGGAGACCCCGTGTGGGGTACTGCTGCCTCCTGGCAAGCCTGAAGTTCTTTCCTGGGACTCTTCCAAGTTCTCCTCTGAGCTGCACACATGCACCACCGTGTGTGTACACACAAACCTTTCACTGAGGGAATATGATTTAGAATGTTTGTGACTAAACTACACGTGCCCACGATAGCAGTGCACTTTCATAGTTTTGCTATTGTACCTGTTACTCGGGCAGTGAATACTGAGAGGAAAGAATAGAAAGGCATGACCTCCCACACAATGTCAGTCTATAATCATCTCAAAACAAAAGGTTTCAATTTTTTAATGCTAGTCTTGGTTTAGCTAAAGATATAAGTGGAATAGTTAGGGCTGGAAAAAAGGTCTCAGGGGTTAACAGCATTACCTGCTCTTCCAGGGGACCCACGTTCAGCTCCCTGCACTAGCAACTGTCTGTAACTACAGATACACAGGAACTGGTGTATCATCTTGCCTCCACGGGCACTGTATTCACAGTGCACACAGATACACCCATATTCGCATAATTAAAAATAAAAATAAAATATTTTAAAAGGAAAATATAGGATCTTTTAGTATTATTTGAATATTTCCCAATTATCTGTTATCTGTTTGATACTTAATATTCACAGAACTATCATAGCAGTGAACCATACAAACTGTAAATAGCATATAAGCCAAACATATGACCCTGATATCACATCAAAAAAATAATACTCACAAGCTGAACATAGTGGATTATGCTAGGAATTATATTACAGAGACTGAGGCAGGACAATTCCTACAAATTTGAGATTAACCACCCTCGGCTTCAGAGTGAAACACTGGCTGTAGAAACACACACACACACACACACACACATGAGCATACATGTCCCTGAGAGAATAAATCCATTGACTACTTCACATAAAGGGAATCCTCAGAGAGATTGGGGAACACTGTAAGTATATAAGATAGATAAACTGTTGGACATTAACCCAAGTTTTAAAAACTGTCCACATAGCCTAAAAAGAATGTTTGTCCCTTACTGGAAGGAATACTAGATGTTATAAGCTTCACTTGGTAAGTCTGGGATTGAGATGGGGGTTAGTCATGGATGTGATGTGATGCGTGTGGAGGTCTATACATTTGTGCACACAGAGAGGACAAAGTAGAACGCTGGGTGGCCTGCTCTGTCATTCTATGCCTCATTCCCCTATGACAGATCTCTCAATGAATGTGAAGCAAAGCTGACATCCAGCAAACCTCAGTGATCCTCCTGCCTCTGCCTCCCACAGTGCTGGGGTTACAGGCATATGTAGCTATGCTCAGCTTTTACACAGATGTTGAGGATTTGAACACAGGTCCTCACGTTAGATGTTAAGCACTCTTACCTACTGAGCCATTCCCTACACTCAGCCCCAGCACTTGGGGATTTTCTGTTCTTGGTATTTCCAATGTATGAAGCTGGTGTGCTAAACATTTAATCTTATCTTTTTGCATGTTTATGTGCATATCCATGTATATGTGCAGTCTGACTTTTTTTTTTTTTTTTTTTTTTTTTTTTTTTTTTTTTGGTTTTTCAAGACAGGGTTTCTCTGTATAGTCCTGGCTGTCCTGGAACTCACTTTGTAGACCAGGCTGGCCTCGAACTCAGAAATCTGCCTGCCTCTGCCTCCTGAGTGGTAGGATTAAAGGCGTGTGCCACCATGCCCGGCAGCAGCCTGACATCGTAACACATGTGTAGTACATGTACCAAGAGTGATCCAATCATTGAAGATTGGATGAAATGTATGTACTACCATGCTCAGATTCCCCTTTAAAAAATGTTTTTCTTTGTGACTTGTTAGGTAAATAACACAAATAACGAGTCAGAAATAATTGTTTTTCTTAAAACCCCTAAATGCTGTTATTTCACACTTGAATTACATTTAAATGGTTCTTCACAAAGCTTTAAACAATCAGAACGTTACATTAATAAAACCTGGAAGACAACAACTTATAACAGTCAACGAGAATTATACTTAAAGTTCCTTTGCTTATAAGTGTGTGACTGGTGAGAAATTTAAGACTTTGTGCATGAGAAATGGTCTCGTCGCCTTCAATGTCAAGGTCATCTTCTGTCTAACAGTCATCACTCAGACAAACGCAGAAAAATCACCACAAATCCTGTCAGTGGAAATGATCCTGGGAATTTCTGAAACATTGTCAATTCAACTGGAGATGTCTAGTCAGCCTGGTTTGGTACACATATGATGACCTTGAAAGTAAGAATTTTTAGGTCTCACCTGGAAACTTGAGCCCATCTTTCACACACACACACACACACACACAGGTGCACACACAAGTAAGTGAGCCTCAAACTCAGTACTAATGCTAAGTATAGGAACTGGTTCATTCAGGACAGGCTAAGGCTTTATAAAGAGACGTATTCTTCCTCAATTAAGAAAACTTCTCCATAAGACTAGGCTGCAGGCAAGCTTGTGGGGCATTCTCTTACTTAGTGATTGATGGTGGAGGGATCTGCCCATTCCGGGCAGGTGGTCCTGGGTGTTATAAGAAAGCAGGCTGAGGAAGCCGGGAGGAACAAACCAGTAAGCAACACTCCTCCTCCACAGTCTCTGCATCAGCTCCTGCCTCCAGGTTCCTGCCAGTTTGAGTTCCTGCCCTAACTGCCTTTAATGATATACTATAATGTGGAATATAAATGAATAAAGTCTCCCCCACCCAAAAAAGAGATGTGTTCTTGTGCACTGGAAGGGGGTCAACAACATATCTGGCTCCATCCACTGGGTAAGAGCAGCAGGTATCACTTTAGAGTCATTACAACCAAAAATGATCTAAGGAAATAGGTATGGAGTTCAAGAAGAGAAAGACAACATAATTTATGTCAGGTCCTAGGTTTGATACCAGCTTTGAAAAGAAGGAAGTAAAAGAAGAAGGAAGAATGAAAAGGAGAGAGGAAGGGAGGAAAGAAGGGAAAGGGAGGGAGGGAGGAAGGAAGGGAGGGAGGGAGGGAGGGAGGGAGGGAGGGAGGGAGGGAGGGAGGGAGGGAGGGAGGGAGAGAATGCCTTTGGTGGGTAGGAAGAAAAGAGAGTAGAAATGGCTCCTAGTTAAGAACAGCCCGTAGATACCTCATCTCTGAACATGCAGGTTATTATAGATGCTCATGTACTGTAACCCCAGCCATTCTAGAATGGCCAAATACAATTCCAAAGTTAAAAAGAAAAAAAAAAGCTGGGTGGGGGTTGGGGCATCCACCTGGAGACGGGGTGGCAACAGGAGAAGGTGTGGGATGTGGAGCAGTCAGAGGGTGGATGGGGGGCCAGGGAATGGAATATGGAGTGTAAAAGACAAATTAAAAATAAAATAAAAATGCTTTAAATATTTTTAAAAATATGAAAATATACAATGAGAATAATGATAAGAAAAAAATAACAAAAAGAAGATGAATAAAATAGTAATCAATACTGTAATTAAGAACTATTAAGATAAGGGTTATTGTAGCATTCATTATAATAAATATAAACAGACTAGCCTGTTTTGAACAGAACTGACTAAATTCTGGTACCCAAATGTAAACAATCATTACAGAAATCATATCATGCTTAAACTCCCTCTTCAGAGGATAAGTACAATAAGAAATAAGAGACTATTCTCCCACCATCAACACCCCCAAGACATCAACTAGCATCCTGCAGCAAACCCATCCACTCTCCAGCATCCTGCAGTAAGCCCATCCACCCTCCAGCATCCTGCAGTAAGCCCATCCACTCTCCAGCATCCTGCAGTAAGCTCACCTACTCTCCAGTATCCTGCAGTAAGCCTACCCACTCTCCAGCATCCTGCAGTAAGCCCATCCACTCTCCAGCATCCTGCAGTATGCCCATCCACTCTCCAGCATCCTGCAGTAAGCCCATCCACTCTCCAGCATCCTGCAGCAAACCCATCCACTCTCCAGCATCCTGCAGTAAACCCACCCACTCTCTAGCATCCTGCAGTAAGCCCACCCACTCTCCAGCATCCTGCAGTAAGCCCACCCACTCTCCAGCATCCTTCAGCAAACTCATCTACTCTCCAGCATCCTGCAGCAATCCCACCCACTCTCCAGCATCCTGCAGTAAGCCCATCCACTCTCCAGCATCCTGCAGTAAGCCCATCCACTCTCCAGCATCCTGCAGTAAGCCCATCCACTCTCCAGCATCCTGCAGCAAACCCATCCACTCTCCAGCATCCTACAGTAAGCCCATTCACTCTCCAGCATCCTGCAGTAAGCCCACCCACTCTCCAGCATCCTGCAGTAAGCCCACCCATTCTCCAGCATCCTGCAGTAAGCCTACCCACTCTCCAGCATCCTGCAGTAAGCTCACCCACTCTCCAGCATCCTGCAGTAAGCCCATCCACTCTCTAGCATCCTGCAGTAAGCCCACCCACTCTCCAGGATTGCAATAAGCCCATCCACTCTCCAGCATCCTGCAGCAAACCCATCCACTCTCCAGCATCCTGCAGTAAGCTCACCCACTCTCCAGCATCCTGCAGTAAGTCCACCCACTCTCCAGCATCCTGCAGTAAGCCTACCCACTCTCCAGCATCCTGCAGTAAGCTCACCCACTCTCCAGCATCCTGCAGTAAGCCCATCCACCCTCCAGCATCCTGCAGTAAGCCCATCCAATCTCCAGCATCCTGCAGTAAGCCCATCCACTCTCCAGCATCCTGCAGTATGCCCATCCACTCTCCAGCATCCTGCAGTAAACTCATCCACTCTCCAGCATCCTGCAGTAAGCCTACCCACTCTCCAGCATCCTGCAGTAAGCCCATCCACTCTCCAGCATCCTGCAGCAAACCCATCCACTCTCCAGCATCCTGCAGTAAGCTCACCTACTCTCCAGCATCCTGCAGCAAGCCCATCCACTCTCTAGCATCCTGCAGCAAACCCATCCACTCTCCAGCATCCTGCGGTAAGCCCATCCATTCTCCATCTCACTGCACGGACAATGGAGAAAAATCCAAGGTTAAATTTGACTATTAATTTTTTATCACTTATTATTTTTTAACAACTTAACAAAATGAAAAAGTACTAAATCAATACTTCTAAATTTGATTGTAACATATAAACTTTTCTTAGTAAGGCACTTATTTTATAACAAAACAAAATAAATGATTACTTCCTTCAGAAAGCAAAGGTAAGTAATAAGATCAAGATTAGGAATGAAAATTTTCAGGTTTCAGTTTCCCTGCCTCATCGCTAAGGTCACATGTTCAAATAACATATTAATAAATTTGTGTATCTATGTTACTCCTCAGTCCTTTCATCATTGTGAAAGATAAAAATGGCTCAATGTTATATTTGTTTATTTAAGAAGTAACAAGTATCTTTTATTTTATTATTTTTTACATTTATTTATTTATTTAGATTTTTCTGAGACTGAGTCTCACTTTGTAGCTCTGGTTATTCTGGATTGGCTATGTAGATCAAGCCGGCCTCTGCCATCAGAATGCTAGGATTAAAAATGTGTGTCATCACGTCCAATGAAGTATAATTTTCAAAATAAACTCAGATAAAATGATAAACTTCCAACCTCACACCTTGAATTGAATCTTGTCACAAAAATTTGGAAAAGATTTACAAAATACCAACACACAGACATACAGACACTCATGTAGAAATGTATTTTGCCATATGAAAACATACCGCGCTTACAACTGAGTTATCGCTCCACCCTTCAAACATACAAGGTGGAAAACTTCAGCTGCCACAGAAACCTGAATTTCAAGCTTTGAAACAGTGCAGTTATCACACACATGACTATACCATACTCTTTTTTATTTTAGCAGTTCTCTATTGATGCATGAATAAGTTGCTTCCAGCTTTCCCAGTGTAACTTGCTGCATCTGGGCATACACTTTCTTGACCATTTGCTCATGTCAGATGAAATTACTGCATTGGCATAGCTGAGCCAAACACATGTGAATGTTAATTCTTGAAAGCTATTGCCAAGTCACTCCATATATAAGTTTGCGCCAAGTGGTATGCCCGTGAATAGTGAGTAGCAATAATTCTAGCACAACCTCGCCATGAAGGATGCACACAAATCCAAGCATCCTTTCTCCGTCAGTTCTGCTGTCACGCAGCTTAACTGTGAGCCTGCTCCCACTACCTCCCGACCAAAAATGTTTCCTTTGCTGAATCGTTGATATTTAAGTACTAAATAATGGAAGTATCAGCCCTGGGCTATACTGTACATCTTGGGCATTAATTATGGAATCTAGAACAACTGGACTTTTGTCACCCTGCTGGAGTGGACAAGATGGCTGTAAACTCTAATTTCCATACATGAGGGTAACTTGTTAGAATAGCTTGGGCGACACACACATAGATGCAGTCATTAAAGACATACTTTAGAAAATCGGCGGCTGTTGGTTTTAATGTTAGTCACTGATTGCCATTCTTATTCTTTTTTTTTTCTAAATACAGAATCAAGAATGTTTTAGCAACTCCTCGTGTCCCTTATATTAACTTCAAGATATTTATCAGAGCTTTGGCCAGTATCTCTCCAAAATACAAATCTTCAAACTGCAATAATGAAATTTACCTGATCATTAGCAATGTAAAAATCAATCAATCAATGATTTCTTACCTGAAACTGAATGTCAGACCTCTCTTAAAAGCTCTACAAAGAAACTGGAAGTGAAGCACCTGCTGCAGCCGAGAAGGAGTCTTTACACTTTAGACACAAGCACAAAGTGGTAGCTCTTTGAGAGAGAATTTTCCCTCTGCAAAGCAGCTAAAGGCACAGTGCAGTTACACCCGCAGCAAAGCTCTGCTGTGATATATTAATTTACACCTACTGTGCCACTAAATTAGAAGTCAAAGGCCAGGGACTGGGCTCATAACTTCCACTGTAACCTGAACTGGATTTTGCACTTGCTAGTCAAAAATGTAAGGCACGATGCCTGAGGATTTGCAACACAACAAATGAAAGCCAGAGACTGTCTTTTTATATGGTATAGTTGATTAGCTGGTGTATAAGGCCAGAATGCCTGACAGTGAACTGGTCCCCAGACCTTGAAATTGGCATGTCAACAAATAACAGAACAGCTGTGAATTACTAAAACTATAATTCCCACAAGTTAAAGGCTTTTACACAAGACTTTTAAAGTGTGGCTGTCATCAATAAATAAGACTTTAAGGTTAAGGAATACTGTATAATTATCCTTTCTATGAAGCAGTATTTTGATGCTGTTTGTGTTTTATGGAAAGGAACCCTATTTGTAAGTATCAAAACAGCAAAGAGTGACAACTTCTTTAGTAATCTGGTGACTTTTGCTTGAAAAAAATATGCTGGTTAGAATAATACCAGTGGTTCAGTGGTTAAAAGTGTGCGCCGCTCTTGCAGAAGACTGGATTTCAGTTTGCCACACTACCTGTAATTCCAGCTCGAGGAGATATGAAGTTCTCTTCTGGCTTCCCTGGGTACACATGGCATACACTCACAGCATACACACACCTGCAAACAAAAACAAATAAAAGATAATGGGAGTGTATCACAAAGGCTTCATCCACAGAATGGTGGATGCCACACTTCTTCCCAGAATTCTTTACATATATAAACAAGACGTAATAATCGAATAACTTCCAGAACATTAACAACAAGCCCTACGATATTTTCCAAGCTACCAGGAAACCTGAGACAAGATATCACAAGTTCGAAGCCTACCTGGGATAACAGAGTGAAGTCAAGGCTGGCTTGAAAAGCTTAGACACAGCCTCAAAATAAAACAAGACCAAAAGGGAGGGGGACTTGGAAATGAAACTCAATGCCGAGAGTGCTTGCCTTGCATTCGTGCAGCCATGGGTTTGATCTTCAGTACTGAAAAAAAAAAAAAAGAGGGAGATGGGGAGAAGAGGGAGGGAGAGAAGAAAACTCATCCAACAGTAAGAAAGTCCACTGACACATATCTTAGCATCCCTGCCAACAGCTTGGGATCTTATACCTTGGGCCATTGAAACTACCACAGTTACTGGTAGGGCTGGCGTAAACTGCCGCTTCCATCCTGACTTTCTATTTGTCCCGTCTACCCTCGGAGCTCTTCTCCTTTGTCTCTGACTGCTTTCAGGTTACTTTGCTGTCCAGCCTCTCTCAGTGGTGGGAGCTTGTTTCAGTGTGGCGCAGTAGCGTAAGGGCTTCCAGCATCTGCCTTTAATGTTCCACAGTCAGCTTTCAGCATGCAACAAAGATAGTGCCAATTTCCTGATAGATCCGGGGCTTCCATGTCTTCTCCTCTGACATTTTTGCTGTCCTTCTCCGTGTAAGTGAACTCCCACAAACACTGCTATTTCCTGATTAGCTCAAAGCTTTACATAACAACAGTAGATCATGTATTATCTGTGCACTGGGCACTTCATTTCTAGGATCTGAAGGGACTCTGGACAACTTGATTGTGGCAAGCATGGCTTTGGCAGGCCTCACCCTTCTCCCCAATTCCCTCTGCCTTGCTAAAGACCTTTAGACTACTTCCCTGAAGCTTGCCCTAATCTGGCCAGTCTCTCCTCCTGAAACTGACTACCAAGGTCCAGCTATCAAAGTATTGAAGTCCAGCCATCAAAGGTTCCCTTTGGTTCACCTAATTAACATTCCCAATTAAATTAAACACCTTGCCCTAATACGAGGGTTCCCTTGTACCTTTATAAACTGCAATTTTCCTGTATGCATGTCTGTCTCCTCTCTATCCAGAGACAATACTTTGTCCCATGTCCCCCTGGGACAAATACCTCTCATCCCTGTCCCTTGCCTTCTTTCTCCCCGCTCCTTTGATCCCTTTTCCTTCTTCCTCTGTCTCCTGTCTCTATCCCTCATCCCTGCCCTCTGGTGCAAATAAATCTCCTATGTGCTGATAACTTGGTCTTGGGGGTCCTGAGCTGATATTTTCATCTCAGGATCTACTTCTTATGTGGTATCATTTCCATACATCATGGAGTTCTACCCATAGCATTTCATGTCCTGAAGATCTGTGAGTAATTCTTCTAACTGGTACATCACTGGAACAAAAATTTACCTCTTTTCCATTTTTTAGAAAATGTAGGGCTGGAGAGATGGCTCAGTGGTTAAGAGCACTGACTGTTCTTTCAGAGGTCCTAAGTTCAATTCCTAGCAACCACATGTGGCTCACAAACATCTGTAATGAGATCTGATGCCCTCTTCTGGTGTGTCTGAAGGCAGCTACAGTGTACTGACATACATTAAATAAATAAATAGTTCATTTTGAAAATGCATCTTGTTTGTGGAGGTCATTTCTAAGTTTTATTTAAATATTTTCATACAATATATTTTGGTCATGTTTTCCCCTCCCCCAGTGTCTCCCAGCAGAACCTCCCCACTTCCTCCCTATCCCAACTTCATGTTCTCTCTCTCTCTCTCTCTCTCTCTCTCTCTCTCTCTCTCTCTCTCTCTCTCTCTCTCTCTCTCTCTCTCTCTCTCTCTCTCTCTCTCTCTCTCTCTCTCTCTCACACACACACACACACACACACACACACACACACACCAAAACAAAAAAACTAGACTTTTATATAGACAATGCCTCTCCCAGAGAGGCCAGAAGGGGGCAGCAGATCCTCTAGAACTGGAGTTTCAGAGGCTTGTGAACCACATGGAGAACACTGGGTTCAGAACCCAGGTCCTCTGCACGAACAACAGCAAGTGTTCTTTCATTGTTGCTTTTGTTGTTGTTGCTGCTGCTGCCACTTCTACTCCTCTGTGACTATTGATGATGGGGATGATGATGATGATGATGATGATGATTTTTGTTTGTTAAGACCACTGTGTAGCTCTTGATGAACTCGTTATGTAGACCAGGCTGGCTTCAAGATCACAAAGTAGTAGTAGTAGTAGTAGTAGTAGTAGTAGTAGTAGTAGTAGTAGTAGTAGTAGTAGCATTAGTAGTAAAGGCACGAACCACTCTGAGTAGCAAATACTCTTATTTCTTCTCCCTAACAAGCTTTCCAACCTCCTCTCTTCAATTTTGGAAATATATTTTCACTAGGTATAGAATCCTACTTTTGTTCTTTCTTTACCTACCTTCATGATGTCACCTTGTTGCAGTCTTGTCTGCACTGGGTTTTGAAAAGAATGTGCCATGGTTTTGTTGCTGCCATGGCTGGTTTCCAAGTTTTCCTCTTATCCTGGGTGTACTGGCCAGTTTTATGTCAACTTGACATAGCTGGAGTTATCGCAGAGAAAGGAGCTTCAGTTGAGGAAATGCCTCCATGAGATCCAACTGTAAGGCATTTCCTCAATTAGTGATCAAGGGGGAAAGGCCCCTTGTGGGTGGGACCATCTCTGGGCTGGTAGTCTTGGGTTCTATAAGAGAGCAGGCTGAGCAAGCCAGGGAAAGCAAGCCAGTAAAGAACATCCCTCCATGGCCTCTGCATCGGCTCCTGCTTCCTGACCTGTTTGAGTTCCAGTTCTGACTTCCTTGGTGATAAACAGCAGTATGGAATTGTAAGCTGAATAAACCCTTTCCTCCCCAACTTGCTTCTTGGTCATGATGTTTGTGCAGGAATAGAAACCCTGACTAAGACAATGGGTTTTGAGCAACTTGAGCACACTGTGCCTAAGTGTCCTTTTCTTCCTCCCTCTTTCTTTCTTTCTTTCTTTCTTTCTTTCTTTCTTTCTTTCATTCATTCATTCATTTTTTTGGTTTTGTTTTGTTTTGTTTTGTTTTGTTTTGTTTTGTTTTTCAAGACAAGGTTTCTCTTTGTAGTCCTGGCTATCCTGGAACTCACTCTGTAGACCAGGCTGGCCTCGAACTCAGAAATCTGCCTGCCTCTGCCTCCCAAGTACTGGGATTAAAGGCGTGTGCCACCACTGCCCAGCTTCTTCCTGTTTCTTGTGACAATGGATTGTCGAGCTTCTTAGAGCAATCAAATGGGTTTTCATAAAATGGCAGAGTTTAGTCTTCTGTTATCTCCTGCAGTGCAAATTTTATTCCAAATGTTTTAGTTTTCTTCTACAAAAATTTGAGGTCTTTCAGGACTGATGAGAGGGCTTGGTTTCTAAGGGCATTTGTCACCAGCCCAGATGACCGGAGCTCAATCCCCAGAGCCTACATGATGGAAAGAAAACTGAGTTTTCAAAGCTGGCTGCCATCCAAATTTACACCCCCATGCACACACTTACACTCAAAGAGTGAATAAACTTTCCTACCTGGGATGTGGCCCAAGCCCACGCTACTCCCAGGTGCCTTCTGCTCATCATCTCCCCTCCTCACCACTGACCTCCCCGATCCTTCTCCAGGGTCTAGTCCACTTAGTCTCCATAACCTCCTAACCTATGCCTGTTCTCCAGCCTGCTAAATCCAGCCCACGTTCCACATCCAGTGCAGCAGCTTAGTCTGGCCTCCCCAGCCTGCACCCCAACTCATGGCTAGGCTTCTGCCAGAAATCTCCTTACTTCTCTTCTAACCTACAAGACCCTCCCATGCCACATCAAAACTTGCCATTCAACCAGATCTATCTCTGTACTTTAGGCTTGGACAAGATGGCACAACCTGTACACCAGCTGAGTCCCCTCTGTCCACGTCCCACCCAAGCCTCTAAGGCCCAACAACCCTTCACATTCCTCTCATCTTCCCCAACCTGATCAAGTCAGTATCTTATCTCCAAAACCATAGAAATGTTTACCAATGAAAACTACCTAGATGAATCCCAGGACACAGATTAAAAGAGTAATCATAAACTTCATCAAATAATCCAAGGAGTTTAAAGAAGAGTCAAAGAAACAACTCGATAAAAATTAAGGAGAAAGACTTAAGGAGAGCAAACAGCTGAATGATGTCCAAGAAACCGCAAAGATAAAGCTGAGGGCCACGGCAAAGACAACCCAGAAGGTGAGAAGAGGATTCAGTAAGGAGCTAGAAACACTGAAGGGGACTCAAGATGAAATGAGTCCGGAAGAGAGAAAACCCAATAAGTTAGCTAGAAAATCCATAGGAAAGCTTTACAAGTAGAAACTCAAGCAGAAGATAGAATATGAGGATGTGAAGCTATGATAGAGGATCTAGACCAAATATGTGAGAAATGTGGAAAAAAAGACATGAATATTCAGCAAATGTGGAACACCATTTTTAAAAAAAACTTCAAATTATAGGCACAGATGAGGAGAGAGAGTCCCATTTCACTGCCATAGACCATATCTTCAATAAGATCATAGGAAATTTTCCCTAAACAAAGGAAAGACACACCCATGCAGACACAAGAACAGCAAATAGACAAGACCAGAAAATCTCCGCAGCACGCCAGAGTTAATACAGTAACAATACAGAAAAAAAGAAAGTGTACCGAAATGTGGAAGAGGAAAAAAACCACATATGAAGTCACATACAAAGGATGATCCGGGAGAGTAGCAACTGACGTCTCACTAGAAGAACCTGGAGCTATGCACTGCAAACCCTAAAAGAGTCTAATGACCAGGCTAGACTAGTATGGACAGCAAAACTCTCTGCCACAATTGAAGAAGAAAGAAAAAGGGTTTTCGGTAGACACAGCCTAAGATGTGGGTATCTAAACGAAACTTTAGAAAACACGGGAAGCATTCTTTCCAGCTGAAGAGAGGAATGGGCATAACAGAGAGACTGGAAAGAAACACAAACCCATCATTATTAAAACACAAAGTACCACTGAAAGCACAAACAACAGCAAAAATCAACAATGTAATGACCACAATTTACACATATATTTCAATAATAGCTTTAACTATCAATTGCCTCAATTCTCCATTCAGAAGACACAGACTAAATGAATGGATCAAGAATCAAAATCCTACCCAGAAGATGCTCCAACATGTAATAAGGACACATGCTCCACTATGTTAATAGCAGCCTTATTTATAATAACCAGGAGTTGCAAAGAACGCAGATGTCCCTCAACAGAGGAATGGAAACAGAAAATGTACATTTACACAATGGAGTGCTACTCAGCTATTAAAAATGATGAATTCATGAAATTTTTGGCAAATGGAAAGAACTAGAAAATATTATCCTGAGTGAGGTAACCCAATCACAAATAACACATATGGTATGTACTCTCTGATAAGTGGATATTAGGCCAAAAACTCCAAATAACCAGGATACAATTCATAGACCACGTGAAGCTCAATAAGAAGGAAGACCAAAGTGAGGGTGCTTCAGTCCTTCTTAAAAGGAGAACAAAATACTCACAGGAGCAAATATGGAGATAAAGTGTTGAGCAGAGACTGAAGGAAAGGCCACCCAGAGACTGTCCCACCTGGGAATTGATCCCATATACAAAAACCAAACCCAGATGCTATTGTGGATGCCAAGAAGTACATGCTGAAAGGAGCCTATGGCTGTTTCCTGAGAGACCCTACCAGAGTCTTACAAATACAGAGGCAGATGCTTGCAACCAACCATTGAACTGAGCACGGGGTCCCCAATAGAGGAGTTATAGAAGGGACTGAAGGAGTTGAAGGGGTTTGCAACCCCTTAGGAAGAACAATATCAACCAACCAGACTTCCCAGAACTACCCCCAGGGAGCTTGGTGCATGTAGGCAGACATGGTGCTAGAGAAATACATAAGAATTCTACATCCTAATCTACAAGCAGCAGAGAGAAAAAGACACTGGGGCTGTCTTCAGCATTTGACACATCAAAGCCCACCCCCAATGACACATTTCCACCAAGGCCACACCTTCTAAACATACTCAAGAAGTGGCAATAGCTCGTGACTAAGCAAGCATTCAAACACATAAGCTTATGGAGTCATTCTTATTGAAACCATGACAGAGAACATATTTCCCCATATATATATTTGGTTTTTTTGAGACAGGGTTTCTCGTGTAGCCCTGGCTGCCCTGGAACTCACTCTGTAGACTAGTCTGGCCTCGAACTCAGAAATCTGCCTGCCTCTGCCTCCCAAGTGCTGGAATTAAAGGCGTGCACCACGACTGCCAGGCTTCCCCATATTGTAATAACATTAAAAATGTGTATCCTAACATGCCTATCTTCAGTTGAATGGAAGGAAATTTTCAAGTGTTCTTTCCATCATACCTACTGTATAATTTTGCCAGTGTTCACTGGAAGACCGATAGTCATAATCACTAAGAATGTTTATGAAGAAGGCCAAGTACTTTGGTTTTGAACAGGATAAAAGTGGTCTTCAGGTTGCAGCAGTCAAAGCACCAGGGTTTGGGAACAATGGAACCAGCTTAAAGATATGACTATTGCTACTGGTGGTTCAGTATTTAAAGAAGAGTTGAATCTAAATCTTGGAGGTTTTCAAACTCATGATTTCAGGAAAGCTAGAGAGATCATTGCCATAGAAGATACCATGCTTCTGGAAGGAAAAGATGGCAACACTCAAATTGATATAAACGTATGAAAGAAATCCCTGAGCAGTGACACCACATAGTGACTGTGAAAAGAGAAAGTTGACTGAACAACTGGAACACCCATGCTGAAGGCTGCAGGGACATGTGATATTGACCTGAATGAGGAGAAAGACAGAGTTCCAGATGCCCACAACACCACACTAGCAGCTCTAGGATGGGATGGCACTCTGCTTTGACATCCTGCTAATAAAGAGCAGAAAGTTGGTGGGCAAATGTTGCAGTGCCTTTTGGGAAGAATCCAGAAATTGGCAGTTCTTTGATAGTTGAGAAAATTCTGTAGAGCTTCTCAGAATTGGTTATAATAACATCCTTGGAAATTTTGTGAGCATGGTAGGGAAGAGGGATCACTGATTCAACAGAGGCTGTCGGGGTTGCTTCACTGGCTGCTGTGGGGTGGCCTCTTTGTCAACTATAGCAGAACCAGTAGTGACAGAAATTTCTAAAGAGAGGGAACCTGGGATGGGCACAGTAGGAGAGAGGGTGTGGGAATTCTCATTACAGTGCTTGGTCATTCCCCGTAACTGTGGCAGGACGCTCAATGCAGGTTCCTCACCAATGACTTCAGAGAATTCAGTTGGAAATGTCCCTGAAGGAAAAACTGGTTCCTCCTTCATTTACTGCTTTCAGTTGACAATATTTAATGGCTTCTTGCTGTCATTGCCCACGCCTACAAAAATTTTATTTTGTGTTTTTGAATAAGTGCATCTGCACATTCCTGATTCTAGGGACAAGAGCCAAACCCCAGTGTCCTACCTCCAACATAAATCACTGAGGCATTTCTATGGCTATTCTGTCACAGTCGGGATTGTGGGGCCTGCTGTCATCAGATGAGAACTTCAGAAGCAGCTGTCCATGGAGAGAAGAACAAGTGTGTACAAAATAGAGGAGTGTCCAATTATGTGACAACCCCTCTGAAACCAAATTTTGTTTCAAGTTTCTAACAATGGAACAAACAAAAATTAAAACACAACTAGGTATGGTGGTGCAAGGAAGATCTCTGTGAATATGAGACCAGCCTACATAGGAAATTACAAGCTAACCAGAGCTACATAACGAGATTCTGTCTCTAAACATAAGAAAGAAACACATAAAAAAGAATAAACTTTCCCTACTAATCTTTTTTTTTCTAGGTTCGCTGAAACTAAAGAAATAAACAGGGATATCAGGGTAACACTACAAAAACCAAAGTATTATCCCTGAGCAAGAATGGTTTATCAACCCCCCCCATAAAAAAATTTAATAAAATAGAACACTGGGAACTGGACTGTTCTAGATTAAAGAAAATTAGATATTTCTTTTTTAATCTAATGAGCACTTGGAAGATGACTACAAGGGAAAAGACACTTACCACTGAGCCTGACAATCTGAGTTTCATCCCAGGACCCATGTGATTGAAGGAAAGAAGCAATTCCTGCAAGCTGTCCTCTGTCTCCACACATATACCATGGTACAGGTGCACCCACACATGTACATACAAAAGAAACAAATAATGACATTTTAAAATAATCTAATAAAGCCAGGCAGTGGACTCGATTATACTATACAGTAAATGTTTATCAGCTGTGTCCTATGTCCAAAATGCACCAGAGTGAAGAATAATCAGAAAGAGGCATAAGATTAGATAAAGATAAATGTTTGCCATGCAGTGCAGGTGGCACACACCTGCAATGCTAGCACTTGGGAAGCAGAGACAAGATGATCAGGAGTTCAAGGCCAGCTGGGCTGCTGGAGAAAATGTCCAAAATAAATCAAACAATGGAACAAACAAAAATTAAAACACAACTAGGTATGGTGGTGCAAGGAAGATCTCTGTGAATATGAGACCAGCCTACATAGGAAATTACAAGCTAACCAGAGCTACATAACGAGATTCTGTCTCTAAACATAAGAAAGAAACACATAAAAAAGAATAAACTTTCCCTACTAATCTTTTTTTTTCTAGGTTCGCTGAAACTCACTGGGCTCCTTCCATTCCCCTCTAAATAATGACTTTCTCACCCCTGTATATTTGCATGAGTTACTTGTTCACTCCAACGACCTGTCAGCAAACAATAGAAAATATGGAAAGAGCTGAGCGGCTCTGCCTAGAGTCCACAAATGTGACTCTCTGGAAGGGCGTTTCTCCTGGGGAACTTGCCTTCTCTGACTGAAACCTATTCAGTAAGTCTGTTTGTTCCTGACCTCCTAACCTTTGACACTGATCTGTCCTAAAGAGGATGCCAATATATTGTGTGTCAAGTTTATGTTGGAAAGCCATAGCACAGGGTCCCCATTTCTATATTATAAACAATGCCTTATGTCAAACTTTGATAAACATGAAATCACATTTTCAAAGGTTAAAAAAAAACAAGTGTCAGTCAGTCAAAAATAGTTGACCACTGTGAGCAACTCACTGGTTGACCTTGAACTCCTCCATGACTCTGAGGTCACTGAGATGTCATTAGCAAAAGATTTTCTGATCCATTCATGAGACACTTACTTCTTTGATTATGATCTTGACATTAAAAACAATTTCAAGTTGTCCATATTCAAGCACCTGACTTGTGAATTAAAATATAACTCTATAAGAGAATCTGCAATAAACTAATACCTCTCGTGTCTTCAAATTGGTATTAGTAGAAATTAAGCATGCATATTGATTAAGACATAGAGCCGGATTTGAATACAAGCTAACACTCAGCAAAAGAGATAAGAAATAAAAAAGAAACAAAGAAACGTTTCATTTATCACATATTCCATTTCTACCTTGATTATGTATTTTGTTATATAAATATATATATTTGTAGAAAGTAATATGTAAGAATCTTATCACATTATGACTATACAACATTTAAACACTGTATTTAGTTATACAATATGATGTCCAAATATATTAAAACTATTCAAAACTTTTCTGACCAGATTTTAGTATTAAACATAACCCAAAATGGGCTTACTCTGTCTGCATAGCAGAAATTACCATGTACAATTTTTAATTCTTTCCTAGAAATATAAAATTGTGCTTACTGGTTTTTGTTTCTAATGGTTGATTGGTTTTATACTCCTGGGAGGAAAAAAAGGAAAGAAAAGATAGAACTTAATTTGCATATTCCTTTCTTCTGTTTTTCAAAGTCCCAAAGTTATAAGCACGAGGGATATTTTAGATGAATGCCACATACCGGATGTAGACATCCTCCTAAGACTTCAGTAATGATCCTCTTGGTGTTTTTCATCCTTTAAAAAATTAACATTCAGTTTATAATCCTCCTACACACAGACAATGGGATAAAGTATTTTTATATTTTATATAAAATATATAATTCTGTTTATAACTTAAAGGAAAGTGACCTCTTCTTTCTGTAGTGTTCTGCAGAAATACAGGGTCATAGATGTGAGTTCTGTTCTTAGATATGTGCTTAGTTTGTTTTTCAGTGACTTTTCAACCATGAGAGCTTCAGTATCAGGCCTCTCACCTCTGTGAAGTGAGGCTGGAAATCTTGGCAGCTCATTTAGCCACCAGGGCTCTTTACCCCAGGACACTAAGTGCCTGTGTACATTTCCTTACTGATGTTTGTTGAGAGTTAAGATGCTCCCTGGATTAAAGCTTAGCCCTCAAACCTTGTGTTCAGCACTGCTAGCTAGCCTTGCCCCCAGTTGCAAGGGCACTATGTGACAGATCTATTGTTCTGCAGTAGCAGGACATTGTCCCAGTACATGAACACATGCATACTACTCAGGAAGGCCTTTGAATATTTAAGGCAGGACACTAGTGGCTCATCCCAGTGGGAACCACAGAAAAGGGAAACCTGATTAAATTTAATGTCATTGTCACTTTTTTTTTTCCATTGGGAAGAATTATATAGGTAGCCATAGCTACCACACTGTTCAGACAGCATGACCACAATATTCCCCCTCTGAGGTTGGCGTCAGGACTGAATTATTCACTCGAAGAATGTGATTCATTGCTGGATGTGGTTCTTACAAGATTAAAAGAGTCATCAATACATAAAACGTACACATGCACTTCAGGAGCAAAAGTTAAACCAGCCACTAACCAGACTTTGTTAAGACAAACAAACAAACAAAGTGTTTAAACTGCTGATTTATTTTAGCATAATTCAGAGTATGAACCATATTTCTTTCTTGGCTGTTTTAAAAAAATCGATATAAAAAATCAATTTGAGGTTAAAAGAATTTTAGTATAAACTGCCAGAGAAACTTAAAGACAAAATCTTATTATTCTATTCCCTTTAAAAAGAGACTGAAGCTGAATGTTGAATTGTGCCTCTCCATGGTGCACAGCATCTCTGGGGATACTTTCTAATAAATAAAGGTTTTTAGTAACAACTAAGCATGTGGTAACTACTAAAACCAACGTCTCTGGGCTTTACTGAAACCAACTCTCTTATGTATCCAAACTCATGACTACTTTTAATCTAGTTAAATATAATGTGTGTGTGTGTGTGTGTGTGAGAGAGAGAGAGAGAGAGAGTATTAAACAAGATTATAAAAACTTAAAACTTCAAAAAGTTTCCACTCGTTCATTATCTCATACAGAAAGCATGCTCCTCTTTAGCCACATGGGCTCAAGGTCTTAGATATCAACAGACTGTTTAGGGGTGTGTGTGTGTGTGTGTGTGTGTGTGTGTGTTTGGTTTTAGTTTTTGGTTTTTGTTTGGTGGTGGTGGTGGTTGTGGTTGGTGGTGGTGGTGGTTGGTTTTTACAAAAACTAGTCCCTCTTAAAAGGCCACAGAATTGAAGGTAAGGCTGCTGCTACACCTTTTCCACCAAGGAAGAAATTTGTGGCTTCGGAACAAATCAGGAAACTGGTAGGAGTTCAGCTAGCCACTGAAAGCCTTGTCACCTGAATGTCCCTTGCTGGAAGACATAATATGAAAGGGACTCAAACCCAGCTGTGTTCATTGTAGGCATAAGTCTGTAACTCAGCACCCCTGTCAGAAACAGCTCCCAACTGAAGTCTTGGTAGACTCACTGGGCAATGGAATTTGAACTGCCATCTCATTTTGGTCTCTCTCATCAGGCATAGATGACCCCTTCTGGAAGAGCTCTTGAGAGAAGCCATTGTTTCTTACACCTGTCTTATAGAGCTACAGAGAAGTTTCATCTGTTCACCACACACTTGGGCAGCTTGACAATACCGAATCATTTGTATCACAAGTCTTGTGGTAAAGCAGTTCTCCTTTGTGCTCACCTTGGAGGGAAAAGTGAACATGAGAGTCTTTGTTTATTTTTATCATCTTGGAAGTGATGACACAGAGAGAAAAAACAGACAGACAGACACAGGAAGAGAAAAAGGAAGAGATGGAGGAAGTGTATCACTGTGGCTCATGCCTGCACATCCAGCTCTTGGGAGGATAAATCAGAAAGATTAAAGTGAGTTTGAGGCCTGTCTAGTAATCATAGCAAGATCCCAATCAGCCATATATATAGTGGGCTCAAGAGATGGCTCAGCAGCTAATAGCACTGCTACTCCTGCAGAGAACCTGGGTTCATTTCCCCAGTGTTCCATGGCAGTTCACAACCATTTGTAACTCCAGTTCCAGGCTATCTGATGCCCTCTTCTGGTCTCTGTGAGCACCAGACAAATAAATGGTACACAGACCTACAGTCAAAACACTCATATACCAAAAAATAAACTATTTTAATTATATATAAATATATTAACTAGATTTGAAAGAAGTTAATTTTCATTCAAAATTTTACATTATCTTCTGATACAATTTGGTTTGACTCATGGGCAGAAGATACACAAGTCAGTTTGCAGAGCATTTGCCTAGTATGCACAAAACTCTGGCTTCTGCCCTCAACTCTGCAGAGACCAAGCACAATGCTACACCTGTAAACCTAGCAGTCAGGAGGTAATGACAGAAGAGTCAGAAGTCTGTGGTCATCCTTGGCTATGTAGGGTATCTGAGGCTATCCAGGGCACCATGAGGATATCTGTCTTGTGGGTTGGGGGAGGAGGGTATTGAGAGATCTGAAATGAAATTCTGTCTACATTTTCTAAACAGTGTCTTTTTCCACCATCTGAAATGTGCTAATATTAAATGCACACATCATAATTTTTCACTTTAAGAAACTTCTATGCACAGATCCTAGATGCTAATCGCTTAAAGCAGATGTCCAGGGAGATACCATCTTTTGAAAGTTGAGCTGATAACCATGTGATTCATACTCAGACAACTGTAAGCACAGTGAGCTTCGGAGATGCAGCTCGGCCCCTGAAATGCCAAGGGATATTTTCCTCGGTGAAACATTGAACAATGTGCCTCCAACAAGAAACAGACAATGGCTTTCCTGAGGCTTGCGGTGTGGTCACGGTGATGATCTCTTCCTTTCTTCTTAATGTGGTCCCATACCAGAGACATGACAATGGTCATTCACAAAAACTACAGTACGGAGAAGTTGGAGATGCCTCTTCTGCAATGTTTCTTTCTTCCATCTGCAGCTGGGGGGTTACAGCTGCTGGCTTTTTCTTTTCTCGGTTACCTGAATAGCTTTCCGCTTCTTAACTGTACCAGCTAGCTTCCTATTGTGGCCAAAGGACCAGTCAGAATATTTTAGTGTCTTTGGACTTCTATGCTACCTTTCTTCTTTGAAACAGTTTGAAAGCTGGTTTTGTTATTTTCTCGTTGAAGCCCTTGATAGTGAACTGAGACCCATGTGGTATATATAGTGACAAGTAAAATAGTTATAAACAAAAATGAAAGTTTTTAACTGAGGTCTATGCTTAAGATTTCCCATTTGGCTACCAACACCTGAAACTCCAGGACTTGGCAGGTGAGGGATCGAGATTTCAAGGCCAGCCACGGCTGCAGGAGACCTGTCTTGAAAGGAATAAAAGTTGTTAAAAATGAAATTAGTAGCTACCAATAGTTTCTAGATATTGTAGCTACAGATGTTCATTACATTTTTTAAAAATTCAAAAAGAGTGGCAAACTAGACTTGGGCTCCCTGATTAAAGGTCAGTACTGGAAGCTGGAGAAGAGGCATCTCTGACTTCTCGAACTGTAGTTTTTGTTAATGACCATACATATTAAAACATCATTAACTTGAGCATTCTGAATAAATCTCTGACATATATGTTTATAATATCAATGGCAACCATTCATGAAAACCTTACTAAAGGCTAGGCACCATACATAATACTTATTGTTGTATTATTATTAATGCTTTTTTATTATGCCAATGAGGCATGTGCAAGCATGCACACTGTACAGACAAAGCAACTAGTGATTAGTTGGCCACACAGATGAGATGGCAGTCAAGTAGGATTTGAACTTACATCCTCTTGACATAAACCATCTTGCTTTTATGTGCTGTGTTGGTCAGCCTTTCCATGCGTGTAAGCACAACAGAACATTCATGAGCTGTGGGTGTCTTTATATATTACAATTCAAACATACCCTTTTGACAATATCTCCTGACATTTCTTCATATTATCTTTTATTTTTTGTCATCAAACAATGACAAATTGTTGATGTTGAGTAGATCTTTTAACCTCTTAAATTTTCAACTGTCATCTCCAAAATGAGATAAATGAACTAAGCCCCCTAAAGTCTGTATCCTATGGTCTCTGCTGCATAACAAACTATGTTAAAACTCTGTTTACTTACAAAACAAGGCAACCATGATTTTGTACATGAGAAATCTGGGCAGAGTTCACACGATGACTCCTCTACATGTCAGATTGGACTCAACCATGGGTCTAACATAGTCAGCCATCTCAGTTTTCCATGGAGATAGGAAGTTCTTGGCACCTAAGACTTTAGTGAGAACTGGGCATGCTCACTGAAAAGTAGCTGAGCCCTCGTGTTTCTATGGTCAGATGGACTTCTTTTTTTTTAAGATTTTTATTTATTTATTATATATAAGTACACTCTAGCTATCTTCAGACACACCAGAAGAGGGCATCAGATCTCATTACAGATGGTTTTAAGCCACCATGTGGTTGCTGGGATTTGAGCTCATGACCTCTGGAAGAGCAGTCAGTGCTCTTAACCACTGAGCATCTCTCCAGCCCCCAGATGGACTTCTGCTAAGCCACAAAGTAACTGGACCACAGATCTGATCACCCCACTAGGCTTGCCCAGGTTTATTCAAATGATGGTAAATGTACAGTTTTGAAAAGTAATGAGAGAAACTACTCCCAGTGAGCCAATTGTCTATTTCCAGTCATATATACTCTTGGTTCAAAGTGAATTATCTGGACCAGGTTCAGTAACAAAGAAGTAGATCCCCTCTCTCTAACAGAAGGGCGTAAGAAACATGTGTCACTTGACCAAAAAAAAAATCAGTGTTCTTCTGTTCATCTACCCATTCTATCTACAGTGATTTGGAAATGTCCCCCATAGTCGTGAATATTTGAATGCTTCGTCCCCAGTTGATGGTGCAGTATGGGGAGGTTTGAACATTACTAGTGGAGAGCTTTAAGGGTGGGCAAATGCCTCTGGCCATTTCCAAATTGCTCTCTTTGCTTTGTGATTGCAGTTAAATGTGTGAACTCTCAGCTTCCTGCTCCTGCCACTATGGCTGCCACTTGTCACATTACCTCCCCTTCCTGGTGAAGTCTTATTCCTCTGCTATCATAAATCCAATCTTCTATAAGTTTCCTTGGTCTTAGTGTTTTATCACAGCAACAAAATTAACTAGCACACTACCCAAAGACATCCATGGGAGTGATGCCAGTAATGTCTTAGTTATGGCTGCTATAATAAAATGTCATAAACTGTATAGTTCAAACAACAGAAATGTCTGTAAGCTAAAAACTCACCAGTGTTCAGCTGGGTTCTAGTGAAGTCCTTTGCTCTGTTTGAAAATCACATTCTCATTTGAGCCTCACATGATAGAAGATGCACAGACCAGTGTTGTGTCTCTCCTTGTGGACCTTCCAATCAATTCATAAGGGCTTCAATATCATGATATTATCACCTCCCAAAATCTTGTCTCTGATACCATCACACTGGAGGGTCAGAAGTTCAAATTTCAAATCTGTGGTGAGAGGAAACAATCAACCTTCAGCCTAAGACCCAGTCCATGTATGACTGCAGTACCCTTAATAAGTGAAGAATATGGCCGGTTAACTTGTGGTAGATGTAATTATTCCAACTTAGTATTTGCTTAGACCTCATGGAGAAATGGGCAAGGGTTGTATTTGGCATGATTGTCTTTGTATTGCTTTATTCACTTAGCTTTTGGTGAAATAAAGCATAAAAACACATCAAGGGTCAGCAGTACTGCTTAGCCAGTAGATAAAGGCACTTGCCATCCAATAATGCAAATATGGTCACCTATGTCTGATCCCCAGAATCCTTTTAAAGTGGAGGAGAGAAAATACACTCCGACCTCCATAGGTGTGCTTTGACATTCTCCATTGCATGCTTGACGTATACCCCCCAACATTTTCTACATACATGCATAATGATCAATAAAATATTTTAAAGGCATTCAACACTTGGATTCTGTTCACTGGGAGACAATATTAATGAACTACTGGGAATTGAACCCGTGAACTCATACATACATTTTTCTTCAGTGTTGTAAGACTTCAGTGAAATCACTAAATCCCCGGAGCTTTGTTTTAAGATTTTGATAAAGAACTTTTCATAAAGGATCATTTTGTTAGAGCTAGCAAAACACAAATTTTTCATTCTTCAGTTCTCAGGACTAAAAAGCTTTGTCTTCTTAAGAAATTTCTAGGGGCCAGAGGGATGGCTCAGTGGTTAAGAGCACTGACTGTCGAGAATTGACAAGTGGGACCTCATGAAACTGCAAAGCTTCTGCAAGGCAAAAGACACCATCAATAAGACAAAAAAACCACCAACAGATTGGGAAAGGATCTTTACCTATTCTAAATCAGATAAGGGTCTAATATCCAATATATATAAGGAACTCAAGAAGGTGGACTCCAGAAAGTCAAATAACCCCATTAAAAAATGGGGCTCAGAATTGAACAAAGAATTCTCACCTGAAGAATACCAAATGGCAGAGAAGCACCTGAAAAAATGTTCAACATCCTTAATCATCAGGGAAATGCAAATCAAAACAACCCTGAGATTCCACCTCACACCAGTCAGAATGGCTAAGATCAAAAATTCAGGTGACAGCAGATGCTGGCGGGGATGTGGAGAAAGAGGAACACTCCTCCATTGTTGGTGGGATTGCAAGCTTGTACAACCACTCTGGAAATCAGTCTGGCGGTTCCTCAGAAAATTGGACATAGTACTACCGGAGGATCCAGCAATACCTCTTCTGGGCATATATCCAGAAGATGTCCCAACCGGTAAGAAGGACACATGCTCCACTATGTTCATAGCAGCCCTATTTATAATAGCCAGAAGCTGGAAAGAACCCAGATGTCCCTCAACAGAGGAATGGATACAGAAATTATGGTACATTTACACAATGGAGTACTACTCAGCCATTAAAAAGAATGAATTTATGAAATTCCTAGCCAAATGGATGGACCTCGAGGGCATCATCTTGAGTGAGGTAACACAATCACAAAGGAACTCACACAATATGTATTCACTGATAAGTGGATATTAGCCCAAAACTTAGGATACCCAAGATATAAGATACAATTTGCTAAACGCATGAAACTCAAGAAGAATGAAGACCAAAATGTGGACACTGTGCCCCCTCTTAGAATTGGGAACAAAACACCCAGGGAAGGAGTTACAGAGACAAAGTTCGGAGCTGTGATGAAAGGATGGACCATCTAGAGACTGCCGTATCCAGGGATCCATCCCATAATCAGCTTCTAAACGCTGACACCATTGCATACACTAGCAAGATTTTGCTGAAAGGACCCAAAGATAGCTGTCTCTTGTGAGACTATGCAGGGGCCTAGCAAACACAGGAGTGGATGCTCACAGTCAGCTATTGGATGTATCACAGGGCTCCCAATGGAGAAGCTAGAGAAAGTACCCAAGGAGCTAAAGGGATCTGCAACCCTATAGTTGGAACAACAAGATGAACTAACCAGTACCCCGGAGCTCTTGTCTCTAGCTGCATATGTATCGAAAGATGGCCTAGTCGGCCATCACTGGAAAGAGAGGCCCATTGGACTTGCAAACTTTATATGCCCCAATATAGGGGAATGCCAGGGCCAAAAGAATGGGAATGGGAGGGTAGGGAAGTGGGGGCGGTATGGTGGACTTTTGGGATAGCATTGGAAATGTAATTGAGGAAAATATGTAATAAAAATAATAATAATAAAAAAAATAATAAAAAATAAAAAAAAAAAAAAAGAGCACTGACTGTTCTTCCAGAGCCACATGGTGGTGGCTCTGGAATGGGATCTGATGCCCTCTTCTTGTATGTTTGAAGACAGCTATAGTGTACTCATATAAATAAAATAATTTTTTTTAAAAATTTAAGGGCTGGTGAGATGGCTCAGAGGGTAAGGGCACTGACTGCTCTTCCGAAGGTCCTGAGTTCAAATCCCAGCAACCAAATGGTGGCTCACAACCACCCATAATGAGATCTGACACCCTCTTCTGGTGTGTCTGAAATCAGCTACAGATGAACTTATGTATAATAATAAATAAATCTTTTTAAAATTTTTAAAGAAACAAATTTTTATAGTTCAATAAAAATTTAAAGTAGTTTTCCTCTAACCAGGTGAGATAACTTGTGTATGTAATTCCAGCACTCAGGAGGCTAAGGCAGGAGGATCATCAAGAGTTCAAAGCCAACCTATGAGTTCCATGGCAGCCTGGACTACATAGCAAGACCTTGTCTCAGGAGAAAAACAAACAACAACCACAAACTAAACAGAACATGGGATGACCACAGAAGGAGTGTGAATATGTCACATGATATCCACATTCATCTACACATTTCTCAAAGAACAGAAGAAATCACCCTTCATAACAAGGCACTGCTTGAAATAAATTTGTCGCTGTCCTAGGGAGCAAAAGAGATAAATTGCCTTCTTGCCCTCAGCTGATGACCAACGGTGATTTTAAAAGGTAAAAGTAAATTCGAGTCAAACCAAAGTGTGAACTTCCAGACACTTAGTTTCTCTTTGAGTATTATTCCCTATGTAGTATTTTGCTGATGCTGTTGCTGGGTGGGAAGCAAGCATGGGGTGCACAGGGAAGACAAAAGACAGACAAAACTATTCCCTAATCCAGGCAAAGCAGAAAGTCATCTGAGCAACCAGAATCCATCCCCTTTTTCATCACCAAGGAATATAGAAAGACATTTATGAATGCTTAAGTTCTTTCTTTTGTTACCAAAGGCCTGAGCAGAGATATGTGCACAAGATGATAAAGTCTAGTACAGTGGCAATAAATATGATAATTACAATTTTTTCAAATCTTCTATAATTTATTTAAAGCTATAGAAAAATAAGTAGCACAATTGACATCCAACTTGAGTCTATTATTTTAAAATATCCTACTGATAGCACTGGAGAGATGAATCACCAGTGAAGAGTTTATACTGTTTGCTCAGAAAGCCCAAGTTCAGTTCTCAGGGTCCATGTAAGGCAGCTCATTACTTTCTATAACTCTATCTCCAGGTATCTGATGCCCTCTTCTGGCCTCCTTGGACATGTGTGAACTCATGTGCACACTTGTACATGTACACTTATGCACACACACACACATACATACCAACACACACACATAAACAAACAACATTCTATAGTTACTTCTAAATTCTAGGAAGATTGAATGTATTTTTTTATGGTTTTTGATAGCTTAAGAATAACAGTACACACCAAGACTTTTTCTTAAAAATAAGACTGTAGAGTCTTTAAAATCAGTCAGTATGTTTTTCAAATCTCATGGAAATACGTTTCAGTAGATTTTAATGTCTTTTCTTAAGAACAAAGTTTGAATAAAGAGAAAAAGTGTTTTGTTCTGTTTTGTGTTTGAGATCAAGCCTGTGGCTATCTTTCACCTGTAAATGCACACTTAGGTTTTTGGTATTAACTCTTAAAAGCACACACAAAAACGCTAGATTCTACCAATGTAGGCTGTCCTCTGGCCAGTGTACAAGAGGCCACAGGCACACTCTCTTTTTGTTGTTGTTTTGTTTTGTTTTTGTTTTTGTTTTTGTTTTTCGAGACAGGGTTTCTCTGTGTAGCCCTGGCTGTCCTGGCACTCACTTTGTAGACCAGGCTGGCCTTGAACTCAGAAATCCGCCTGCCTCTGCCTCCCGAGTGCTGGGATTAAAGGCGTGCGCCACCACGCCCGGCTTTACAGGCACACTCTTGCTTTGATGGTCTTAGAACATCTCACCAGCCACACGTTAGTTGATCTGTGTCTTGGAGTTTTCTTCAAAAAGTTACTGGAAACTGATTATGCTTCTCAAACAAGAGTCCTTAACAATATTTCATATTAGGAAAGCTATAATAACAGATTTTGACAGCCAGTATGATTGTGGTGATTTGAAAAAAGGTCTCACTGTGTAGGCCTGGCTGGCCTGGGGCTGACTATAAGGTGATTCTGCTCCTGAATGATGGCATTATGGGAGTTCGTGAGCATCTGGGTCCAAGACCCCAGGATTCAGAAGGAAGACTTTTGGCATACTTATATCAACTATGAGATGTGTAGTCACACAAATAGCATGTGTTTTACAATGAAAATATCTTGTGTGCGAAAAAGGGATAGAGAGTTCGTGTGGCTGAGGCAAAGACTCCAAAGCAATTGTTAGTATTTCCATCTAAAAACCTATTTTTCAACATTAACAACCGCCAGCATGTCGACCAGCACCACCAGGGCTTGGAAGATTGCTTCAGAAAAGTCCTGCAGAATGCACTCTTGCTTTCTGACAACAGCCTCCACCTCTTCCTGCAGATCCATCTGAACTCTGAGGACATTGAAGCATGTGTTTCTGGGCAGACCAAGTACTCGGTGGAAGAAGCCATTCACAAGTTTGCCTTGATGAATAGACAGTTCCCCAAAGAAGGCGAAGAAGGGAAGAAAGACACCGATGTAGAGTATGATTCAGAAAGTTCATCCTCTGGGCTTGAACACAGTAGTGACTACAGCAGTTCTCATGGATGTAAAAGGAGCCCAGCTCTGCAGGAGTCCTGAGAAGGAATTTTAGGGCTACCACCTTAGGAATGAAATTATGCCCAGCCATAAAGAATGCTGGCTCATAATAGATTCTTACCCAGTGCCACTGTCAGTATCCCAGGTAGTGAACTTCTTCTTTCTTTTTTTTTTTCTTTAAAGATTTTTTATTTTATGTGTATGAGTACACACTGTAGCTGTACAGATGGTTGTGAGCCTTCATGTGGTTGTTGGGAATTGAATTTTTAGGACCTCTGCTTGCTCCTGTCAAACGCGCTCACTCTGAGCCAAAGATTTATTATTATAATTCTTTAAATGTGCCAGGAGAGGGTATCAGATCTCATTACAGATGGTTGTGAGCCACTATGCACTATGTGGTTGCTGGGATTTGAACTCAGAACCTTCAGGAGGGCAGTCAGTGCTCTTACCCGCTAAGCCATCTCGCCAGCCTGGTAGTGAAATTCTTAAAATGGTGGGTTACTAGTAGTAGTACTAGTAGTTTTTAGTAGTAGTAGTTGTCTAATTCTAGCCAAGCTTCTGTGTGAAGCTACAAGGTCTGTGGATGCCATACGGCCCTTTATTGGCATTCCATACTTGTAAATACAATCCTGCTCTCAAGTGAAATGAGTTATATGAGATATATATAACTCTATGTGTACACACACACACACACACACACACACACAGTTGGTCTTAACTGGATTTTAAAGAGCTAGGTGTATTATTAGCATTTAAAGCCAGACAGGGCACCATTGCTGTGTCAATGAGGAAGTTACTATAAACATAGTATGCGACTGGAGTCAGAGTACAGACCCTGCCTGCCTCTCTGACATGTGGCTCTTGTTTTGTGGGGACTTCTCTGGAAAGTACTTCACCTTTCAGTATTTGATTGAAATATTTAAGAGTATTTAAGCTTTCCAGTATACTGTACCATGTGTAAATGGAAAATGTGTCTTACAAATAGAGATGCACTAAAAAAAAAAAAAAGTTTACATCTTAGGAGGGAAAAAAACCAAAAATCTTTGTAATTTTGCTTAAATTTGCCATACACAGATTTAGAAATACATTCTCACTGTCCAAAATCAGCTTAAACACAGGTTCTGGCAACAACTTATACTTTTTCCATTGTGCAATTAGAGCCATAGCTTATTAATTTTCTGACATTAAAAAAAAAAAGTACATAAAAAAACCACCAGGTAACTTGCATCAGTGGTGGCTCCTCGCTGTTCACTTTTTCAGTTAGAAGAATGTTTTTATGAGTTATTTTATCCATAAATATTTCAGTAATTTTGGAGTGGAAGTTGGGTTGCTAACATCAGAGCTCATGTTCATGTTTTAGAAGCCCTTTGTTTTTAGGTGTCTCCCAGAAAATGGAGGCTTAATTAAAATAAAATAGCTTTTTCTTTCTTTTTTTTTTTTAAGTATCCCAGAGATAAGAAGTCTTGGATCCACCATGAGCTTTCAGTTTCAGCTGAGGCAGCAGTTTTCCTGAGATTATTAGCCAAGGGCTCCCCAGAGTCTTCCCAGGTATCTCTGGAAAACAGCAGAAGGAATTTTCACCTAAGAGGGATAACTTGTTGCTTCCAATGAGTGGCTCCCACTCTGGTGGGTGCAAAAGCGGCGGCAAAAAGCAGCCATTTTGCTTGGGTTAAAAGTTGTTGTATTAATAAAGAGTTATTGAATTTTCCTTTGAGATGCTTGATACAGAGAGAGAGAGAGAGAGAGAGAGAGAGAAAGAAAGGAAGGAAGGAAGGAAGGAAGGAAGGAAGGAAGGAAGGAAGGAAGGAAGGAAGGAAGGAAGGAAGGAAGATTCAATTTGGAATAAGAATGATTCTTTTTTAAAGTTCCCTCTGAAACGTTATTAAACTTATGTAAATATTTTTGATTTATGTCTTAGATCCTGTTAACCGTGTCCTCTAATTGTCTTTATTTTAATGCCAAAAGGAAATGATTATGCAGCTGTATGTAAAGTTTCTGAGCAACCCACACTCCCCAGCAGTATAGATGAATTCTCATCATTTATGTTTTCTGGCGGTTTTGGAAAGCATAAGTTGTGACATAGTCAGTTATCATACTACTTCTTGGCGACATGAAGTCACCTTCAAAGTTAATATGAAGTGATGCTTCATATTTGCTCTGTAAACTCCACAGTTTTCACATTAAACTTGGAAAAAAATAACAGATTTTGACAATTTCCTGCTACAGATGTACAAGTTATCTAGACAGATCAGTCAAGGCAATTTAGATTGGAGATGTTTCAAATATTTTCCTCCCGTATAGAAATATTTTATTCAAAAGGAATCAACAAATTTAGACCATTTGTCAGTTGCAGAGAGAGACAAAGAGACAGAAAGAGACTTAGGTACAGAGGAGACAAAGAGACAGAAAGAAGGCTTGAGAAGGAATTTTTCATTTCATTACAGTAAGAAGCACATCTGAAAATGGTTCCTCAGAACATCTAAACCATATATTGGCCACATGCTTGTGATTCCAGCGCTCAGGGAGCTGAACCAAGAGGATTTCCGTGAGTCCAGTTCTCGTCTGTGCTATCTAGTGACTTCTACGTTAGTTCAAACTATTGAGTGAGATCTCATCTTTAAAGACAGGGAAGGAGTAGAAAGATGACTCAGCAGTTACAAACACTTGTGAGCCAGGCATGGTGGCACACACCTTTAATCCCAGTACTCGGGAGGCAGAGGCAGGTGGATTTCTGAGTTCAAGGCCAGCCTGGTCTACAAAGTGAGTTCCAGGACAGCCAGGGCTATACAGAGAAACCCTGTCTCGAAAAAAAACAAAAACAAACAAGCAAACAAAAGAGTACTGGCTGCTCTTCCAGAGGTCCTGAGTTAAATCCAAAGCCACCACATGGAGGCTCACAACCATCTATAATGTGATCTGATGCTCTCTTCTGCCATGCAGGAATTATATATATATATATATATATATATATATATATATATATATATATAATCTTTAGCCAGGGTTCTGATGGTGGCAGTGGCATACACCTTTAGTCCCAGCACTCAGGAGGCAGAGGCAGGCAGATCTCTGTGAGTTCGAGGCCAGTTTTATCTACAGAGTGAATTCCAGGATGACCAGAGCTACCCGAAGAAACCCTGTCATGAAAAATAAAAAATAAATAAATAAAACAAAATAAATTTTAAAAATAAAGGTATGAACAGGAGGAGAATATGGCTCAGTTAGTAAAGTACTTGCCTTGCAAGCATGAGGTCCTTGGTTTGATTCCCAAAATCCAAGGGTGATGGCATTCTTTTGAGTGCACAAAGGCAGACAGATGCTTGAGAGTCCCTGGTCAGCCAGTGTAGCTTACTTGGTAAGTTACAATCCAGTAAGACACCTTGTCTCGGGAACAACAACAAAAATGGTGTACAAAATTGTTTTTTGGCCTTGGTACATACATACATATACACGCTCACCATACGCATGTATGTGCACCTGTACACACATAAACACATGGATGGATGGATGGATGGATGGATGGATGGATGGATGGATGGATGGATGGATGGATGGATATGTAGCGAGATAGTGTAATGGTTTATATATGCTTGGGCCAGGGAGTGACACTATTAGGAGATGTGACCTTGTTGCTGTAGGTGTGTCACTGAGGCCATGGGCTTTAATGCACTTGTCCTAGCCTCCTGGAAGTCAGTATTCTGCTAGCAGCCTTCAGATACAGATGTAGAACTCTCAGCTCTGCCTGCACCATACCTGCCTGGACATTGCCATGCTCCCACCTTGATGATAATGGACTGAACCTCTGAACCTGTAAGCCAGCTCCAGTTAAATATTGTCTATGAGTTGCCTTGGTTGTGATGTCTGTTCACAGCAGCAAAACCCTAAGACAGACAGACAGACAGACAGACAGAGGCAGAAAGTATAAATAGATAATAGACTAGGTCCTTAAAAGGTTTCATAAGTAGGAAAAAAGAATGTTGCAAGATAATAATTGTCCTAAGAAAAACATGCCTAGGTAACTGGTAATCCAGAGGAAAGCAGATGACAAATCCCACACAATCACATGACTAAGCAGGCTTTTGATCCCATACCACCAAATGCTAACCATGACTTGCATTCCCTTTAAGAAACAATTAATATGGGCTGGTGAGATGGCTCAGTGATTAAGAACACCGACTGCTCTTCCAAAGGTCCCAAGTTCAAATCCCAGCAACCACATGGTGGCTCACAACCACCCATAACGAAATGTGATGCCCTCTTCTGGAGTGTCTGAAGACAGCTACAGTGGACTTACATATAATAAATAAATGAATCTTTAAAAAAAAAAGAAACAATTAATAATTCTCAGGTACAACATACAACTTGTAAATTAAGTCCTACTGGCTTTGTCTGATAACACAGAGTGGAAAGGCATTTTTCCTTTACTTACTGAATTCTAATGTCATCAATGAATTTGGCCTACTAAGAAAATGTCAAAAAAAGCCAGTCACAGCAGGGCATTACCACCTCAGCACCCAGAAAGGAGAAAAGTCAGAAGTTCAAGATCACCCTGGCCATGCTGTAGTCCCATTGTGGATTACATGCCTCAAAAAAAGAAAAGCAATGGGTTGTGATGGCTTGTTGGACAAACACTTGCCACGTAAGCATGAGAACCAGGACTTAGATCTCCAGCTCTCACATAGATGCTCGGTGGATAATGCTCTGTGGTCTGCTTGGATTCCTCGAATACTGGAGGCCACCTGGGAGCCTCAGTCCGGGAAGTGCCCTGATCCCAGCAATCTGGCTAGCTAGACTAGTTGATTGAGAGACCCTGCCTTATATAGAAGGTGGGATGGGACCCAGAATGTCACCCTACATCAACTTCTGGCCTGCCCATGCATGCAGCATAGCCACACATAGGAGAACATGCATACATAAATGTATTCACATACCAAACACATACATACGTATGCAAAAAAGGAAGGGAGGGAGGAAGGGAGGGAGGGAGGGAGGGAGGGAGGGAGGGAGGGAGGGAGGGAGGGAGGGAGGAAGGGAGGAAGGAAGGGAGGAAGGAAGGAAGGAAAGAAACCTGAAAGGTTGTTTTTCAGTTTTAGTGACCTCTGAAAATTCAGTGCCAGGTTTAGGAAGTAGCTAGGTTGGTTGAGTGCTTATGTAGCATGCAAAACACCTTGGTTATACAAAATACCTTGATTCTGTCCTCAATACCACATAAACCCAGCCACGATGGTGTATGGCTGCGAGCCCAGAACTTAGGAGATAGAGACAGGAAGATCAGGAGTTCAAGACCCTCCTCAGCTGCCTAACAAGGCCAAGGTCTGACTCAGGCCTCAGGCCAAGGCCTCAGGCCAAGGTCTGACTCAGCCCAGAACTTAGGAGGTAGAGACAGGAAGATCAGGAGTTCAAGACCCTCCTCAGCTGCCTGACAAGGCCAATCTCCAAAAAGGAGAACAACCATTCTCTCTCCAAAAACTGTCAGGTTATCTAGGGCATCAGTTGCACGCAGTGTAGTTCTGTAAAAATTTAAATTACATCTCCTTGGGATTTTTTTTAAAACCAGCTTTCTTTTTTCCTTCTCTAGTGAGGGAACAAGACAAGCTTAAGAAAAGAACACCGAATTTTTAAAAATTAAATGCAGAAATAAAGCAAAATCCTTTTTTAATTTTTGCCATGAAAAGGAAAGGCCTTCCAAGATAGGCACTGTGAACTTTTTAAAGACTATAAGTTCCCTTAACTTAGACATGACATTCAAAGTCAGCAAACGTCCTAGGCTTGCCCCTATGGATCTCAGCAACTTCACCAGCCTGGACTCTGCAAAGTGTGTGGTGATTAGGCCTACCATTGCAGGGTGGGGCAGGAGAACACTAGCAAAGGGCAGCTGTGGGAACCTGTTAGCTCGTGCAATCCCTCCGGCTGCAAGCCGCCACTGCACACAGCAAAGGAAGTGTGGCATCTAGTGGACAGTCAGTTGCTACACTGTCTTCCTGAGTCTGAGGAAAGCGATGTGAGAGCGGATGTGTCCTGCTGCTGTTATTTTAAACAAAGCACGTGGCATCACGATGTTAATGCTGAATTTAAAAAAAAAAAAAGTTGGGCACTGAAATGAAAGCTATCTTTTGTGGGAAAAAAAAATTAGACTCTCTACTTGTACGAGTTATCTTTATCTGATGGAGCCGACTTTTTGAGAGAAATAGTGCAACGTGAGATTCGTAAACTATATTCACGTAAAATAAAACCCTGTTTTACTTCATCTGTTGTTTCACAAAATGTGAAAAATACTTTAAGTTAGGAAAAAAAAACAAGTATATGAAATGTTGAAATGTGTTGTTTCACATCATAAAGTTCTTTTGAAAAACAGGTTTCAAGTAAAAACAGAAATACTGAAGACTTGTGACTCAGATTCCTAATGCATACATTGACTCTATTTTGAAAGACAATATTTTCAAACTGTATAATTTTAAATACTGCAAGTAAATTCAAGGCTTTATTGAACATAAGCTAGTCACCAATATTCATATTCTGCACAATCCATTGTACATTGACTTGCCACACAAAGTCGGATTTCAAAGCTCACCTTTGCCTTGTTTAATGAGTGTTTCAGCAAACTTGTAAGAATGTGACTTGGCGTGTACTGAAGTACTGGGTGTGAAGTGAAACAACTCGGTTCTATGTCCTGAGAAGTTCTCAAGCCGCCAGATTAGACCAGCTTTTGCTCTTCTCTAAACTGTCCGTGTGATACTGTGTATTCAATGTTTTTATAGGTGTATTGATATGTGTTGATAAAGTAGGCCTTTTGAAGCTAAGAGAGGCTAGGGAACACTGTAAACTTCGACCTGTTGTCTGAAAGGGCTTTACACAAAGTGGAGAGTGACAGAAACCTGTACTCGTTGTGGTCTGGTCCCTCTAGTGGGCATCAAGGAGCACTGTAAGTTAAAACACCCAAAAATCCAGTGGTCAGCCAAAGCAAAGTAAAGATGCAATCCTAAGGCATGTGTCAATCTCCAATTCATACTTAACTCAGTATTTGCTATTTAAAATGTGGGTAGAATATTTACCACTCAGTACACAACACTGCATACATCCAAAGTCAATATTCCACTGATTAGGAAATATATAAAATAGGAAATTATCTGGAAACTTTCATTTTGTTTTGTTATTTATCTGAGACATGGTCACCCAGGCCACTCTCAGACTTATGATGTACCAGAGGGTAACCCTGAACTTACTCTAAGTCTCCAACATAAAGGGATAGGAATTGTCAGTGAGTATCCACCTCTCTCTCTCTCTCTGTGTGTGTGTGTGTGTGTCTGTCTGTCTGTCTGTCTGTCTGTGTGTCGTATCTCTGTCTCTATTTCTATCCATCTACCTCTCTGTCTGTCTCTCCCTCACCCCTGTGTGTGTGTGTGTGTGTGTGTGTGTGTGACCTCTCTGTCTCTCCCTCACCCCTGTGTGTGTGTGTGTGTGTGTGTGTGTGTGTGTGTGTGTGTGTGTGTGTCTGTGTGTGTGTCTGTCTGTCTGTCTGTCTGTCTGTCTCTCTCTCTCTCTCTCTCTCTCTCTCTCCCTCCCACACTCCCTCCTCATTGTTTGTTTGTTTGTTTGTTTGTTTTGGACAGGCAGAACTCAAAGATGATCTTGACCTTCTGGTCCTCCTACATCTACCTCTGAAGCGTGAAGTCGTAAGCATGTGCCACCCCTGGATGCTTACTTAAGAACTGAACTACACTTCATACCTGCTGCACAAGTGCACTGTAAACTCTGCTATGCTGTCTTGTTTCCTGCTCACTTCAAGGTAGATTGCTTGCACTTTGTTCCATAAAGCTTTTATAAATTTGGGGAAACCCATCTACTTTCTAAAAGATACCTTAGTTACACATTTTAAAAATTTTATCGATCTCTTATGATTGTGTGTTTGTGCACGGTGTGTATTTGGAGGGGGCATATGTGCCACAGTGCGCACATATAGACATCAGTGGACAACTACCTGCTATCAGTGCCCTCCTTCTACCTTTATAAAGCTTTCCAAAATAAAATTCAGGAAGTCCGACTTGGGCATGCTTTTACTGGTTAAATCATTTTACTGGCTCTTGATCTTAAATGCTTGCAGGTGCTTGCTTAAAGCACATGCAAGAGTATTTCGTTCATTCTTTTCTTTCTTTCTTTCTTTCTTTCTTTTTCTTTTAAGATTTACTTTATATATGTGAGTACACTATCATTGTCTTCAGACACACCAGAAGAGGCCCTCACATCCCATTACAAATGGCTGTGAGCCACCATGTGGTTGCTGAGAATTGAATTCCAGGACCTCTGGCAGAGCAATCAGTGCTGTTAACTACTGAGCCATCTCTCAAGCCCAGCAAGGTTGTAAAAAACCTTTCTCACACATTGAAAAGGCACTACTCTTCAGTGCGTTATGTTTCCCCTGTACCTTCCTGGATAAGTAAAAGAATGAGAAAATGGAACAGAAATAAGTAATAGTTTTTTAAAAATTCTTTTACACTCAATTACTTGTGCTGTTACAGCACATGCATGGACGTCAGAGAAGAACTCTAGGTTCTCTCCTTCCATCCTATGAGTCCCAGGGATCAAACCCAGGTTGTCAGTCCTGGTACCAAGTGCCTTCCTGCTGAACAATCCCTCTTGATCCGTTAGTGGACTTTTTTTTTTAATTTAATACTTGAGTGCAGTAAAATGTTCTGGGTCTCTGTTGTAATTTTGGTTTGTCTTCTTGAGAACAGGTCTTATAACCCAGGCTGGCCTGGATTGATCCTGTTGTCTCCACCACCCAAAGGCTGGGAAATTACATGTATGATACACCATGCCCTGCATTAAAATTTGCTCATAATCTACAATTTATAGTTTGTATTTTTTGATTGTTTTTGTTTTGTTTTTGTTAAAGCAAAATATTTTTTAGAAAATCACTTCAAGCCAGGCCGGATTTCTGAGTTTGAGGCCAGCCTGGTCTACACAGAGAAACCCTGTCTCAAAAAAAAAAAAAAAAAAAAAAAAAAAAAAAAAAACCTAAAAAAAAAAAGAAAAAGAAAAAGAAAATCACTTCAAGACAACAAAGGAGACTGGTTGTGTCTAGAGAGCTCACTCGTCAAATTCAATCCCAAGCAAAGAGAAAGTGAAATTCAATCCCAAGCAAAGAGAAAGTGACTATCAAAATCAGGAAATCCACTTGTAAGAGGTGGAGGTGACACACTCTGGAGTTGTGAAAGTGTTCATGAACTTTGTCTTCACACCCAGGAGGCTGTATTAGGAGGAATCTTAGCTCAAAGCCAGCTTGTGCTACTACAGAGACCCTGTTTCAAAAATTGAACAAAGTGAACAAACAAAAAATAGTAATCAGGGGGCTGGTGAGATGGCTCAGTGGGTAAGAGCACCCGACTGCTCTTCTAAAGGTCGGGAGTTCAAATCCCAGCAACCACATGGTGGCTCACAACCATCTGTAACGAGATCTGACTCCCTCTTCTGGAGTGTCTGAAGACAACTACAGTGTACTTACATATAATAAATTAATTAATTAATTAATAATAATAATAAATAGTAATCAAAAAATGTTAAAAACAATTAACAAAAACCAGTGTGGAAGTACAGCTGAAGGTGAAGGCTTGGCTCTGTGAATGAACAGTTACCTAGCATATTGAGGCTTTAGGTTTGATCCCAAGCCTCATATTGAGGCTTTAGGTTTGATCCCAAGCAATAAAAATAACAATAACAACAACAAAAATAATGAAGCGCAACTATCCCTCACACACACCACAGAGAATGATAGCTTTAAATCCATTTTTGTTTGAGAAGAAAAGGCTCAAAAAAAAAAAAAATGCCTTCCTGCAGGCTCAACAGGTCATTCAGAATTAAAATGAAGGAAAATTCCAAGACTCTGAATCAACCTGTAACAAAAATAGTGTATTTAATCCAAGATCTTCATTTGCTTGCTGTTTAGAAACCTTTCTTTTTCCACCTTAAAGCAGTAAAACCCTTGAAGGCTTTCAGAGGCGTAGGATTAAAGCGAGGATTTACCTACTTTTTAAACAGCTTGCATATGTAAAAATTTGAAAGTTCCTCAAATCTGAATAATTACAAAAAAAAAAAAAAATAGAAGGCTCGAAGTTTACAAAAGTATCCTTCTTGAGTGGTACTTAACACAGATTAGCTATATCAATTTAAGTCTAATTTCAAGGAATTTATTGAAGTTATACTATGGCTCATAGATTTAAATGCTTAGTCACCTGGGAATGGCTATTAGGTGTGGCTTGTTGAAGGAAGTGTGTCACAGGGGTGGGGTGGGGTCTTGGAGGTTCCAAACGCTCAAGCCAGACCCACTGACTCTCAAACTTCCTGCTGCCTGCAGACTCAGATGTAGAAAGAACATTTGGCTATTTATCTCCAACACCATGTCTGCTTGTGTGCTGCCATGTTTCCTACCGTGACAATAATGGATTAAAGCTCTGAATTGTAAGCCAGCCCAAAATAAATGCTTTTCTTTATAAGAGCTTCAGTAGTCCTGGTGTCTGTTCACGGGAAGAAAAACCTGTGTATGAACCAAACGGACAGAGCCAGTAAGCAACCTTCTGCCAAGGTCTTTGTTTCACTCCCTGCCTTCATATTCCTCCTGCCTTGGCTTCCCAGAAAGATGCACTCCAGAGAAGACAGGAACATCAGAAATGAAAGTTCACACCAGGTTGGGCTGTTATGACCTTGTTTCAAATATATATTTAAATTTTGCTTCCCAGGTTTTTCACACTTCTCTTTTGTTTGTTTTGTTTTGTTTTGTTTTGTTGTTTTGTTTTGTTTTGTTTTGTTTTGTTTTGTTTTGTTTTGTTTTGTTTTGAAACAGGCTCACTTTAAGAAGCTCTGACTACTTGGAACTCACTTTGACCTTGAACTCACTGAGATTCATCTGCCTCTGCCTCTGCCTCTGCCTCTGCCTCTGCCTCTAGAGTCACCTCTGGGTCAAAGATGTGCACCAACACTGGACAAAGTTCCTGCTGTAAGGCTCAGGTGGTAACAATTTTTTGCTGTGGTTGTAGCAGTTGTTTTGATACTATGTAGCCCTGACTGGCCTACAGGTGGCTATTTCTTTTACATATCTCCAGATCAAAGTATGTGCTTCTAACTTTGTTTCAAGTTACAGTGCAATTTGCCAACAACTTTACTACCAGTCATAGAAAATTTTGGACATCAACAACAGCCTTTAAGGTGATTTGTTTTTCTTTCTAGAACAAAAGCAGCAGATCCTATCAGCAGCCCACTCGTTCCACTTTCTACTAAGTTCTCGCCTTCCTAGAGTCAGAACAGCAGAGTAGGGCATGAGTCACCCTAGCCGACACCTGCAAGTGGCAGGGGCCCCCAATACTAACTCTAATTCCATGAAGATTTTATCTCATTTATGTTTCTGCACCTTTAATGATTCCCCCTTAAAAACGAAATGTGCCATAGATCAGACAAACACCATTATTTTTATAGAAAGGGGAGTAAAAGAGGAATTGTCCTTTTCCCCAGGCAGAGCAGAGCAAACTTCTGATGTGATAGCCTGTGTGAAGTTCCACTGCAGACACACACACACACATTCACACACACATACACACACACACACAGGCACACACACGCTCACGTGTGGCACCCAGCTACCTATCCCCTGGTCTTCGTCTAGATGTCAGCTGTCTTAAAGCACCACCTGCATCACTCCAGGCAAGGCTTACTGCTGCTGCTGCTGCTGCTGCTGCTGCTGGGTTCTGAGAAATAATTCCCAACCTGAATTTGCAAGGATAGAAAGAAAAGAAAAAAAAAACAAAAAAAAAAAACTTTACAACTGCAAATCTAACCTGGCACTGAATGAAAAGGTAAAGCAAGTGAATCACTTTAAAGCCAGTCTAGATTATATAAATTTGAGGCTAGCCTAGCATACAAGAAATGCTGTCTTTAAAAAAATGTCTTTTTTAAAAAAGAACATTTTGGTTAGTAGTGAGGTAGATGAGAATTGATGGACCAAATATCTGCTGCCCTCTGATCAATAAGCCTTAGTAAATATCCAGACAGGTGTAACCATGGCATCCCTTTGTTTCTCATTACAGATCATGTTTGCTTGCTAGAAGCATCACTATGCACGACTATGTGCAAGTAGGATGTGCACAGCAACATTCTCAGAGGCTGGTGGTTTCCTCTGACCACCTCTAACTTCTATCACCAAAGTCAGGTGTTTCACTCGAGAAACTGAGGCAGAAGGACTGATGTGAATTCAAGGCTACCTGTGCTACACAGTAAGAAATAGACTGGCCTGGATGTAATCTGAAGGAAGAGAAGGAAGAGGAAGAGAAGAAGAGGAAGAAAATGAAGAGGAAGAAGGAGGAGGAAGGAGAGGAGGGAGAGAAAGGAGAAGTTGAGAAGAAGGAAAAGAAGAAGTGGAGAAAGGAGGAAGATGTAATTTCAGAAAAGAAGAGGAGAAAGGAGGGGGAGGAGGAGGAGCTGGAGAGATAGCTCATGGGTTAGGAACACTTGCTACTCCTAAAGAGAACCCCAGGCTGGGTTCTTACTAATCACATGTGGCTCACAACGACCCATAACTCCAGTACCAAGAAATCAATCTCCATTTGGCCTGCAGCAGGCATGATGTTATACATACATGCACACCAAACACCTACATAAGAAATAAAAAGTAAATAAAATCTAAATTGAAAAAAAAACAAAATCAAAGCTCTTTTATGTAAGTCATCTTTTATGTAAGTTAAATTTCTATACACTAATCTAGAAGATGATTCACATTAGATCCTGAAATGGTTTTTTTTTCTATGAAAACCTGTAGTGTTGGCATCAGTCAGGAGTATAGCATATGAAATGGAGTAGTAAAACAATGAGGCATAAAACAGTTTAGTCAACAACTGACCATACATTTTTCAGCATTCCTAGATTTGCTTTTTCCTAAGTCAGAGCCTTGCTATAAATTATATTGACCTCAAACTCGTGGAAATCCTCCTGTCTCAGGCTCCTGAGTAGCTGGATTACAAAAATGAGCCACCAATCCAGCTTCCAATGAGATTATACAGGAGCTAAAAATTCCTATTTGCAGGACATCCTATTGCAGGACATTATTCACGTCTTCATGGTAATACTAGGGTAAATAAGCTGTCTACACTGCTGGTCCTGTTTAAAAAAGAAAGCATATGTCACACACAAGTCACATGATAATGACACCAAGCAGCTATGTACCTAGTTCCTATTGTTCGCCATCACTTTAAAGTCCCCCTTTTACTTAAGTCTATGCCAACATGTTTAAAATTCTAGGACTTGAGAGTCAGAGACAAGATCACAGAGAGGTAGGGGTCAGTCGAGACTACACAGTGGGTTTCAAGATAGCCTAGGCTATGAAGTGAAACCCTGCTTCAAAAAAAAAAAAAAATCAATAGAAATTTGGTGCCAAACAGTCCAGAGTGCCATGCCAACAACCTCATACATACTGTTTTTCGCAAGGCCTCTTGGTTGCATCATTTCTTCTGCTTGATTTAATCTCATGTTGTTGTTTTTCTTTATGGCCCCTAAGCGTACAAGATACACTGCTAAAGGGGTAGACTGTTATGATGATGGACTGTCACATCTGTCATCAGTGACTGACTGGGATGTGACAGTACAACTAACTAAGAATCACGATGGTGGGGCATCAGCCAGTGGCTGTTTCTTGCCAACCAGACACCCCCACCCCCCAACCCTGTGATCCTGAGGAACAGAAAGAAAATGACAAAAGCTGATAAAGAGCATGCCTCCTCCAAGGAATGTAAGAAGGGCCTATATTACAAACAGAGAAAGTTCTAATGACCTGGATGGAGGGACAGAAACAGAAATGTATCCTATGACCATCATGACCAAGGCTAAAAGTCAGACATTTAAGGAAAAAGCTTGCCAAGTTTGTAATTCAGGCCTCTGTGATCTCAGAATGCAGGAAAAAGAGACAAGAGGTAGATCCCCAGACCAGCCTGGGCTACATAGTCAGACCTCATTTCTATGACTCCTAGCTTTAGCTACTTTAAACAGGTTGAAAATGGAGTCCGGTACTGTGGCACGTATCTGTAATTCCAGCATTTAGGAAATGATAGCAGGAGAATCGGGGATTCTAAGTCAACCTCCAATACATAGTGACTTCTAGGCTAGCCTGGGCTACATGTGGTCCTATCTGAACACCAACAAAATATCCTTATTCCTTAACTAATGTGAGAATGAGGGATGAGTTTGTGAAGACTCACATGAAGGCAGCTGGAGGGTTTTTAGAAACTCATAAGCTGATTGAGTAGGGAAGCTTTTGTTCTTGTCAGAGCAGATCTGACAGAATAAATAGAACAATCTGGATGGTAACAGCAATAGCCTCCATTTGATTTCACTCTGGTTTTATTGCAGCCTACGGGTGCTGTTGGTTTGGAGGATGCTTGTTGATTTGTTTGCTTTACAAATTGATGACATCCTCCAACATACGATGTCTCTCAGCATTATCTCCAACGACCAGAGCTCACTTCATGTGTCTGAAGCATGTTACTATTGCATTGTTCATGAAGAGCATTGACATGTGATCTGTGCTGTTATAAAAGGTTTTGTTGTGTGTCATTCTGGTGTGTGTGTGTGTGTGTGTGTGTGTGAATGCCCTCTGCATGCCAGTGCCTGAGAAGGCCAGAAAAGAGCACTGGATTCCCTGGTGATGTTACAAGCTCTTGGGAGCCACCCACCATGGGTTTTGGTAACCAAACTCTGATCATCTGCAAGAGTAGTGCCCTTAACCACTGAGCCCTCTCTCCAGCCTTGTTATAGTAATTTTGAGGTGCACAAATCAAAACCACAAAAGAAAGAGAAGTCAGTCAATGTGTGTTCTTTCACGGAAGCTTTTAGGTTCTTAGCCGTCCAGTTTCATCATCTGTCCCTAGCACTAGTTCATCTTCAGGATACTGAAATGAGGTTTAAGGAGAGGGCAAGAACAATCCTGGTGGTTATGGTCAACCCCATCATTGTCTCTGATTCAATAGTGGAAGGAACAAAGTGGTCCCATCAACTGTCAATCTGTTAGTCACTGTCATCCTCTAAAAGGACCAATCTGGTTCTTAGAAAGTGATAACTTGCCAGGCAGTGGTAACACACGCCTTTAATCCCAGGACTTGGGAGGCAGAGGCAGGTGGATTTCTGAGTTCAAGACCAGCCTGGTGTACAGAGTGAGTTCCAGGAGAGTCAGGGCTATAAAGAAAAACTTGCCTCAAAGAGAGAGACAGAGACAGAGACAGAGACAGAGACAGAGACAGAGACAGAGACAGAGAGACAGACAGAGAGAGAGAGACAGAGAGAGACAGAGAGAGAGAGACAAAGAGAGAGAGACAGAGAGACAGAGAGAGAGAGAGAGAAAGTGATAACTCTCTGCCACTCGTGGATGAACAGAGAGCCTCAGACATGCTAACTAAATGTTCACCCCCAACCTAAATCCCCAGTTCTGACTGTTCCACTTGGTTCAGGTGAGTTGTCATTCTTGTGGGTGGCTGCACACCTCCGGGTGTGAGGGAGGATAACTGCCTCCTCTAACTGTGAAGCACAAGTCCACTCCTCCTGGGTCCAAAGTGACTGTAGTCTTCAGGCAATGAGTTGTTCCTCTGCCTTCAGCCAACAAAGGAAACAATGAAGACAACGGTGCCAGTCTTTTATCTGTGACTCATCACCTGCACAAGTGAGCAGTCAGAGCCATTTAGCAAAAAATAAATGATGCCTGTTTCACTCTACTCCTTGGTTCTATCTGTTTCCCGAGACAGCAAGGTTGAAATCAGGTGGTGATGGAACATGCCTTTAATCACAGCACTAGGGAGACATAGGCACATAGGCAGGTGGATCTCTCTCTGTGAGTTTGAGGCCAACCTGGTCTACCGAACGTGTTCCAGGACCAGCAGGCCTACAGAGTAAAACTTTGTCTTGAAAAACAAAACAGAAATAAAAATAAAGAAAGAGAAAGAGGGGGGAGGGAAGGAGGGAGGGAGGGAGGGAGGGAAGAAGGAAGGAAGGAAGGAAGGAAGGAAGGAAGGAAGGAAGGAAGGAAGGAAGGAAGGAAGGAAGGGAGGGAGGGAGGGAGGGAGGGAGGGAGGGAGGGAGAGAGGGAGGGAGGGAGGGAGGGAGGGAGGGAGGGAGGGAAGAAAGGAAAGGGAGAAAGAGAGAGGAAGGAAGGAAGGAAGGAAGGAAGGAAGGAAGGAAGGAAGGAAGGAAGGAAGAAGGAAGAAATCTGACACCATGATTTCTAAGTGTTCAAATGAAAGGAAAACTCTCACATTAAATTAAAATCTAGGAAAAAGTCTAGAGTGGTAGCCCATATCTGTAATCCCAGCACTCAAGTCAGCCTTACTACTTACAAGAAGCAAGGTCTAAATATATCAGACTAGCTATAGTACTTCCTTAAGCCAAAGCTTAACCCTAATTCTTTTCGGTTCCAGGAAGGCAACAGAAGAAAAATTTAGAACCACTTCTAACACCTCATACCTCTAATCCCAGCACTCAGGAGAATAAGGGTTATGAGGTCCAAGTCTGAGTTCACAGAATAATATTCTGCCTCAAAAAGGGAGAGAAAACAGCTTAAAACTCACAGAACTTTGATTATGAGATTTAAGAAAAGAAGCCACCTCCACAACGCCATATACCACTCCAGAACAACACATACTCCCCCAGAACATCTCATACTACTTCATGACAGCATACAACACCCTGCAACACCGTATACTGCTCCACAATAAAGCTTAGCACTCCTTAACCTTGCATACCTCCTGAGACCACACACAGCTGGGAGATGGGTGAAGCAGCAGAAATGGCTGGAACATCAAGTTCAGGGCTGTCACACTCCATAACATTCCACAACACCCATAAGACCTCATAGACCTCCATAACACTCCATACCACTCCATACTACCACATGCCACCCCATAAAACTCCATGATATCCTATAAAATTCCATAATGCCACATTACCACTGGATAATACTCTATGACACGGCATACCACCCTATAGCTTTCCATAAACCCCCATATGCCTCCATAACACTATATATCACCCCATAACACCTATACCACCCCATAGTACTTCATGACATCCTATAACACTTCATACCAACCTATAACACTGCATACCACCATAAACCATAATATCAAATACCAGCCCACAACATTGTGTACCACTTGATAATAACACATACCTCTTTATAACACCACATACTACACTGTAATACTGTGTAACTACATAACACTTCATATTACTCCATCACACCATGTACCACACAACTCCATACTACAGACCACTTCATAACAGTCATAACATTCACTCCATGACTTCACATACCACTCCACAACACAGCATATCACTCCATAATTGTACCTTTCCATTGTTACGATAAAATACCATGCTCAAAACAGTTTGGGGGTGAAAGGGCTTGTTTCATTTTACAGCTAGTAGCCCATCATCCAGAGAAATCAAGGCAGGAACTCAAGCAGGGCAGGAACCTGAGGCAGGAATTCAGGAAGAAGGCATGGAGAAATGCTGCTTACTGGCTTGCTCTCTGTGATTTACTAAGCCTGCTTACTTACACAACTCAAGACCACCTGCCCAGGAGTGGTACCACCCACAGTGTGCTGGGTCCTCCCACATCTATCATCAATTAAGGAAATGCACTACAGACTTATCTACACACCAATTTCTTAGTTGGGGTGCTCTCTTTCAAATAGACTAGCTTCTGTCAAGATGACATTAAACTAGACAGAACACCACTACTCCATAACACCTCATATCACCCTCTAATATTATATGCATTCTGTAACAACATATACCATACCATACCATACCATACCATGCCATACCATACCATACCATACCACAATATACCACTCCAATTGTGCACACTACTCTGGCCTCAAACTGACTCTGTAACCCAGGGTGAGCTTAAACTCCCAATCCTCTTGTCTTAGCTTCTCAAGTACTGGTATTTCTAGTTTTATTTATTAAGTTGTATTATTATTATTATTTTTAATGTGTGGTATGTGTACATTGTGTGCTATAAGGGCATGTGTGGCTTTCAGATGAAAACTTTGTGGTATCTGTTTCTCATTCCACCTTTACCCCAAGTAAAGGTGATCCAGGGATCCAAATCAGGTCCATGTCAGCCGGGCGTGGTGGCGCATGCCTTTAATCCCAGCACTCGGGAGGCAGAGGCAGGCGGATTTCTGAGTTCGAGGCCAGCCTGGTCTACAAAGTGAGTTCCAGGACAGCCAGGGAGGGCTACACAGAGAAACCCTGTCTCGAAAAAACAAAACAAAAAACAAACAAATCAGGTCCATGTCATCAGAAGGCTTAAACATCAAATTCACTTTGTCCACTGAGCCATTCCACCTACCACAGTACTATTTTGTTTTAAGATCTGGTTTCAAGAAGCCCAGGCTAGTCTCAAACTTACTCTGTAGTTGAAGATGACCCTGGTTTCCTGATTTCATAATCCACTTCCCAAGTGCTCAGATTACAGGGAGGCACCATCAGCTACACAAGAATTCAATGTGCCATTTGCCATAGGAACATTCTCACAGTTTTAATCCCAGCATTTGAGAGACTGGAGCAAGCATATAGGTAGACTGTCAAAGGTTTGGAGCCATGCTGAACCACATAGTCTTGAGAGCAAGAGTCTGAGCTACGGAGTCAGACTCTGCCTCAAAAGGGTGGGTTGGTAGGCAGTCACGATTCAAAATTAACAATAATGAGGAAGTGGACCCAACCCTCAGGGACAACTTTGAAAGCTTAAAGTTTTCACAGGAGGAAGTAACTGCTGGGGTGGTAGGAGTAGAAACTAAACACTTGACTGTCTCATATTACAGTCTCAAGACCAAACAAAGTCATTTCCTGAGATGGGAGCTGTTCTCCACGAAGGTGCTATAAACCTTGATGAAAACAGCCACATTGGACTGTGACTAATGGAGTAACTTGCAGATAAGAGCAGCAGAAGGTTTGACAGGTTTGACTCTGAGTTTGTAAGTGTGGCTAAAATGCTTTTCAAACCATCATTACCACAACAGGGAAATAATTCTTGCCTGATCAATTCAGCAACATTCATTGTCTTTTATTTTAAGACTTGCCAAATGGAATACTTTTAAATCAAGGTATATATATTATCGCTCAGACAAAATGCTATTAGAAAAATTCATAGACTAATGGTAACAAAACTCTTAGATCTCCGAGCAGTGGTGGCGCATGCCTGTAATCCCAGCACTTAGGAGGCTGTCTTAGTCAGGGTTTCTATTCCTGCACAAACATCATGACCAAGAAGCAAGTTGGGGAGGAAAGGGTTTATTCGGCTTACACTTCCATGCTGCTGTTCATCACCAAAGGAAGTCAGGACTGGAACTCAGACAGGTCAGGGAGCAGGAGCTGATACAGAGGCCATGGAGGGATGTTCTTTACTGGCTTGCTTCCCCTGGCTTGCTCAGCCTACTCCCTTATAGAACCCAAGACTACCAGCTCAGGGATGGTCCCACCCACAAGGGGCCTTTCCCCCTTGATCAGTAATTGAGAAAATGCCTTACAGTTGGAGCTCATGGAGGCATTTCCTCAACTGAAGCTCCTTTCTCTGTGATAACTCCAGCTGTGTCAAGTTGACACAAAAATAGCCAGTACAATTGACCCCTTGTCAACTTGACACACAAACACATCACTAGTAAGCCTCAACCCTTACATTCTTATTCATCCCCAAGATCTAAATAACTTTAAAAGTCCCACAGTCTTTACATATTCTTAAAATTTCAATCTCTTTAAAATATCCATCTCTTTTAAAATCCAAAGTCTTTTTACAATTAAAAGTCTCTTAACTGTGGGCTCCACTAAAACAGTTTCTTCCTTCAAGAGGGAAAATATCAGGGCACAGTCACAATGAAAGCAAAAATCAATCTCTAACCGTCCAACGTCTGGGATCCAACTCACGATCTTCTGGGCTCCTCCAAGGGCTTGGGTCACTTCTCCAGCCATGCCCTTTGTAGCACACATGTCGTTCTCTGGGCTCCAGATGCCTGTACTCCACTGCTGCTGCTGCTCTTGGTGGTCATCTCGTGGTACTGGAATCTCCAAAACACTGCGTGACCCCTTCAATCCTGGGCCTTCAATTACAACTGGGGCCGCACCTTCACCAATGGCCTTCCATGGCCTCTCACAGTGCCGAGCCTGAGCTGCTGTGTGACCCCTTCATGCCTTCAAAACCAGTACCACCTGGGTGACCCTTACACATTACCAAGTCCCACTGCAGAAGGAGTACAACCTTGCCTATCTCTGGAACACAGCCTCTTTGTGCTTTCAGAAAACACTTCCCAGAAGATGTCACCTCAACGATGCTGGTCTCTTCTTAATCACCGCTAATTTCTTAGCTCCAGCTAACCAGCATCAATAGTCCCAGTAATGCAAAGTTTTTGCTTTAGTAGTTCTGGTATCTTGTTAATCACAGCTGATTCTTCAGCCCCAGCTAACCAGAACTACAAAATCTTCACAATAAAAACAGCAATGCCCCTGAAGAGAGTCTTTAATTTTCCCTCTGAAATTTCACAAACCAGGCCTCCATCTTCTGCACTGTTCTCAGCATTATCTTCCAAGCTCCTACACATCTGACAGAGCTCTTAACAACGAATGGATCTTCAAGCCCAAAGTTCCAAAGTCCTTCCACAGTCCTCCCCAAAACATGGTCAGGTTGTCACAGGAATACCCCACTTCTGGTACCAATTTGTCTTAGTCAGGGTTTCTATTCCTGCACAAACATCATGACCAAGAAGCAAGTTGGGGAGGAAAGGGTTTATTCGGCTTACACTTCCATGCTGCTGTTCATCACCAAAGGAAGTCAGGACTGGAACTCAGACAGGTCAGGGAGCAGGAGCTGATACAGAGGCCATGGAGGGATGTTCTTTACTGGCTTGCTTCCCCTGGCTTGCTCAGCCTACTCCCTTATAGAACCCAAGACTACCAGCTCAGGGATGGTCCCACCCACAAGGGGCCTTTCCCCCTTGATCAGTAATTGAGAAAATGCCTTACAGTTGGAGCTCATGGAGGCATTTCCTCAACTGAAGCTCCTTTCTCTGTGATAACTCCAGCTGTGTCAAGTTGACACAAAAATAGCCAGTACAGAGGCAGAGGCAGGCGTATTTCTGAGTTCGAGGCCAGCCTGGTCTACAGAGTGAGTTCTTCGACAGCCCAGACTTCGAAACAACCCTGACTTGAAAAACAAAACAAAACAAAACAAAAACAAACAAACAAACAAAAAAAAACAAAAACGAAAACCCTCTTAGATCTATTGGAGAACCAGAATGAACATATGCTTCTCCTACACTCTGTGGTAAGGAACTAAAGACACAGTGTTTCCAAAGTGTGTTTGCACCCTAATCCTGTCTTAGTTAGGATTTTACTGCTGTGAACAGACACCATGACCTCAGCAACTCTTATAAGGACAACATTTAATTGGGGCTGGTTTGCCGGTTCAGAGGTTCAGTCCATTATTATCATGGCAGCATCCAAACAGGCATGGTGTAGAAGGAGCTAAGAGTTCTACATCTTTTTCTGAAGGCAAACAGGAGAAGACTGGCTTTCAGACAGCTAAGATGAGGGTCTTTAAGCCCACACCCACAGTGGCACACTTCCTCCAACAAGACCACACCTACTTAAATAAGGCCACACTTCTAAGCAATGCCACTTTCTGAGCCAAGAATATTCAAACCACTGTAACACCCCTGAAACATCACTTTCCAGAATACTGTAGGCAATTAACTAAAATGAAATAGCAAGAATTTGGATATCTCAACACATCTAAAAGACAAAAACTAGGAGCTGAAAGATGGCTCAATGGTTAAGACCACATATTGTTCTTGCAGAGGACCTAGATTCAATTCCAAGCAACCACGTGGTAGCTCACAACAGTCTGTTACTCCAGTTCCAGGGGATCCAACACCCTTTTCTGTGAACACTGTACAAATATGGTACACAGACATACATGCAGGCAAATTACCCACACACAAAAGTAAAGAGAAAACATGGAAATGAAGGATATCTAAACATGAAAGAGGTATAGTAAAAATCAGGGGGGGCTGGTGAGATGGCTCAGTGGGTAAGAGCACCCGATTGCTCTTCTGAAGGTCCAGAGTTCAAATCCCAGCAACCACATGGTGGCTCACAACCATCTGTAACAAGATCTGGCGCCCTCTTCTGGAGTGTCTGAGGACAGCTACAGTGTACTTACATATAATAAATAAATAAATCTTTAAAAAAAAAAAAATCAGGCATTCGAAATAAAAACTAAATGGATCTTCGATTCTTTTTTTTTTTAATTTAAAGATTTATTTGGGCTGGTGAGATGGCTCAGTAGGTAAGAGCACCCGATTGCTCTTCCAAAGGTCCAAAGTTCAAATCCCAGCAACCACATGGTGGCTCACAACCACCCGTAATGAGATCTGATGCCCTCTTCTGGTGCATCTGAAGACAGCTACAGTGTACTTACATATAATAAATAAATAAATAAATCTTAAAAAAAAAAAAAAGATTTATTTATTTATATACAGACACACCAGAAGAGGGAGTCAGATCTCATTACGGATGGTTGTGAGCCACCATGTGGTTGCTAGGATTTGAACTCCGGACCTTCGGAAGAGCAGTTGGATGCTCTTACCCACTGAGCCATCTCACCAGCCCAGATCTTCAATTCTATTCCATTGATCGACAAGCCTGTCTCTGTACCAATACCATGAAGTTTTTATCACTATTGCTCTGTAGTACAGCTTGAGGTCAGGGATGGTGATTCCCCCAGCTGTTCTTTTATTGTTCAGAATTGTTTTGGCTATCCTGTTTTCTTGGGGTTTTTTTTGTTTTTGTTTTTTATATTTATTTATTCATTCATTATATGTAAGTACACTGTAGCTGTCCTCAGACACTCCAGAAGAGGGAGTCAGATCTCATTACAGATGGTTGTGAGCCACCATGTGGTTACTGGGATTTGAACTCCAGACCTTCGGAAGAGCAGTCGGGTGCTCTTACCCACTGAGCCATCTCACCAGCCCGTTTTCTTGTTTTGTTTCTCCATATGAAGTTGAGAATTGATCTTTCCGTGGAATTTTTTTTTTTTTTTTTGAGACAGGGTTTCTCTGTATAGCCCTGGCTGTCCTGGAACTCACTTTATAGACCAGGCTGGTCTCAAACTCAGAAATCCAGCTGCCTCTGCCTCCCAAGTGCTGGGATTTTTAAAAGCATATGTCACCACTCCCAGCCTCTTCTATTTCTTTTTTCAGGGAATCTTATACAGATTTTTACTTGCTTGGTAAGAGGTTTTTGTTGTTGATGTGGGGTTTGTTTGTTTGTTTTTCTTTTTTTTTTTTTAAGATTGATTGATTATATGTAAGTACACTGTAGCTGTCTTCAGACAGTCCAGAAGAGGGCGTCAGATCTCATTAAAGAAGGTTGTGAGCCACCATGTGGTCGTGGGATTTGAACTCAAGACCTTGGGAAGAGCAGTCAGTGCCCCTTACCGCTGAGCCACCTCTCCAGACTGCTTGGTAAGAGCTACACCAAGATATTTTATACTATTTGTGACTATTGTGAAGGGCATTGTTTTCCTAATTTCTTTCTTAGTCTGTTCAATCCCACTTGGAAGAGGGAAGGAAATAATCAAGGAAGGCAGAGGGAGGGAGGGACCTGGGTGGGAAAGGGGGGGGGGGGGCGTGTAGAGAAAAGGAAAGCAAGATCAGATATGGAGGGAGGGAAAAAGCCGGGCGTGGTGGCGCACGCCTTTAATCCCAGCACTCGGGAGGCAGAGGCAGGCGGATTTCTGAGTTCGAGGCCAGCCTGGTCTACAAAGTGAGTTCCAGGACAGCCAGGGCTATACAGAGAAACCCTGTCTCGAAAAAACCAAAAAAACCAAAAAAAAAAAAAAAAAAAAAAAGCAAAAAAACAGATATGGAGGGAGGGGCCAGGAGAGTCAGGGGCCCTGAGGCCAAGAGAATGAATGGAAATAAGCAGCCTCAGAGAGTGGGCGGTGGGCTGACCCTCTAGAAAGAACCGGAGACCTGGGAGGTGACACTCAAAGGACTCATTGGGATTGACCTTAGCCTAAAAACCCAACATAGAGGAAAAAAAAAAAAAAAAAGAACTTGAAATCTTCCTCCTGTAAATAGTCAGGACCTCAAATAAAGGGACAGGGTTACTAACCCACAGTCAATTCCTGACCCAGAATTGTTCCTGTCTAAAAGAACTGCAGGGACAAATGGGGAAGAGACTGAAGGAAAGGATGTCCAATGACTAGCCCAACTTGGGATCCATCTCATGGGGCGAGGGGAGGGGGAGAAGACCAGATACTACTATGCTATGATATGCTTACAGACGGGAGCCTGGCATGGCTGTCCTCTGAGAGGCCCTACCAGCAGCTGACTGAGACAAAAGCAGATACTTACACCCAACCATTGGACTGAAGTCGTGGACCCCTGTGGCTGAATTAAGGGAAGGATTAAAGAAGCTGAAGGGGATTGTGACCCCATAGGAAGACCAGCAGTCTCAATTTACCCAGACCCCAGGGAGCTCCCAGAGACTGAGCCAACAAGCAGGAACATACACAGGCTGGTTCGATGCCCCTGGTACATACATAGCAGAGGTCTGCCTGGCCTGGCCTGGCCTGAATGGGAGAAGATATCCTTGAGAAACTTGAGGCCCCAGGGAAGGGGGAGGCCTCTCAGAGAGCACCCTCTCAGAGGCAAGGGGGAGGAGGAATGGAATGAGGAACTATGGGAGGGGGTAATGAGGGGTGGGGCAACTACTGGAATGTAAATAAATACAACTTTTTTTTTTTTTAAATAAGTGAAATGGAGGTGCTGGAGAGAGGTGGCTCAGCGGTCAAGAGCACTGAGTTCAATTCCAGCAACCACATTGTAGCTCACAACCATCTGTAATGGGATTGGATGCCCTCTTCTAGTGAGTGTCTGAAGACAGCTGAAGTATACTCATATAAAGAAAACAAATAGCAGGGCAGTGGTGGTGCCTTTAATTCCAGCACTTGGGAGGCAGAGTCAGGCAGACTTCTGAGTTTGAGGTCAACCTGGTCTACAGAGTGAGTTCCAGGACAGCCAGGGCTATACAGAGAAGCCCTGTTTTGAAAAAGGAAGAAAGGAAGGAAGGAAGGAAGGAAGGAAGGAAGGAAGGAAGGAAGGAAGGAAGGAAGGAAGGAAGGAAGGAAGGAAATAAATCTTTAAAAAAAAAAAAAAAAAAAAGCCGGGCGTGGTGGCGCACGCCTTTAATCCCAGCACTCGGGAGGCAGAGGCAGGCGGATTTCTGAGTTCGAGGCCAGCCTGGTCTACAAAGTGAGTTCCAGGACAGCCAGGGCTACACAGAGAAACCCTGTCTCGAAAAACCAAAAAAAAAAAATAATAATAATAATAAAAAATAAAATAAAATAAAAAGTGAATGGAAAAAGACAAAAGAGGTAAACCTGCAAGGAACATGTTCTCATTTGAACTGTGCTATGATGAATACCTTTAGTGAATTAGAGGAGGAGAGTTTATTTCACAGTCTGTACTTCAAGTCATATCACTGCAGAAAGCCAGAGTAGGACCCGAAGAAGGAACTGAATCAGAGACCATGAAGAATTAGTTTGCTGTCTCAAGTTCAGCTATCTCCCTTATATAGTCCATGACTACAAGCCCAGGGATACTCTTTCTGATGTAAGCTCAACCCCCTATAACTGTCATCAATCAAGACAGCCAATAGATACAGCCATAGGCCAATATGATCTGGGAAATTCTTCAGTTGAGGGTCCTTCTTCCCAGGCAGTTATTTAGATTGGGTCAAGTTGACAATAAAAATTGAGCAAGGCAGAAAGAAAACTTACAACAAATGAGCTTGCAGGATTCCGGGCTCCTCTAGGAGCTGGTGAATGAGTGTCCAGAACATTCGAAGGTCTGGGACAATGGATTACACTACTCTAAATTCTGAGTACATGATATACTCCAGACCCTCAGCTCAACTCCAGCACTATATTAAAAAAAAAAAAAAAGTAATAAAATCTTATCCTAGGTATGTAACCAAAAAATATCATTTTCTTTTCTTTTTTTTTTAAACACTTCAGTTTTATTGATCATTTCTATTTCCTCCACTAATTTGGGGCTTGGTTTCTTTTTTTCTTTTTAATATTTTTTTATTACGTATTTTCCTCAATTACATTTCCAATGCTATCCCAAAAGTCCCCCATACCCTCCCCCCGACTCCCCTATCCACCCATTCCCATTTTTTGGCCCTGGTGTTCCCCTGTACTGGGGCATATAAAGTTTGCAAGTCCAATGGGCCTCTCTTTCCAGTGATGGCCTACTAGGCCATCTTTTGATACATATGCAGCTAGAGTCAAGAGCTCCGGGGTACTGGTTAGTTCAAATGTTGTTGCACCTACAGAGTTGCAGATCCCTTTAGCTCCTTGGATACTTTCTCTAGCTCCTCCATTGGGGGCCCTGTGATCCATCCAATAGCTGACTCTGAGCATCCACTTCTGTGTTTGCTAGGCCCCGGAAAATACCATTTTCTTTGTGACATTAGATATTAGTGATCATGTTTTCACAGTGTCAGAACACCCAAGGTCTTCAGTCCCTACCCACCACCACCTCCTCTGGGGTGGAAGCAGCCTGACTATAGTTACTTGGCTCTTATCTTATTCTTCCATTCAGAGAAAGAGTGACACCCACACCCCACACCCTGACCTCCATTATATAACCTAATCTCTACTCCTATACATTTTTTAACATAATATAAGTCACACCTTAACTATGCCTGCTTCCCTATGATGCAGGCAGGACCTCCCTCCCCTACAAAACTTTTAAGAGTAGACATGCTGTTGTTGGGGGCAGGACGGAAGCTTCTTATTTCAGAATCCCACCATACTGTTATGGTGCCCATCTGCCATCCAGAATTATCAAAACTCTTACCTGGTCTGGGATGTTTAGGGGTTAAAGGCTCAGAAGGGGTTTAGGTGGGGAAATAGGAGAAAGGAGAGGGCAAGGAGTGGGTCAACCAAAACTAAGGGTCTATTTTTTAAATAGCCCTATATAGGGGTTGGAGAGATAGCTAAGCATTTAAGAACACTTTCTCTTGCAGAGGACCCAGGTTTAACTTCAAGTACCAACCTGATGGTTCACAACTATTTGTAAATCCAGTTCCAAGGGATCCAATGCTCTCTTCTGACCTCTGATGGTACTGGGCATACATACTCATACAAAGGAAATAAAAATAAATAAAGGGGTTTTTTTTGGAATAAAAGTGAGAATTCTCCCCCATAGTCTCATACATTTGAAGGCTTTATACTCACCCAGTTGGTGGTGCTAGTAGCGGAGGTTTAGGTACAAATAAAAGGAACTTGTCTTAAGTGCTGGCATCCGGAATTCAGACTCCATTTTACCTAATCTGTCCAGCTCCCTCACTAAGCAACAATAGTTCCCCCCAAAACATAATGTCTGTTCCTAACAACAGAAAGAACAAATGGATTCCATTAGTTGGTCAAAGACACTTACATTCAATGTCAATTGACAATGATGGAACCCTGGGGAAAGTCCATAATCCCCAAGTTCTGATTGGTAAAAAATTATGACAGTAACCTGGCTCAGATGCTTACAAGTTTTAAATTTATAAGCCCTGACTCAGCCCCTGCTCGAGGCTGCCAGAAGAAACAAATCTTCCCGAGTCCTGGTCCTAGGGTTGTGGCTAAGCCCAGCACTCGGAAGGCAGAGGCAGAGAGGCAGAGAGGCAGAGGCAGGCAGATTTCTGAGTTCAAGGCCAGCCTGGTCTAAAAAGTGAGTTCCAGGACATCCAGGGCTATACAGAGAAACCCTGTCTCAAAAAACAAAACAAAACAAAACAAACAAACAAACAAAAAAAAAACAACAACAACAAAGGACTGATCAAAGTATCTTGCACGGGTAGACAAGGCTTCCCGTAGAAGACACGGGCTATCCAGCAAAATCTTCAGGGCCAGGTGTGAGCAACCCTGTGAATCTGGAAGTCTCCAAAGGATCAAAACCAGAAACAAACATGAAAACAAGGCCCACAGACTGTTAACACTGCTTTTGGTTGTTCACAGGAACTGGAACTGGATGGTCAGACCTTATTGCTAATGACATGATGCATTTTGGTTGTAGGACATTGAGAAATCACATTAGGAACTAAATAAAACTTTCTTCCTCCTGCCTAGCTTTCACAGGACCAAAAGGGTGTTGGAAGAGGAAACTAATTTATCGAAAGGTGGATCCTAAATTCTGTAATACTGATCTGCTGGACAAGATGCACTTAGTGTTGGGTTTCAGACTCAGAACAAGAGGCTGAAATGCGTATTTAATATGCCAAGGTAGACCTGGTCTCCAGGTTCTCCCAGCATCCCTCAGTCCTTACCCGTTACATGGCATGGTTGGCATACCCTGCCCTCTGTGCTGAGCTTCCCAGCCCAAGAGCTGGTCTTCTCCTCCCCTGAAGGTCTTCCTTTTATAATCCAGACATTTTGGTCTCCCTTCTCTCTCCCTCTCTCTGCATTTTCTCTGTACCTGCTCTTTCTCTCTCCCTTCCCTTCTGTCTCCCTCCCCATGGTGACTTCTCCTGTCTTGTTCCTTGGGACCAGTGATCATGTCTATGAGAGAGCAGCTTCCCAATAAATCTGCCTCTATATACCTTAATTTGGCTTGAATTGGCTCATTTTACCAGAAGAGAAACAAACAACTGCTTTCTGATTGGCCTTGAGGCCGGTTCCTTCCTGATACTGAAAACCTGGTAGAAGTCTGTGGCCTGGGAAGGTGATAACCTACTATTGTTAACCTGTGCTGCTCTCAGGCTTGGTCAAGGAAACCCCTCCTGCAAAGGGATAGCAAGGAAGTCAAAGTCTCAACGTGCTAAAAAAAAAAAAAAAGTGTCTGTTGTGTGCTCATTCCTAAATAGAGAACCTGTCTCACCTGTTCCCTCTTCAGCTTTCAGGGAACATTATGGAAGAGGAGGCAGAAAGACCGACCGTAAAAGCTAGAAGATGGACAGAAATGCTGTTTTCTGGACAGGAATGACCATTGCAGGCAGGACCTCACTACAGCTATGGTTATTTGCACAAGACCTGCAAAAGATCAAGCCAATAATCCAGACAACATTCCAGCAAGCGGCACTAATTAATTAGGTATTTTTTGTTTTTTTGTTTTTTTTTTGTTTTTTTTTAAGACAGGAAAGAAGGAAGTTAGGAAAGAAAGGAGGGAGGGAAGGAAGAAGGAGGAGGGAGGGAGAAGGGAGATGTGTTGGAAGGATGCCAGTGGGAGCACGATACTAGAAGCAAGGTATATTGTACCCATGTGTGGAATTGTCAAAGACTAAGTAAGAGGTATTTTAAATTTTTAAAAATTATTATTTAATAAATACTATTTTTAATCATAATTGTATTAAAAATCTAATTCTGTCCTAGATGACAATTTGACTTAGTGATTTTCTTGTCCTACCTCAAAATCTAATACATATAACTTATGCACGTGTTTGTGTGTGTATGTTTTGAGGCAGGATCTTTTTTTCTTTAGGATTTTATTTGTTATTATAAATAAGTACACTGTAGCTGTCTCCAGAGACACCAGAAGAGCACATCAGATCTCATTACAGATGGTTGTGAGCCACCATGTGGTTGGTGGGATTTGAATTCAGGACCTTTGGAAGAGCAGTCAGTGCTCTTACCCACTGAGCCATCTCACCAGCCCTTTAAATGAGGTTTTTCTTTTCGTTTTTAACCTTTTTATTTTTGTTTAAGACCAGGCTGGCCTTGAACTCACAGAGATCTACCTGCCTCTGTTTCTTGATATTAAATATGTATAATTCCACACCTGGCTTCCCGTTATATTTATGTAATATTTATTTATTATTATGTTTTTCATATTTATTCAAAGCAGTGTCTTACATAACCTGGGCTGGCCTCAAACTCTTTATATATCCAGGGCTGATTTTGAACTCCTTATTCTCCTGCCTCCAAGTACTGATGAAATGTATCAGCCAAAACACCTGGTTCTCCCATAAACTTTTAAATTTTGGCTGGGCATTGGTGGCACATGCCTTTAATCCCAGCAGTAGGGAGACAGAGGCAGGCGGATTTCTTCTGAGTTCAAGGCCAGCCCGGTCTACAAAGTGAGTTCCAGGACAGCCAGGGCTACACAGAGAAACCTTGTCTCAGAAAAATAAACAAACAAACAAAAAAACTTTTAAATTTTGTTTGAAATGAAGAAGTAACAAAATTCTAGGCCTTTAGGATGAGGCTTGGGAATGTGACCTTTGTGACTCATTGCTCCAAGGTATGCTAATCATACCTTGATAGCGACATTCCTTCCTCCACCTACCTGCTTCCTGGGTTCAAAGAGTGTTCATTCAAAGAAAGTCACCCTGACCAACGCCGGAAACTGCCATGCAAATGTGCTATTGTTAGGGGCTCTTAAAAACTGAGAGTTAACCAAAACAATTACCAGGTATTCTCTGTGACTCCTGTGACTTTACACTTCCTTGTGACTCTTAACTGGTATCTTTGGTATTTTTCCAACAACGCCCTCCCCACTTCCTTGAGTTGTGGTTTCTTCCTTTAAATACCCCCTTATACAGCTACTCGGCGCGCCATGGTCCTCTACCCCTGCGTGGTGTATGACCATGGGCCCGAGAACGCTCTCGAATAAAAATCCTCTTGCAGTTGCAGCAAGACCGTTTCTTGTGGGTGATTTTGGGGTGTCGCCTCTCCTGAGTCAGAACGTGAGGGAGTCCTCACGTTGTGGGTCTTTCAGAAACAGGGTAGCTCAGTAGCTCAAGCTGGTCTCAAACTCAATATGTAGATAAAGATGTCCTTAAATTCTTCTATCTCCACCTCCCGAGTGCTAGGACTACAGGCATGTGCCAGAATGCTCAGCTTGCCCATACACTTACTACCTTTAGATTCCTTATAATAACTAATATAATTCCATCTAAACTATGATGTTTCAGACCCTTTATTGCAGTGGTCTGAAACTGAAACCACGTTATATCTGAAGTACCCTACAGCCTATTACTCCTCAACTTAAACTACACTTTAAGGAAGAATTTCAGGGAAATGTTTATGTATATTTACAGTAGAGTCAGCACTGTATTTCGTATAGATTCTTTAATTGTTCATGGATTTTGAATGGTTTGTTGAATCTGATGCGAACTCTACAATGGAGAAGTCTCTGTGATCACCCATTCTTGTCTCCATTCTTGTTCTCCTGAAAGACAATTCAGATGGCACACAGAAGTAGTTCAAACATTCAAAAGGTTAATTAGAGCAAGTGAAGAAGCAAGAAGAGTGGGCTACAGGAGCAACGGTCTGGCAGGCCTGGGAATTATATCTTTCTCCTGATGGTCTTCCCTTCCCTCTTGCATTCCCTAGGGTCAGTACTTCCAAAAGAGACATGCTTCCTTCAGAAACCCATTTTAACCATAATTCAGTCTGTTATGAATAGATTTGCAAGATGCAAGAATATATGCAGGGATTTAAGTACCTCTGAAACCGAAGCTAAAGGCTAAAACTAAAAACTGTGTATACACATAAACTGACAGCATAAACCTCCATGGTGTGGTTAAGGGAATGGTTTTTATTATGGCTATGAAAGAGAGAACAGTTAGAGACATCTGAGAGAGTCCAGAACAGAGAGAGAAAGGAGTGAGCATGACCAGCAGATTGACCATGCCAGGGCTATCTGTAAGAGATGGGAGAACATCAGGGGCTAGAGAATAGAGAAAACATAGTGAGAGAAACGAGCAGAGTGAGAGCTAAGGAGAGGGAGAGGGAAAGAGAGAAACAGAGCAAGAACAGGGCTGTAAGAAGAATCAACAGCTGTGGTAAAGAAACCTGTGTGCTGGAGGGATGTTTAGGGTAGGGGAGGAGGCAAAAGGGCTAGGATTCTAGCATAGATTTTTAAATGAGTGACAGGTACTTGTGAAATCAAGAGCCTGTAGGATATTAGGACAGCTGGAGGATGCGCTAATGGGTACCACAGGTAGCCATACTTCCCTTCTGCCAGAGATAAGGGAAATAACTCCCTTAGGTAGAAGAGAACCAGTTTCACAAGTTCTTGAGGAACTGTGGTTTTTAGAGTCCTCCTATAGTTCAGATTGAGCTCATGTTTGGAAATTTGGACTGCCTTTTGGGTTGGAGTTTCCTTTGGACCTGACATTCCGCTGGTAGGGAAGCCCTTTAAACTCCTTTTAAGTTGCTTCAGCAGGTCACTGCCACCTATTGTTCTTTGTATCCTGTTTTTGAGGTCAGGAGCTTGCCTGCAAGAAAACCATACCTTCTCACCTCAAAGAGAAGAGTGAGAGAATGTTTTCTGTGACCAAATATGAGTGATCATATCCTGAGAACACTTTATTCAGGTTGCCACAAATACAGTGTTCCCCTGGGGGAAACAAAGTCATAAATGAAAGTGTTTCTCAAGGACATTGGTGAGGACCAGAGAAAATCAAGACACAGGAAAGCAGGTGAAATGCTATTAAAGGTTTGGGATGATAGCTGATGGCATCCTTAGCTTTAAGATTGATGAAAGCTAGTGGTCTGCTGGGGATACATTATAAAATTTTGATTGTCATAGGAGGTTAGTTCAGATACAGATTTGTGCAGTGCATAGCTTTCAAAGGAGCTAAAAATAACCTTAGATAATTGACTCTGGTCTGCAACATTGTAACTCACCATAATCTTGAAGTTCAGACATTTGAACTTGTAGAATCCTTCACTGGGGTGGAGTTCCTCCCTCTTCTCTGTTCTTTCTCTGCTCAGCTTCATCCTCCTCCTAAGAAGTTCAGCTGCTCCATCTGATCTCTTGTACCTTACGTACTAGTTCGGGAAGAAGATTACTTGTTCCTCCAGAATCTACCCTCTTGCCGAACGGAAAGGTTGGCTGTCCTCACGGACCACGGAACTGCCATTTCTGTAACAGTACATAAACTACAAGGCAATGATTTTGAGTTTATCTATACATACATACATGTGTGCATGCATACATGCACATTGTTTATATTGTATACCCATGGCTTGGGCAGGCTTTGAACTCAATGTGTCACTGAGTATACCCTCTGATACTCCTGCCTCTACAAAAACAGAGCAAGTTAAAACTAGCACATGAGGGCTGGTGAGATGGCTCAGAGGTTAAGAGCACTGACTGCTCTTCCAAAGGTCCAGAGTCCAAATCCCAGCAACCACAAGGTGTCTCACAACCATCCGTAATGAGATCTGACACCCTCTTCTGGAATGTCTGAAGACAGCTACAATGTACTTACATATAATAATACATAAATAAATCTTTAAAAAAATAGCACATGAGCATACTTTTGCTTTAAGGGGATTGTCTCATGTAAAATGCAGATCTGTGTGCAGTTTGTCCCTAAAGACACTCAGACTTTTTTTTAAAATGTGTTTTTATGTGTATAGGTTTTTGTCACCATGCGTATCTGTGTACTACATGCATACAGTACCCACAAAAGTCAAAAGAAGGTGTCATATCCCTGGGTCAAGAGCTACAAATGGTTAGCTGCCATGTGGATGCTGGAAACTGAACCCTGAGTCTTCTAGAAGAGCAGGCAATGCTCTGAACAGCTGAGCCGTCTCTCCGTCTTGTGATTTATTTTTCAATAATTATTTATCGTCATCTCCACTGCCGCCACCACCATCACCACCACCACCACCACCATCATCATCATCATCATTGAGACAGTGTCTTACCAGCCCTGTAATGTTTTATGAAGAATAGGCTCTCCTTGAACTCACAGAGATAGATGCCTCCGCACCCTGAGGACTGGATTAGAGAAGATTAACAAAATGAAAGTGTTTCATTCAGCCCTTGCCTGGTTTATGAAGTGCCAGAGACCTAATCCAGGGCTTTGAGCAAACAGGGCAAACACTCTACAAACCGAATTACATTTCCAACCCTAGAATTCATTTTTATTTATTTCTTATCATCTATTGTAGGAAGTGTGGCCACAAAATGGTGGATACTTATGGAAAGTGGAGATAAGAGCTCTTAGGACCTCAAAGACTGTGAACCACCTGTTTCCTCTGCTCCTCTGTAGACTATGTAGGGATACTGCTTATATCCCTTTTATTCCAGCATTTATCACAAATGAAGAAGCCACAAGGTAGAAGGTAACACCCCGAACCAGTAATGGTGGCACACAGCTTTAATCACAACATGCAGGAGGCAGAGGCAGGTGGGTCTCTGAGTTTGAAGTCAGTCTGGTCTACATAGCAAATTCTAGGCCAACTAGGGCTTCAAAGTAAGACACTATCTCAAAAAATTAAATAAACAAATAAATAAATAAATAAATAAATAAATAAAGCTTAAATTATTTCAGGGACACACTGCCCATTGACCTGTGATTTCCTGGGAGAAATCTCTGATTTCCCAAGGCACATACAATTTTTGTAGCTAACACTCAAGGGCACCACTCCTTCCTCCTTCAAAAACCAGATATGATGTCCGCTTTCTTTATTTGTTGTGGGTAGCCTGAGGGACAAGTTCTCTCTAACTACTACTAAATTCAGCTTCTCTCTGGATGCCTTTAGCCATAGATTCCTGATTCTAGATCCCAAATGTCCCTTGCTACAGTTGCTTTGATTGCATAGAATCTTGACCCTTGGCACCTCAGGCCTAGGCTCTGTCCCTCTGATATCTATTTAGGGAATGAAAGAACAAAGAACTACCTATTGGGCTTTAAAATAAATCGCTGTTAATTGTGGTGCCCTTGGAACTCCTGACAGCTGTGTTTGGGCGTGTAAGGAACTGATCACTTTGAAAAGGCTACAGACTGTAAGGTAGGCAAGCCTGCCTGGCCCCATTGGCCTGCTTTCCCTGTCCTTGTTTGGAACTCCGGTTTGGAAGCACAATAACCTCTTTGTTTCAGAGGCCCAGGTAAAGCTATTCACATTCAAAGGTGACAGGAGGGCTTCCTCCTTAATCCCAGAGTGACCCCACCCCACCCTCCAGAAGCTCTTAGACTATGTAGGCTCTCACGTGTCTGCCTGTTAAAACCAAGTCCTTTCAGCCTCATTCCTGCCTCTCTCCCTACCTCCTCTGCACCTAGTTTTTCCTTAGGCATTTCAAGTGGGGATTCAACATCACATAAAGGAGACAAAGAACATTTTCTTCACCCTTCCAACCAAAGGAATCTCCTGAAATTAAGTTAAGACAGGATTAGTAAAAAAAGGAAGAAAAAAAAAAAAGATGACGAAAACCTCCTGCCAAAAAAAAAAAAAAAAGGGGGGGGAGGAAAAAACTTGTCAGTGGTGCCCAGAATTAATTACATGGGCATTAATTTAACATCAAAATAGCATTGCGAATATTTTTTTCCTTATCTTCAGCATTTAGAAGACTGACTTACCAGGTATATTTTCAAGCCAATATTATTCTTGTGGAATATTTTGCTTTATCTAGGCAAAGAACTTTAAAAACAATTTAAACTGCATACAGGACTGGGGGACCGGGGCGGGGTGTGTGTGTGTGTGTGTGTGTGTGTGTGTGTGTGTGTGTGGATTTTCATTCCTCCCAAGCACTCTTTCTGTTACCTTAGTCTCTTCTATTCCTTCTCTTGGTATACTAGTTCAGGAACTTGGAATGAACCAGAATCTGAAATTATCTTTGATCTTTGAAGCTCCTATAAGACTACTGTTAGATGCTAAGATGTTAGATTTAACTTAAACCACAGGGATCCACTGAGGTACACGCAGCTCCAGCACCACACCTCCAAACCTAAAAATCCCTCCCACTTGCAGGCCTGAAATTGGCCTTCATAGAAATCAAGGAATGAAAACTAGAGAGTTAAGAGACATACTTCACAAACAAGGCAGTAGCTATTGGTATTGTGATGAAGTTCTTTGGTCTTCACACTCACACCAAAGAGCTATCCAAGGCTACACATTTCTGTGGCAAAGGCTTGTCTAAATGTGTCTAGGACTCTGGATTCTACAATGCCATACAAAAAAATAATAATTAAAAAGATTAAAAAGTCAACTTTGTGGTTTGTTTGGTTGGTTGGTTGTTTTCTCTGTGTAGCCCTGGTTGTCCTGGACCTCACTCTGTAGACCAAGACTCAGCCACCTGCCTCTGCCTCCCAAGTGCTGGGATTAAAGGCGTGTGCCACCACTGCCCAGCACCAACTTTGTGTTAACTAGTTACTTTGACTTTTCTGTGGTCCTATTTCCCTGTCCCCACCTTGCTGTAAGGGTCAAACCCAAGGACAGATAACTACCTAGAGTGCTGGGGGCTGGGATATCAAGTCCAGAATTTCACTTCCATAAACCAGGCTGGGTTGCCCCCGACTGCACGGGTTGCGCTTAATCACTTGTAAGCAAGGTAAGGGGCATCTCGAGCTGAGACTGTGATCCTGACTGTCTCCCAGGGACAGCTTATTAAGACAAAAGCCACAAAAGCTCATAGCAACCATAAAAGCTCATACCCAGGTGCAGGAAGTGCTACTGGGCAGTTGTGGCAGTTGGTTCTGGTCCTTACTTATTGTAGCTAACTACACAAAGCAGTTCTAACTGACCTTTATTGCAACTGGTTATAGAGGCAATCGAGGGTCTGGGGAATTTTCAAAAACATCAAAGCATAGAACTTAACAAGACATGCAATTGGTGGTTAACTTTGGCATAAGAAAGGTGCTCTGTAACAATGTAAAATGGCTGACTACAGGCATAAAACAGAATGGCTACAGTAAGATCAGAAAGGCAGCAGATACCTAGGTTTTTTTGTTTTTCTTTTTGTTTTTTGGTTTTTCCAGACAAGGTTTCTCTGTATAGCTTTGGCTGTCCTGGAACTCACTTTATAGACCAGGCTGGCCTCAAACTCAGAAATCCCCCTGCCTCTGCCTCCTGAGTGCTGGGATTGGTGTGCTCCACCACCCCTGGCTTAGATATCTAGGTCTTAACAGAGATACTTGCATACCCATGTTAGCTGCTATTCTTTGCACTGTAGTCAAGGAGTAAATGAGCTTGCCATGCAAGACATATTGAAGAAGTATAGCAAAGTAAAAACAAAATTTGAGGCTTTTAGGCCCAAGTTTGGGAATGTGGCCTCTGTGGCTTAGTGCTCCAGGTGCTGGTCATAAAACAGATAGCGACATTCCTTCCTCCACCCACCCGCTTCCTGGGTTCAAAGAGTGTTCATCAAAGAAAGTCACCCTGACCCACCCTGACCATTGCTGGAACCTGTGATGCAAATGTGCTATCTTTAGGGGCTCGTAGATTGTTAGGGGCTCTTAGAAACTGTCTTGAGAGATAACCTGACACTTGTGACTTTATACTTCCTTGTGACTCTTTTTTTTTTTTTTTTTTGGTTTTTCGAGACAGGGTTTCTCTGTATAGTCCCGGCTGTCCTGGAACTCACTCTGTAGCCCAGGCTGGCCTCGAACTCAGAAATCCGCCTGCCTCTGCCTCCCGAGTGCTGGGATTAAAGGCGTGCGCCACCACGCCCGGCTCCTTGTGACTCTTAACTGGTATTTTTGGTATTTTCCAACAATGCCCTCCCCACCTCCTTGAGTTGTGGTTTCTTCCTTTAAATACCCCCTTAGTCAGCTACTCGGGGCGCCATGGTCCTCTACCCCTGCGTGGTGTATGACCATGGGCCCAAGAGCGCTCTTGAATAAAAATCCTCTTGCAGTTGCAGCAAGACCGTTTCTTGTGGGTGATTTTGGGGTGTCGCCTCTCCTGAGTCAGAACGTGGGGGAGTCCTCACGTTGTGGGTCTTTCATTTGGTGCATTGGCCGGGAAACTCGACCACCCCTCACACCCGAGAACTGACTTGGAGGTATGGGGATCCCCTCTTGTGTGTGTGCGGGCCGGTGTCTCTGTTTTGAGTGTCTGTTTTCTGAAACGAACATTGGAACATGTGCTTGTTGTGTTGGATTGTTTGTGTCTTGTCCTGTTTCTGAAGCACGGCGAAGTCTGAGTTTGGATCCATCTGAGTTTATTGAATTTGTGTCTTGGTTTTAGGGTTGCGAGATCGTGGGTTCGAGTCCCACCTCGTGCCTTGGTTTTACACCTGGCAGAGTGAGGGTCTCCCTTCGGGGGTCTTTCAATATAATCCCCAGGAACCACAGTACATGGAAGTCCAAATCCCCAAAGTTGTCCTCAACCTCCACATATACCATGGTTCCCACACACAATTAATTAATTAATTAATTAATTAATTAACAAACCATTGTAAAGGGAGAAGAGCTTCTTTGCCATGCTGGCTTAGTTTTGTCTTTCACATAATTTTACAATATAAGCTATGCTTCTCCTAAATATCTCTGAGCCCTCTGTCTATCCTGAAGTCATTACGAATATCCAGAAATAATTGAGAAAGAAAGAAGTCCATCAAGTTTATATGTTCCTGGTATCCTTAGATTCACCCTTCTGCTAAACCACTAGCCTAAGCAGAAATAATGCATTCACACTCTTCTCCAGTTTGTTTGGTTTGTTTGTTTGGGGGGTGGGGGTGAATCGAGACAGGGTTTCACTGTGTAGCCCTGGCTGTCCTGGAACTCACTCTGTAGACCAAGCTGGCCTCGAACTCAGAAATCTACCTGCCTCTGCTTCCGGAGTGCTGGGATTAAAGGCATTCACTACCCAGCCCGGCTCATCTCCAGTTTTAATAGTAGACAATGTGGCTTTTTAAAAAAGGCCAAATCCTTCCCATGGTAAGATTTTTTTTTTTTATAAGTTCACTGTAGCTGACTTCAGACACTCCAAAAGAGGGCATCAGATTTCATTATGGATGGTTGTGAGCCACCATGTGGTTGCTGGGATTTGAACTCAGGACCTTCGGAAGAGCAGTCAGTGCCTTTACCTGCTGAGCCATCTCACCCCATGGTAAGATTTTACTATATGGTTGAAGATGTAAATAGTTACATGAGAGATCACTTGCCTCTTGTTGCATAAGGTCTTGAAGAAAGAAAGAGAGAGAGGAGAGAGGAGAGAGGAGAGAGAGAGAGAGAGAGAGAGAGAGAGAGAGAGAGAGAGGATTGATAGTACAAATTATACTAAGAGTAAAATATTCAGATTCCTGGAGCCGGGCGTGGTGGCGCATGCCTTTAATCCCAGCACTCGGGAGGCAGAGGCAGGCGGATTTCTGAGTTCGAGGCCAGCCTGGTCTACAAAGTGAGTGCCAGGACAGCCAGGGCTACACAGAGAAACCCTGTCTCGAAAAACCAAAAAAAAAAAAAAAAATTCAGATTCCTATCCTTTTTTTTTGTCATGCTGGGGATTCAACCCAGAACTTTGTGCATGTTCTATCAAGATATACATTCCCGTCCTACAATATTAAACAAATATGTATTACTTTTTTGCAGTACTAGGATGTAGAGGAATTTTAATCCAGCAATGTGACTTCGCTGGATGGAATACAGGCACACCCATAAGTATATACCTTTAATCCCAAACAATTAAGGTAAAAGTAGTTTACAGATAGAAGCAGCCATGTTTAAAAGTGATGTCTAGTTGAATGGCAGACAGATTGACTAATCTGAGAAAGATTAGACGGAAGAGGACTTACTCAAAGGGAAGCTACTTGAGGGGCAGTGCAATGAGGGAGACAGTTTTACCGGGACAGTTAGAGTATAAGGGTCTATGATTTGCCAAAGAATGACACTCCAGACTCAAATAGCATGTAAACACAAAGAGTCTTTCATTCTGCAGAAGCCCAGCATGCTGCCATTACCAAGATAGACAGACACTCAAGTAAGCTTGCAGGCCTGATCTAAAAGCACAATAGGGAATTCTGGGTTGGAGTTCTCTGTTTTAATCTGTTGGGTCCATCTCTATGGACATTCCATTACCGGGGTGTGGAGGCTGGAAACTTGCTAGAGAGGTCTGGAAACTGCAGTTGACCCATTGTCCTTGCCTCAGGCCAGTGGGAGGGGAAGCTTCTGAGGCCTGGACCTGCCCCATCTCGAATTCTTGAGATGTTTCTGAGGCTCCTAAACCAGCAGTTCCAGCCAGCTCTATGTCAAGGATAGAACCTAGTAACACAGTAGAAATGGCCACCCTTTTAACTCAGTTGTTTGGAGGTTCTAGCTGGTTAAAGCATCCTCTCCAGAGTAAGTCACTCTAGGTACAAGCTGTACTAGAACATAAAATTATTTACAACCTGGCCGTATATGCATGGAGTAAGCCCCTGAGGTTCTAGCCCACCAAACATTCTCTGGGGGTAGCATGTATCCTGCAACAGTAGGGGTTACAGTGTAGTTAAAAGGGGGGTAGTATGGGGGTACTTTATTTCTGATGCGGAGTCCCTGTGGTAAGTCCAGGGAAAGAAGAGTTAAGAACCAGCAGTCCACTCAGCCTTCCTGCCAGCCACTGTAAACTTAATGACAAGGTTGTTACATCACCTCCTGGGAGTACCCAGATAGTAAGGTGGGCTAGTGGCTGGTGCAGCAAAGTATAAGCAGCAAGCAAGCAGGACCAGGAGCGCTGGAGTATTTTTGATGGATTTTTTTTTCTCTTTTCGCAGTCAATAATCCTCTCTTTTAGTATATGGCCCATGTTTCTGAGCCACGGGTACTTAGTTAGATCCAGTGACAATTAGAAAAATGAAAGGAAGAGCAGTGGTTGGTTGGGCAAGCAATACTCTGTGCTCTGTATGGAAGATCAAAGTCCACATGCATCATAGCAGCGTTATGCTGAAAAGAAGAACACATAAGATGCTCACTGAGCCGGGCGTGGTGGCGCACGCCTTTAATCCCAGCACTCGGGAGGCAGAGGCAGGCGGATTTCTGAGTTCGAGGCCAGCCTGGTCTACAAAGTGAGTTCCAGGACAGCCAGGGTTATACAGAGAAACCCTGTCTCGAAAAACCAAAAAAAAAAAAAAAAAAAAAAAAAGATGCTCACTGAATCAGAGCCTGAATTGTACAAATTCTATTCACTCACTGCCACAGCTCCCGAAAACACCAAGGAAATTTGTCCAGATGTATAGACTTAAGAAGAAGAACAAACAGGCATGTCTGATAGAGGGAGCAAGCTCTGTTTGTAAATGACTACGAGGAACAGAGAAAACCAAAATATATAACAAATCTTTTGCTAACAAGGTAATAAAAAAAAAAAAAACTCACTGTAATTCTGGCAGGGATGGAGAGTTTAACAATTTACACATGACGATTAAAAGGTATGAAGAGGGCACCTGGCCTAGTTTGCTTTCTGTGGCTATGATAAAATACTATGACCAAAAGCAAATTGGGGAGGAAAGGGTTTCTTTGGCTTACAGTTCCAGGTAATACTCCATCACTTAGGGAAGTCAGGACAAGAGTCCTCGGCAGGATTCTGGAGGCAGGAAGTGAAGCAGAGACCATGGAGGAGTGCTACTTAATGGCTTGCTTGCCATGAGTTGCTCAACCTGCTTTCTTACACAAACTATGACCACCTGTCCAGGGATGGCACTGTCCACAGTAAGCTTGAAAGACCCCCGCGGGGTGTCCCTTCTCGGGGAGGCGCGCACCCAGTAGGACACTTAAACCGTACTCGCTGTAACGACGCGAGGCTTTTAATGGCACACAAACACACAAACAACAAAGGAGAGCTCAAGCCAGCATGCTGGGGTTGAAACTCATGCACCGCGCAGGGGGCAAGGGAGTTCTACACCGGCCCAAACTTCTTACAGGCTTATAAAGGAAAAACAAAAAACAAAAAACTACAAACCAAAAAGGGAGGGAGGGAGCCGAAAGAATTTGCGCGGTTACACATGATTGGCTTATTTTTTTTTTAAAGGTTTATTTACTGATTATATATATGTAAGTACACTGTAGCTGTCTTCAGACACTCCAGAAGAGGGTGTCAGATCTTGTTACGGATGGTTGTGAGCCACCATGTGGTTGCTGGGATTTGAACTCCGGACCTTCGGAAGAGCAGTCGGGTGCTCTTACCCACTGAGCCATCTCACCAGCCCATGATTGGCTTATTTAAATGTCGGTGGGGTGATTACAAATTAACCGGGCAGTACAAGGGCTTGAGATTTCTCGAGGTCAGCAGGATACCTGGTCAATGTATGATTTATGGTGGGCTATAGGGAGGTGCCGCCCGGGAGGCGCCATACTACCAGATGGCCATTTGGTCCGTCCTGATAGCCCTGGCTAGTTCCTGCACTCTCTTTTTTATCTTTTATGGCCGGACATTCTTAGCTACAGGATGGGTCAGGCTGTGCCTGGACCCGCCTGGGTCCATTCTTCAGCCCTGAATTTCTTGAACTTAGATACCACAATGCTATAAGACCCAAAATTATAAATTTTTGTTCTTCAAGCTGATCCCTCCCATATCACTCATCAAGAAAATGCCCCAAGACTTGTCCACAGGCCTATCACCATTTTTAAATTGGTTCCTTCTTTTTCAGTGCCTTAGTTTGTTTTTAAATTGATATAAACTAACCAGCACAACAACCAATGCAACCATATAGGCTGTAATTTGTGTTTGAATTGAGCATTTATCAAGGTTAACCAAAAACTAATAGATATTTTAAAATAGTGGTTCTCAACCTGTAGATTGTGACTGCTTTGGCAAACCTCTATCTCCAAAAAGTATTTACATCATGATTCAGAACACTAGCAAAATTACAGTTATGAAACAGTAATGAACATAATTTTATGATTGGAGGCCATGACAACATGAGGAATTATATTAAAGCATCGCAACATTAAGAAGGTTAAGAACCACTGACTTGCCGGACGGTGGTGCTGCTGGTAGAAAACACAGACTCCAGTTACTCAGTGATGACGGCTCCCCTTCATCCTCATAGGATGCATTCTCAGACCTTTTCCTGCTCTTTTTTTTTTTTTTTTTTTTTTTTTTTGGTTTTTCGAGACAGGGTTTCTCTGTATAGCCCTGGCTGTCCTGGAGCTCACTTTGTAGACCAGGCTGGCCTCGAACTCAGAAATCCGCCTGCCTCTGCCTCCCGAGTGCTGGGATTAAAGGCGTGCGCCACCACGCCCGGCTCTCCTTTTCCTGCTCTTAAGCAGCAATCACTTCAGCAAGGGTGCTGATTCATTTATATCTTCCATCATCATAGTTTACCATTTTTACATTTCCCTTCACCCTGTACAAAAGTAGAAATAATTTCCCAAACCTGCTGGCCCCACACTTCCTTGAGAATGGGTACCTTAGAGTTTTGCTTAGCTTTTAGATGGCTCTCAAACAATCTTATCATTTCATCTAAATTCTGTGGGGGCAGACACAGATGCCTGGCTCTCCAGTGTCCATCCTACTTGCTTCCCACTTTGCAAAACATTCTATAATCTTGCTTAGGAATATAAGGGCAAGAAAATGAAATGTTCAATGAAAATGTTCCTTGGGCTGGTGAGATGGCTCAGTGGGTAAGAGCACCCGACTGCTCTTCCGAAGGTCCAGAGTTCAAATCCCAGCAACCACATGGTGGCTCACAACCATCTGTAACGAGATCTGGCGCCCTCTTCTGGAGTGTCTGAAGACAGCTACAGTGTACTTACATATAATAAATAAATAAATCTCCTTGTCTTCCAGGTCCTGATATTTCACACCCTGTCTTGGGAACGCACATGTGTCTAACACCAATCTCTCATACACACACCCATCCCCCATTCCCCACTATCTAACTACTTCATACACTTCATTTATTCTCAGTGTCTTACCTGGACCTTGGAGGACATCTGGAAGATCATGGGTAAGGTTATCCTGCCAGAGTCAGACATTAACTAGTGCTAGTCATCAGAACCAGAATTGGTAACTCTTCCTGGCTCTGATTCACAACTGTTACTATCCAGGTCAGAAATCAGTCTTCTGTGTTCAAGGCCACAAGATCAGAACTACAAATAAGAGCAAGTAGCACAGACTAGTGATTTATTACAATAATGAGGCAAGATCTGTGTGGCAACTCCCAGAGGTGATCAAATGTGTGTGGAAACTTGATTCCCTGGCCCATCAGTTGCTGTTCCTTCTTAATGTTCAAAGTAAATATTGGGGAGAATTTAACTTGAGTATCTGAAAATGGATCAATTCCGCTTCAGTTATTTTCTTGTGATACTTGCCAAGTTCTGGATCCAAGATACATAGAGAATACTGCTCTACCAACCATATTGGAGACAGATGTAGGTGAATGGAAACAGGTTTGTAGAAGAAGATGGAGTTTTTTCAGGCCTATGGCAAGGGAGGTCCTGAGAGGTCATTGCATGATACTGTGAAAGTGAGGCCTAGGTTACATTGGAGATCCCAAAACTTTGAAGAGGCCAGATCCATGGAATTTCTGACAAGGAGAGCGTCAATACAGGAGGTAGGACCAACCCAAGAGAGGGAAGGATCTTGTAGGAAGTAAATTGGGATGGGCAGAGCCATCCAAGCCCTTGGATATTGGTCATAAAGATTCAGGATTTGGGATTTGCCCTGGTCTTGGTTAGTCCAGTGTTTGCTCACTATACTCTCATTCCTACTCTTTGGAATGGTAACATATATATTCTGTGTTATAGTGGGTTGGAAGTATGTAATTTGATTTTTGATTTTACAAGGAGTTACAACTAAGAGATTGCTTGAATCTTAGAAGAGACTGACCTTTGAACTTTTAAACAGTGTTAAGGCTGGGACTTTTGAAATTGAACTAAATGCATTTTGCATTATTATATGGCCATGAGAGTATAGAATGTGAGTGAGGGTCTGGATGATAATGCCTTCCATAGTCTCTGTTATTTGAATTCATGCCCCAAGTTGGGTGGGACTGCTTAAGGAGATGTAGAAGGTATGGTCTTGCTAGAGGAAATAGATCTTTGGGTGTGTGCTGTAAGACTTCAAAGGCATGTGCCACTCACGTATTCTTTTGGCCTTTTGCTTATGAATCAAGATGCAAGCTTTTAGCTTCCATCTCCAGGCATCATGTTTGCTTGTTAAAATGTTTCCCCACATGATGGTGAAGGACTCTTATCTCCCTAAAACTATAAACCCAAATAAACCTTTCCTTCTATATGTTGGTTTTGGTGTTTTATAACAGAAATAGAAAAGTAACTAATACAGGATCCTAAAATGTTTAAAAATGGCCATGCTTTTAAAGCCAGTACTTGGTGGTGCTAAACACTTTTAGTTCTAGCACTTAGGAAGCAGTGACAGCTGAATTTCCATGCATTTAAGGCCAGCTTGGTTCACCATAGATAGTTCCAGGCTAGGACTATAGAGTGGGAACCTGTCTCAAAAGAAAAGAAAAAGGAAAAATACAGCCCAGTTGTATGACTATATTAGGGTTCTCTAGTAGAAAAGAGCAGAACTGAATATATATCTATATGATTATATGTCTATATCTACATCTACATCATCTACATCTACATCTATATATAGTGTGTGTATTAGAATGGCTTATAGGCCAGCCAGTCCAGTTCAACAATGGTTATCTCCTAATGGAGAGTCTAGGAATTTAATAGTCATTCAGTCCAGGAGGCTGGATGTCTCAGCTGGCCTCCAGTGCACATTGGAATCCCTAAGAGGAAAGCTCCCATAGCAGTGATGGAATGCCTCAGTAGCAGGACAGATGAACTTGCCAGTGAGAGTGAGGGCAAGCTAGCAAAAAGCAAAAACTTCCGTCTTCCCTGTCCTTTATATAGGCTGCCACAAGAAAGAGAGGTCCAGATTTAAGGGTCTTCTGCCCTCAGATGATCTGGATTTCAGGGGAGTTTTCCGACTTCAAATGATCCGATCAAGAAAAGTCCTCCATAGATGTGCACAGCTGTTTGGGTTAATTCCAGATGTGGTCAGGTTGACAACCAAGAATAGCTATCAGAGTGTACATATGTCTACTATCAGGCTTGCCCCCCAGGACCCACACGGTAGAAGGAGAGAATCAGGTCTTACAAGTTGTCTCTGGCAGCTATACATACATCATAGCAACATGTACATACCCACGAGCACACACACATACACACAAAGTACAGAAGTATAATTTTCACAAAGTGTAGACACCAGTGATGAGCTTCCCGAGAACAGAGTGATGAAGCATACAATATAAGGAAGCATGAACCAGACAGGCTCTGAAATGCCTAACCTTCTAAGGAACCTGTGTCTTCTAAGGGCAGTGGAAGTCTTTGAAGAGTCTGGAGCTTTCAAACAAGAAAATACCTGTGGTTCAGCAAAGATTAAGTGTGTTGATTTTTTTCCCTTTAGGGTGCTTCTCAAAACCAAAATTTTTTGAATCCTAATGACTTCAGCTTTTTATTTTATTTTATTTTATTTTATTTGACATTTCTCCCACAGTTTGTGTCAAGCAATCAGTTTACAAGAAGAATCCTCTCAGCTGGGAGGAAGGTTCAGGTGCAGTTGGCCAAGGAGAATAAGGACTCCCATGTCTCCATTCCTAGTTTAAGGGACTCCTCTAAAGAGATACTGTTACACTTCTGCCATGGAGTAATATTGAACTGCAGGAAGAAAGAAAGAGAGAAAGAAAGAAAGAAAGAAAGAAAGAAAGAAAGAAAGAAAGAAAGAAAGAAAGAAAGAAAGAAAGAAAGAGAGAAAGACAGAAAGACAGAAAGACAGACAGACAGCAATGGGTTAAGCTAGGTAGTGGTGGGGAAAGCCTTTAACCCCTATTCAGGAGGCAGAGGCACATGGGTCTCTATGAGTTCTGAGAGGTTTGCCTGGTCTGCAAAGTGAGTTCCCGGTCAGCCAGGCTACACAGTGAAAACCTGTCTTGAAAAAAAAAATAAAACAAGACAAAACCAACCAACCAACCAATACAAAACACAAAGCCTGGTCTATAGAGTGAGTTCCAGGACAGCCAGGGCTACACAGAGAAACCCTGTTTCGAAAAACCAAAAAAAAAAAAAAAAACCAAAAAAAAAACCCCACAAAAAAACAAAACAAAACACCCCCCCAAAAACAAAAAACAATGAATGGATGCTGAAATGTCTTCAGAGTATATTTCTTTCCTCTTTCTTCCTTTCTTTCTTTTCTTTCTTTCCTTCTTTCTTTCTCTTTCTTTCTTTTTACTTTAGAGACAGATTCTTGTATAACTTGGACTAGCCTCAGGTTCATGGTATAGCTAAGACTATACTGGAACTCTTGACCCTCTTGCTCTAGCTCCCAAGTGATAAAATTACAAGTATGTGGTCCTGATCCCAGCTTCCACAATGTGTTTCTCATAGAAAGGGCAAAAATGTGTGGGGTTACAGAGATGGCTCAGTGCTCAAGAGCACTTATTCTTCTTGCAAAAGATCAGTTTAAACTTTTAGCACCCAGCCAGGGAGTGGTGGCACACCTTTAATCTCAGCACGTGGGAAGCAAAGGCAGGTGGATCTCTGAGTTTGGGGTCTACACAGCAAATTTCAGGACAGACTGGACTACACAAAGAAGCCTTGTCTTGGAAAAAAAAAAAAAAGACAAACCAAACCAAACCAAACAAAATACACATAAACAAAGACAATCTCAGTACCCATCTAGTGGCTTCCAATCATCCAGATTTCAGGGGCTCTGAGGTCCTCTTCCGGCCTCCTCAGAGACATGCAACCGATGTACACACAAGGTACAGACAAAACACTCACACATAAAGTAAAACAAAAACAAAGCAAAATCTATTGTAAAAAATGTAAGCTTAACTTCTTAATGTAAAAATTCTCTATAAAACCATTCTAGGGGCTGGTGAGATGGTTCAGCGGTTAAGAGCACTGACTGTTCTTCCGAAGGTCCTGAGTTCAATTCTCAGCAACCACATGGTGGCTCACAACCACCCATAATGGGATCTGATGCCCTCTTCTGGTGTGTCTAAAGACAGCTACAGTGTATTTACATATAACAATAAATAAACCTCATATACATAATAAATAAATACATCTTTTAAAAAATTCTATACTGTTACGTTTATATGTATGTTGGCATAAGAGGCTATAAAATTAATATACGTGTATTTTTATGTATGTCTCTCTTTTTTGAGGGAGGTATGTTGACCCGTCCAGCAGGTCCAGTTATTTGAGGGTCTCGAGGGGACCTTCTCCTAAGAACCAAATTGGGGGGTAGAGAGAGACTAGACCCTTGTGCAAATAATGACACACGGCAGCAGTCTGAGTAGCATCAAGGTTCCAATGTATTAGCCAGGCCCAAGGTTTAAATGCACAAGCAAAAGGAGAAGTACAGGTACTTATCAGCGGGAGGGGTGGGGCAATAGAATTGCACATTCTTTAGGCAGTTACACAGGGAAGCAGGAACTTGGCGGTATCAGGGTACATCTTGAGGTCAGGACATCCAGTGCTGATTTAGGGCTGGAACAATCTGTGGTTGTTCTTGGAGCGGTGCGTTGGTGGCCCGCTTTTGACCCCCTTTTCTTCTGGGGGGGGGAGGGGGGAGAGGCCCAATTCAGAGATCAGGACAAAGCGTTGTCTTAATAGCTCCCAACAGTATGTGAAATAGGGTCTTTTCCCTGTACAGATGAGAATAATCAGAACTTCTGACCCTCCTACCTCTACCTCCCAAGCACTAAAATTAAAATTATGCATCAGCTCTATCCATTGCTGTCTGGCAATGCATTAGTTACCATCTTATTGCTTTCTTAAACACCATGGCCAAAAGCAACTATGACATAAAGGATTTATTTCATCTTACACTTTCAGGTAACAGTCTATCACTGAAGGAAGTCAGGACAGGCTCTCCAACAGGACAGGAACCTCAGCACAAGCTCTGAAGCCATGGAGGAACACTGCTTACAGACGTATTCCCCATGTCCTGCTCAACTTGCTTTCTTATACACCCCAGGACCATGGCCCAGGGGTGGCACTATCCACCATCATGAAAATGTCCTACTGATTTGCCTACAGGTGATGAGATAGAGGGTGTGTGTGTGTGTGTGTGTGTGTGTATGTATGTGTGAATCAAGACTCCTCTTCCTATAGTTTGAGAACCTGATAGAAAACAGCACAGAAATTTTTATCACAGCTATGGATTCAGGGAGACTCATGAACAAAAGGTAGAGCAAGAGAATTGTCAACAAAATCACACAGAACCACAGTGGCAGTGGGGAGCCACTGAGTCAGGCCTCAGATGGTCCTTTTACTGGGACATGTGGGCACTGGTTCATAGGGTAAGCTCATAAGCTAGGATTTTTTTTTCTATGCCTCTTTTAAGGCCACACAGCCTCAGGCTACCATTTAACTTTCCAAGCCCAGACTCAGTGTCCCCAGTGCTAGGATTATAGGAATACCCCACTGTCCCCAACTGACTTCATTACAAATTAAACTGATCATAACATATACAGTTACCCATTTAGTATTGCTATCTTAATTTCTAGCTTGTTTCATGGTTTATTTGTTTATTTATTTATTTATTTTGGCTTTTTGAGATAGAGTTTCACTCTGTAGCTCAGGTTGGCTTGGAACTTACTATGCAGCCCAGGCTTGCTTTGGCTCAAGACAATTCTCTGTGTCATTCTCCTGAGTATAAGAATTATAGCTGTGAGCCAACATGTCCAGCAGCTCATTTCATACTGACCATGTTTATTATTAGGTTATTATTAATAGGACTCATCTATTTTATTTTTTGGCTTTATGAGCACAGATCAGCTCCTAACTCACTATTATATGTACATATATATATGGCTGGCTAACCTTAAACTCCTCTCTCTCTTTCTCTCTCCTCTCTCTCCCTCCCCTCTCCTCCCCTCCCCTCCTTCCCCCCTCCCCTCCCCTCTCCTTCTCTCCCCTCCCCCCCTCTATTCTGAGACAGTTTCTTTGTGTGGCTCTGGTTGTCCTGGAACTCACTCTGTAGACCAGGCTGACCTCACACTCAAAGATGCTCCTGCCTCTGCTTCCTAAGTGTTGGGATTAAAGACATGTGCCAGCACCACCCATCTTCATAAGGACTTCTGACACAGAGTAAGTGACTTGAGATTTCTCTTCCTTACAAATGATATGAAATAATAAGCATTCATTGTTTAAACACTTTTAAATTATTTATTTTAAACTGTTAATCTTTGAGAATCATGTGATAAACAGTCATTGATACTAATACTAGAGTATTGAAGTGTTGCTAGCAAAATTTCTGGAACTCATGAAAGTGAACTGATAAGAAGTTTCAATAAATGATGTAGAGTGGAAGATTATTAAACTCCTAGTGCATTTGGGAGCCAGGTGTAGTGGTACACACCTATAATCCCAGCACTCAGGAATGAAGGCATGAGGGTCAGCAAGTACTTTAAAGCTAGCCTAAACTACATCATTCCTCATGGCAAAATTAATCCAGATTAGTCTACCTAGAGAGTTTCATGACAGCCAAAGCTACACAGTGAGACCCTGCCCTAAAACAAAGTGACACATTGTACAATTTGCTTTGCTAGATCTCCAATGTTTATATTCTACATACCTCTCCTTCATCTTCTATTAATGCAAGATGGCTACAGTGATTTAAATGGTTAAGAATTTCTCCCTCCTCTTCTTCATCTACTTAAAAAAAAAAAAAACCAGAGTATTCATGTAGAAACTCATTTGAAGCTGTTTTTCTAGTTTATAATTTAGAGCAATGTAAAACAGCTATTTTCAATGATGTTTAGAAACCCTTGGCAACAGGTCCTAACAGGCATACTATAAAAGTCTAATTCTTTTTTTTTTTTTTTTTTTTTTTTTTTTTTGGTTTTTCGAGACAGGGTTTCTCTGTATAGCCCTGGCTGTCCTGGAACTCACTTTGTAGACCAGGCTGGCCTCGAACTCAGAAATCCGCCTGCCTCTGCCTCCCGAGTGCTGGGATTAAAGGCGTGCGCCACCACGCCCGGCTTTAAAAGTCTAATTCTAAGATAACAATGATAATCATAAAAAAGTGTTCTAGAATGAGTTATGTGCCAATGTGTTGACAACTTACAACCGTTATTGATCAATGACCAAAAAGATTAGACTTGTGGCAAACACTGCTGGTAATTCTTATTCTGCTGCACAATTTTTTTTTTATTATTTTTTCTTTTTATATTTGGGTTTTTGAGAAAAAGTGTCTCTGTAACAGAGCCCTGGCTGTTCTGGACTTGCTTTGTAGACCAGGGTGGCCTTGAACTCAGAGAGTTTGGCTGCTTCTGCCTCCCAAGTGCTGGGATTAAAGGAAAGCCTCCTCTCCTCTCCTCTCCTCTCCTCTCCTCTCCTCTCCTCTCCTCTCCTCTCCTCTCTTCTTTTCTTTGTTTACTTATTATATATACAGTGTTCTGCCTGCATGTATGCGTGCATGCTAGAAGAGGCAGATCCCATTACAGATGGTCAAGAGCTACCATGTCATCATTGGGAATTGAACTTAGGATTTCTAGAACAGCCAGTGCTCTTAACCTCTGAACCATCTCTTCAGCCTGTGCCACCATTTTCTTAATCACACTATATTATTTATATTGAGTTTACATCATTTTAAACAAAATATATCTTTTTGTTGGTTGTGGGTTTTGACACCTAATCTCACCAGCCCAGGCTCCCTGCTTCACCTCCCAAGTACTGGGATTGCTGGCATATGCTACCATGCCTGGCCTTGATAGACATCAGATCACCAAATATTTTCATCCACAGATGAGATATTTAAAAGAATAATAATGGTGATACTTTACTAAGGTGTGTGTCCTTGGAACATCAATGAAACACATGGCTCTATTCCTGGTTTTTGAAATGGGGTTTCTCTGTTTAGTTCTCAATGTCCTGGAACCTGCTGTGTAGACCAGGCTGATCTTGAAGTCAGAGGTCTGCCAGCCTCTAGCCAGAGGCACTTCCACCAGGCAGTTTTCTTTCAATCAGAACTCATCAATATCTAAAATGCTGTCTAATTTACATATTCATTATTGTGCTGATAAGTTAAGTGACTTCCATTTCCATAGGAATGGCTTGATTAGAATGTGGATCTCCTTCTATGGGTTAACAAATAACCTGCGTGGCTATTGAGTAGCACCACGTACTCAATCTACAAATCAAGTTCCTTTTCTTTCAGGAAAAGGAAAATGCTTTGAAAATCATTCAGAAAGTCTATGCAGATGTAGTGGCTCCATTCCGGAGGCAGAAGGATTGCTGGGAGTTCAAGGCTGGCGTGGTGTAAATAGCAACTTCCAGGACATTCAGAGTTGCTTTGGAAGAGCCTGTTTTATTTATTTATTTTTATTTATTCATTATTGTACTGATAAGTTAAGTGACTTCCATTTCCATAGGAATGGCTTGATTAGAATGTGGATCTCCTTCTATGGGTTAACAAATGGGTTATTTATTTATTTATTTATTTATTTATTTTGGTTTTTCAAAAGGATTTCTCTGTATAGCCCTGGCTGTCCTGGAACTCACTTTGTTGACCAGGCTGGCCTCGGACTCAGAAATCTGCCTACCTCTGCTTCCCGAGTGTTGGGATTTAAGGTGTGCACCACCACCCCCAGCTTATTTATTTTTAAAGATTTATTTATTTATTATATGTAAGTACACTGTAGCTGTCTTCAGACACCCCAGGAGAGGGCATCAGGTCTCATTGTGGATGGTTGTGAGCCATCATGTGGTTGCTGGGACTTGAACTCAGGACCTTCAGAAGAGCTGTTGGCACTATTAACCATTGAGCCATCTCTCCAGCCCAGAGCCTGTTTTTAAAAATGCAAATCAAAATGATTGAAAGAAAATAAGACAGAAAGAGGGAGAGAGGGAGAGAGAGAGAGAGAGAGAGAGAGAGAGAGAGAGAGGGAGAGAGGAGAAAGGAAGGGATGAGAAGGAAGAAAGAAGGAAAGAAAGAAAAACCAATTTGAAAGCTTTTATTTTAAAACCTGAGTTTCCTGGCTCCCTCACAGGAATACAGAAATGTCCCTCGAATAGTCAGATCTTTCATCTTAGAGCATCCTTGTGCACAATTAGCTGTGTGATTAGGAACTAGAAGTCAGGGATAGTGTAGAGCTTTTTGTGACTCACCCAGCATAGGTTTTTGGGTGGCTCATTGCCTGTGGCAGTTCAGGCCTGTAATAGCAGATCATCGCAGGAATAATGATGTTCTCCCTCCTGGATGAAATCTCTATCAAATGGATAAATACATTTAAGTAGCCAGATACTAAAAATGTAGATGTTGGCTTATGCTATTAATGTGCCTTTCCCAGAATTTTCCTTGAGGACTTATATTTAAGCAATTATATATTGATCACTAGTTTGTCCCTGTATAATTATTCCAGACTGCAACTCCAGATTCGAAGGCATTTATAACCAGATCACTTAGACTTTTCCTAATTATTTCTTATTTATCCCGGTAAGATTGGTGAGCTTCAGTCTGAACTTGCTATAATATAGCTTAGGGTCTCTGAGGAGTAACAGAATAATTATAAGCAGTTATCATACAGGATGAGAGTGGCTTTTTATTCATTGGTTTTGTTTTCCATTGCAGTGCTGAGGCTTAAACCCAGGGCCTTGCACATGCTAAGTAACTGCGCTACCACTTAAAATCTACCCCAGCCTTTGGTTTATTGGAGACAGCCCATGAATCCCAAGCTGACCTCCTTCCTGAGCCTCCCTTGAGATCATCATTAATGAAATACCATTTTGGGATATGAACACTTCATCTGGAAATATCACATGCTCTAGGAACGTAAGAATGATTAAAATTAAAAGTCACTAAATTCTTCACTAGTAGATTGGGGCCAACAGAAGGCAAGGAGAAGTGTTCAGGTTGGGGAGGAGGCATGGAGAGTGGCATGTATAAGGGCTAGAAAAGGAGAGGGAATAGAGATGAAAAAACAAAACAAAAGGAAACATAGATCAGTAGGGTTGGTGAGTGGGTCCTTACTGAATGCGAAATAGAAAGGAACTAAGGCATTTTCTCCAATAAGAAAACTGTTCCCTGTGCTATTTGTGAATAGTTCAAATTCAACTAAATTCTTCACTGGCTTGTTGATTCAAACTCAAATCTTTGATTATGATTTAAAGTCAAACTTAAACTACAAAGGTCCCAGGTAAAAATATACAGCAACTTAAGTGAATGACTCTCTCCTATAGCTCAGGCATCCAGCAAACCAGTCCTTAGAAGCCGAGGTTTGGAGATCAAAGGCCTGAGGACTGAGAGAGGAGCTTCCTTTATTGGCAATTTACAAAGACGTTTTGTCATCATTCCTTGTTTGGTTGGGAGACTTCCCCCCCCCCCACCTCCGCCCCCGTACTGTTTTTGAGACAGTGTCTCACTATATGGTTCTCTGTGGCCCAGAACTGGCTGTGTTGCCCGTGCAGACCTCAAATTCATGGCTGTCCTTCAGATTAAGTCTCCAGAGGACTGGGATTATGGGTATGTAACTCTATGCCTGGCTGCTGTTTTTTGTTTTGTTTTTTTTTTTTTTTTTTTGGTTTTTCGAGACAGGGTTTCTCTGTGTAGCCCTGGCTGTCCTGGCACTCACTTTGTAGACCAGGCTGGCCTCGAACTCAGAAATCCGCCTGCCTCTGCCTCCCGAGTGCTGGGATTAAAGGTGTGCGCCACCACGCCCGGCTTGTTTTGTTTTTGATTGTTTGTTTCTTTGTTTAAATAATATTTATCTTGTGGTAACAATTTGTTTTCAAGCTTGTCTTTACTACTTAACAACAATACCCACAGGGACTACTACACCTCAATGTATATGTATTAGTGTATCTTTAGCACCAACCACTGTGACTACCCTATGAGATGCAGCCAACTGGGTCAGAAGCTGGGCACTGTGGCACACACCCGAAAGGCAGGAGGATCAGGAGTTTCACATCATCTTTGGCTGCATAGTCAGTAAAAGGCTAGCCTAGGTTACATGAGACAAGGAGAAACTTAATAAGAGCCCCAAGGTGAAACTTCAGGGGATGAAAATGCTATATTGTAGCTGTTACAAGATACATATGCTTTTAAACATTTCCAAACATCACATCAAAAAGGGACACATTTTCTTGTGTGTAATTTATATCTTGAGCAATACATATTATAAAAGCCTAAATAGGAATAAAGGAATGAACTTGAACGCATAAAAGATGCAATGAAAAATTTGCCTAAAGATTCACTTTCACTAGTAGCTTAGGGACAATTGTGGTCTTTATTGCTAAGACAGGTACCTACTAGGTAGCCCTGCCTGGCCTGGAACTCACCATGGCTGATCTGAAACTTGCAGCAAGCCTCTTGCCTCTGCCTCCTAATGGGATTACTTGTGGCCTTTTCTTGCTTTGTTGGTTTATTTTATAAGCCTAGGCTGATCTTGAAATCTCAATATAGTGGAGGCTGGTCTTGAACTCCCAACCCTCCTACCTCCTTCTTCTAAGTGTTGGAGTTATAGGCATCTGCCAGCACACTAAGTGTCTTAGTCATTGTTCCATTGCTGTGACTAGACACCATAACCATGATAACATATGAAAGAAAGAATTTAATTCAAGGCTTGCTTACAGTTTCGAAGGTTTAGTTCATTATTATCATGGGTAATAAGGAACATGGTGACAGTAAGGCAGGTGTTAGAGAAGTAACTCAGAATCTATATGTATATCTATATCTATCTATATCTATAGAGAGAGAGAAGGAGGGAGAGAGACAGAAACAGAGACACAGAAACAGAGGGAGACAGAGAGAGACAGACTCTGGACTCGGCAAGATCCTTTGAAACCTCAAAGCCCACATCCAGTGATTCCCTTCCTTCAACATGACCGCACCTCTTAATCCTTCTAATCTTTTCAAATAGTGCTACTCACTGATGACTAAACATTCAAATAAATGAACCTACGGGGAGTATTCTTTTTCAAACACCACAGTTTTAGTGACTTTAATTTTTTTTTTTTGGTAAAAAAACATTTTTTTTTCATACAATAAATTCTGATTCTGTTTTTTTCTTCCCCAACTCCTGCCAGACTCCCCCCCCCCCCAACATGAACCCAAATTCATATCCTTACTTTCTTTCTCTCTTTCTTTAGGAAACAAATAGACATCTAAAAAAGAAAGAAAGAATAATAATAAAATAAGGTAACATACAAACAAACAAACAAACAAAAAACCTGAATAAGGACAAAACAAACAAATGAACTGAAACATACAAGAACCAAAGAAAAAGCACAAGAAACACATATTAGATGCAGAGACACACACTTTCATACACAGAAAACACATAGAGACACAAAACTGTAAACTATAAGGTAAATTTTAAAGGTTAAGAAAAAAAAGAAAGAAAGCCTAGAAAAGGCATTATGAGATGAAACAAACAAGCAAATGAAAAAAAAAAACAAAAATAAAACAGCTTCAAAAATACCATTGAGTTCATTTTGCATTAGCCATCTCTTGCTGGGCATGGGTTGCTGGGCATGGGGCCTGCTCTTTTCTTTCTTTCTTTCTTTCTTTCTTTCTTTCTTTCTTTCTTTCTTTCTTTCTTTCTTTCTTTCTTTCTTTCTTTCTCTTTTTTCTTTTTCTTTCTTTTTTTTTTTTTTTTTTTTTTTTTTTTTGGTTTTTTGAGACAGGGTTTCTCTGTGTAGCCCTGGTTGTCCTGGAACTCACTCTGTAGACCAGGCTGGCCTTGAACTCAGAAATCTGCCTGCCTCTGCTTCCCAAGTGCTGGGATTAAAGGCATGCACCACCACGCTCAGCAATGGGGCCTGCTCTGAAGTGCAGTTTGTATACTCAGTGAGTTTTCCTTTGTAAGCTTTTTTTTTTTTTTTCTTTAATGCAGTTTTGGATTGGCTTTTTGAAATTGTGTTTTGCTCACTAACCTCAAACTCACTACACAACTGAGGCCAGCCTGGCACTCCAAGTCCACCTACCTCCATGAGCCAATTCCTGGAATTACAGACACAGTGAATCACGTGTGATTTATTAGTGGTTTTGTTTGTTTTGCTAACGGTGTTTTTGTTTTGTTTAATTTCATTTCATTCTGGTTTAGTTTGCTTTTGGAGACATTGTTTTGTTATGAAGTCTGAGGCTGGACTCAAACTCGCTGTCCATCTGTCCATTGCCAGCAAAACAGGCATACATGACTATACCTGCTAAGGGGTTGCTTTTTAAAAAGCAGTCCCATCTCCTACCCTCCAAAGCCCCCAAACCAGGCAATACTTTGTGAACATAAAAGTTCAATAGTAGGTAGTTCATTTTATTAATTTCTTTCCAAATATATCCAGTATATCAGCTGATGAGCTCTACACAGGGGTACTATGTAAGTTTTCTGTGGCTATGTCAAAATGACATGGACAGACAATTTCTGAGGAGTGAAGGTTGGCTCGGGCTTTCAGAAATTTCAGTCCATAGTCAGTCATCCCATTACTATTGAGAGAGTGCAGAGGCTGTTTCCCTTGATAGGAATCAGAGGCACACACAGCAAACTGCTCAACTTGTGTTTCAAGGGGACATTTAGTTGACTCAACTTTCTCCAGAAGGCCCTGCAGTTAGGTGTTCACCAGAAAAGACTTCTAGGACATGGGTGTAAGCCAAAAAATCTTTAATAGTCAGCAACTCCACTGGATGTTTGGAACCCCAGTATAGCCCTGAGCACCTCCGGGTGAGGTTTTAAGAAAAAAAAAATTAAGTCCTGGGTTGACATACTTGAGTTAACAAGAATAGCTAATCAGAAGCAGAACTACAGAAGCCAAAAAGCAAGGTTAGTACATTTTGAGACTTTTCCAGAACTGTATGGACTTGGGTGGATTAGGCCTTTGTTTTAGTTTTGGCAGATGGTGCTGTCTCCTTGCTGAGTTTTACGGTATGCATGGCATTTCCATCACAGAGTGAGGTGTGCTAGGTTTGTATCACAGGTGAGCCCTCCAGTTCTGGATTATAGTTCATTCCAGATAGAGTCAAGCTGACAACCAGGAATAGCCATTACAGTAAACAAACTACTTTTAATAGCAGACTTCATGCCCAGCAGTAGATATTCTACAGAAAACATACCCAATGGCATATTTGGAAATTTGTTCTTATAATGTCATGCCAGAGCAGCTTGCTTGCTTATTTATTTATTTATTTATTTATTTATTTATTTATTTATATTTTTATCATTTAAAATGTTTATTTATTTGTTTTTATTTATTTTTCTTTTTGCAACCACACAGGAGCTTTGGGTACATATTATGGCTTCTGGTTTTGTGGGTTTTTTTTGTTTGTTTGTTTGTTTTGGTTTTTGAGACAGGGTTTCTTTTTCTTTTTTTTTTTTTTTTTTTTTTTTTTTTGGTTTTTTTTTTGGTTTTTTCGAGACAGGGTTTTTCTGTATAGCCCTGGCTGTCCTGGAACTCACTTTGTAGACCAGGCTGGCCTCGAACTCAGAAATCCGCCTGCCTCTGCCTCCCGAGTGCTGGGATTAAAGGCGTGCGCCACCACGCCCGGCTCTTTTTCTTTTTTTACACTGTGGCATGAGTTGTTTTAATTTGTTGTGCTGTTACTAAAGTTCTGAGAGCTGTGGTTCAAACATTCCAAGTTCTCCCTTCCATCTTTATTGATTCTCAAAATTTTGTACAGAAAACTCTTTGGGGGCTAGAACAGCAGTACTTGCACCACACTGTTTCCTTGACTTCAAGTTTCAAAAGCAAATTGAGACAGGGTTTCTCTGTGTAGCCCTGGCTGTCCTGGAACTCACTCTGTAGACCAGGCTGGCCTCGAACTCAGAAATCTGCCTGTCTCTGCCTCCCAAGTGCTGGGATTAAAGGCATGCAGGATCACTGCCCGGCTGGTCTCGTGTTTTTTATGTACTTCCTGAATATGGGAATGAGTGAATAATGTTCTTGTGTCTTTTTTTTTTGGTTTTATGAGACAGGGTTTCTCTGTATAGCCCTGGCTGTCCTGGAGCTCACTTTGTAGACCAGGCAGGCCTCGAACTCAGAAATCCGCCTGCCTCTGCCTCCCGAGTGCTGGGATTAAAGGCATGTGCCACCACGCCCGGCTATGTTCTTGCGTCTTATCTTGGACTCCTTTCCTTCTGTCTTGTGATAAGCAGAAGATTAAACAGGGAACTTCTAGTGATTATCGTTAGACTCACAAGGAATAAGGATAAACAAAGTGACTACTAGCCCCAAATTATCTGTCCTTAACAGAATTCTCCTTTCTGGTTGACTGTTATTAGTTGGTTTATGCTCTTACACAATATGCATGTTGAGTCCTGAGTCCCAATTAATTCAGAAAGGGACCACATTTGGACATAGGGTCTTCAGAAAAGGCAATTAAGTTAAAATGAAGTGACTAGCATGCGCTCCCATCTTGTACAAATTATGTCCTCATAAGAAGAAATTCGGGACATAGACAAGGTAAGTGCATGCACAAGATCATGGTGTCACAAGTCTAGAAAAGAGGTCTGCTCCACAAAATACTTTCAGTGTACTTCAGATCTCAGAGAAAATGTTTCCTTGTGTTTATGCCATCTGGAATGTGCTACTGTTCAATTGTGACTGCTTTGGTTTGGATATGGTTGGTGTGTGTACCCAAAAGGTGATGTATGTGGAAGAAGCTATTTTCATTTTTGTTGTTGTTGTTTTTTCGAGCTATTTTCTAGTATAGTAGGGTAGAGGTAAGGAAACCTTTTCAGGGTGAGGTCCAGTGATGGGGCCATGGTCCGGACAAGGGATTAATGTTGTTCTCCTTTAAGTAGATTAATCACAGAGGAGGTGGGCTATCACAGAAAAGGATGTCTGAGCCTTTCTTGGTCTGTTGCTGCTTGGTGTGCTATGGGATCACTTCCTGCAAGGATATCCAACATGATGCCATCTATCACAAATCGACTAGAAGAGAAAATGCCAACAAACAAAACCAAGGAAAATCATGTCAACAGTGGAGAAGCTCAAGCAAAGCCTTTATGTTGAAAATTATCAGATATTGTCTCTTACTAATTACTTAGCATCTGCAGGACTCTGTGTGTGTGTGTGTGTGTGTGTGTGTGTGTGCGCGCGCGCGCGCGCTCTGTCTCACAGAGCACTTGTAGAAGCCAGAGGACAACGTGTGTGTGTGTGTGTGTGTGTGTGTGTGTGTGTGTGTGCGCGCGCGGCTCTGTCTCACAGAGCACTTGTAGAAGCCAGAGGACAACGTTCAGAATTGTTTTTTTCCCTTTTACTATGTGGTTCTACGTGATTGAACTCTGGTCATCAAACTTAGTAACAAGCACCTTTAAAAAGCGTCTTTACCCGCCAGGCCTCAGCTTTTTTTATTTTGTAAAACTGTCTTGTAATGATTGAGCTTACACAATTAAAACACTGTCACGTTCGAAACGACAAACACAAATTTAGTGAAAAATTATATTGCATATTGACATTGTGGAACATAACCTACAAGCTCCGAATCAATTATATCTTGCGACGCCATTTGCTCTCATCTTGTTTTATTAGCTCTGTAGCCGGCGCAGAGAAAAGGAACCAAGAAACAATCCCAGCCTTAGAATCTAGCAGAGGTAGATACAGGTTACCATGACAACGGCGCGCTCAGACATTTTTCTGACCACGCGACGCTTGGGAGAACAAGGCCTGGGCTGCGTGTTGCGTCATCACTACGCGCTCTGTGGCTTGCCCAGCGCTGCCTTGGAAGGTCCCGGCCAGGCTACCGTCGCCTCCCTCAAAGAATTATTTTGTTCTTGTCCACCTTTGTTCCAACGAGGAGCCTGCCAGGCTGTAAGTGCGTGCGTGCGTGCGGGCGGCGGGCTCCCTTCGGCGGCGCGCCGGCCTGTCAAGCTTCCTCCTCGGCCCGGCCTCGCCGCGTCTACTTCCGGGCGGCGCGCCGCTCCCGCTTCGGCCCTTTGTGTTCCCGCGGCGGAGGCTCGGGCCTCGCGGGCTTTGTGGAGGCGGCGGGTGCTCGGTGCGGGCTGCGTGGCGGGAAGGCGGGCACGCACCTCTGTGGCCCGGGTGAGGACCGCGAGCGAGGGTCGGCTCGTGGGGTCACGCGGGCCGGGTCGAGGGCGCGTCGGGCATTTGGCCGGGACGCCAATCCGCTGTCCTCGTGTGGCCTAACAAAGCGCAGCCGGAACCGGACTCGGGCATCGGTGCGGCCGGACCCCTTTTCGCTGGGAGCCAAGTGTGGTGGCTTTGTGTGGCTCCTTGTTTTCACCGCCTCATCCCCCTGTTTTTTGTTCCCTCCCTGCAGCTAGTTCATTGAAAGCTGTCAGCCCCCTCAGGGTGGTGGTTCCTCCCAATATGAATCTTTTCAACTTGGACCGTTTTCGCTTTGAGAAAAGGAGTAAGATTGAGGAAGCTCCCGAAGCAGCCCCTCAGCCCTCCCAGGCCCGTCCTTCGTCACCAATTTCTCTTAGTGCTGAAGAGGAGAATGCTGAAGGGGAAGGTAGCAGGGCAAACACCCCAGACTCAGATGTAACTGAGAAAACAGGTGAGTTACAATGTTGCACACTGATAACCACATCTGGAGGTGACAGGCAGGAGGGAATCCACTTTTTTGTTACACTTTAATGTTACACAGATTGATACAGTGTCTCCAGTTTTGTGCATTGAAATCCAGCATTGGGACTGCCATAGCCACCAACTACCTGCCAACCCGAGCCTACCTCCATTGTCTCACTTGTAGGAGTTCTTGGGATTCAGCATAATGGTGGACGCTGAAAGCCGAGTGTATAGAATTCTTGGGTCAAAATGGCTACTGAGAGAGGAATGTAGGCAGTTCTAGTAGACTTCGGGGTTATTTAGTTACAGGTTTTCATCCATTCTAATATTTTCATCCCCCCCCCCCCCCCCTTGTTCTGTCTCTTTTGTTTGTTTTGAGGCAGGATCTGACTTTATGGCCTTGGCGCCTGTGTGAAACCGCGTGGACTGGATGGCTTTGAACTTGTGATCCTTCTGCCTCTGCCTCCCAGTTGCTGGGATTCCAGCCACATGTCACCACACCTGACATCTTTTCCTGGCTTTTTGAAAGCAGTGTCCCTCCCTGCCTTACCTTCTACAGTGATTGCAGAAGAGGTTTCGTGCTTCCCCCAGCACTGATCTTTTCTGCAAGCTAGATGTGACAGATGCTTGAAGATAACATCTAGATCCAAATAAAGGTTAAAGAAATATTCCTTCCACCTAACTTTTTAGAAATCTCCAGAATTCACTTGAATAGTTTGTTACTTTTAGTGAATAAAAAAATTCAAACCAATTGTAGCAGAGCATTATGGGTAAGCAGAACTGAGGAGTAAGTCCACTTGAGGATTTTGAACAAGGATATGACTCACCATAGCATGTGGCGGTCAGAGAACACGGTGAGAGGTTGGGTCTCTCTTCATCATGGTTCTCAGGATGGAACTCATGCTGGGAGGTTTGTAGGGCAAAGGCTTTTATTTGCAGGTCTGTCTGACTGGCCACACAGTTTGTAGTAGTAGTATTTTTAGCTGTTGTGGGAAGTGCTTCTCATGTGTTGCCTGATAATCTTACAGGGTAAGTAGTCCCATTTTTGGAAATGAGACCCAGGGAGGTTAAGTTTTAAGAACCTATTTAATAGAACCTATTAAAAATTCAAACATTCCTGAGAATGAGACAGGAGTCATATTAGACAGTTTCTGATGAATGTGCTGGTAATGTTAGAAGTTATCCTGTCTGTTCCAATACTATAATTCTTTTTGATTTTTTTTTGAGACAGGGTTTCTCTGTATAGCCCTGGCTGTCCTGGGACTCACTCTGTAGACCAGGCTGGACTCGAGCTCAGAAATCCTCCTACCTCAGCCTCTCACGTGCTGGGACTAAAAGGCGTGTGCCACTACTGCCTGGCCCAATACTATACTTACAATGGCAAACAATATTTCAAAAGCTTTTAAGTTTGTGTGGCCAGAACAATTTTTTTTTCTTACCCAGTATACCGGCTAGTTTTAGGGAAGCTGAACACAAGTGAACATCACGTAACAGGGAGAACCTCAGTTAACAAAGCATCCATAAGATCAGAGTGCACTCACTCCTGTTGGGCATTTTCATAATTTAGTTATTGATGGGAGAAGGGCCCAGTCTGTTGTGGGTGGTGCCACCCCTGGGATCTATGAGAAAGCAGGCTGAGTAAACCGTGAAAAGCAATCCAGTAAGCAGCATTCCTCCATGGCTTCTACATCCGCTCTTGCCTCCAGGTCTCTGCCCTGTTTGAGATCTGGTCTTGACTTTTTTCAGTGATGAACAGTGATGTGGAAGTGTGAGGATTGAACTTGAATCTTCTGCAGTAAAAGCAATATGTGCTTTGTAGCCCCAATCTTAAATGAGTTTTTTTTTTTAAAGATATATATATATATATATATATATATATATATATATATATATATGAGTGCACTGTAGCTGTACAGATGGTTGTGAGCCTTCATGTGGTGGTTGGGAATTGGATTTTTAGGACCTCTGCTTGCTCCGGTCAACTCCGCTCACTCCTCCCCAAAGATTTATTTATTATATATAAGTACACTGTAGCTATCTTCACACACGCCAAAAGAGGGCATCAGATCTCATTACAGGTAGTTGTGAGCCACCACGTGGTTGCTGGGTTTTCAACTCAGGACCTTCTGAAGAGAGCAGTCAGTGCTCTTACCTGCTGAGTCATCTCACCAGTCCCTTAAATGAGTTTTTTCCTTTTGGGTTTTTCCTTTTGTTTATGTTTAAGACCAGGCTGGCCTTGAACTTACAGAGATCTACCTGCCTCTGCATCAGTGGTGAAAATTAAGAATAACCTTGAATTTCTCAATCCTGCTTAAACTTCCCAAATGTTGAGATTACTGGTCTTTTATCATCCCTTATCCTTCCTATCGACTATGTATTTATTTACATATTAGTGTGCATGCTCTCTCCTCCCCCACCTTCTGTCTTTTCCTTCCCATGGCCTTACACCTGCAATGTAAGCACTTCACACTGAGCCACCTAAGTAGTCCTTAGCATTTGGATTTGGAAGTGTACAATTAATCCATGTCCATCTGTCTGTCTGTCTGTCTGTCTTTTATGCAGAAGAAGACCAGATCTTTAGAAATGTTAGGCAAGTGCTCTGCCACTGACTAGTCCTCAAGTTATCAATACTCATATTTTTTTTTTTTTTTTTAGTTTGGCTTTTGAGCACAAGTAGGTTTTGAGGGATTAAAGTAATGGCAGATAAATGAAAATGGGCTTGCTATTTTTTTTTTTTTTAAGATTTATTTATTTATTATATGTAAGTACACTGTAGCTGTCTTCAAACATTCCAGAAGAGGGCACCAGATCTCGTTGCGGATGGTTGTGAGCCACCATGTGGTTGCTGGGATTTGAACTCTGGACCTTCGGAAGAGCAGTCAGGTGCTCTTACCCACTGAGCCATCTCACCAGCCCCGAGCTTGCTATATTTTAAGTTATGTGTTAGTGAATTGTCCTTAGGAGCAGTAGGAAGGACGTTTAAGTATGCATTTTAGACAGATGCACGCTATACAGGCAAGCTCAGACACTGAGCTCTCACACTGCTCTGAGCCATGTCTTCAGTGCTTTCCGTTTTCATCTATAGCACACACAACAAATCATAAACCCTTTCCTTTTTATACTTAAAGAATAGTTTATGTATATGGGTGTTTTGCTGTGTGTATGCCTTTGCACTACGCGTGTGCCTTTCCTGTGAATCCCAGCAGGGGGCATCGGGTACCCTGCAGCTAAAGTTGGACTAAGGAGGTGCTTTGTAGGTGCTGAGAATTGACCCCAGACCCTCTGCTAAGAGCAGCCAGTGCTTTTAACTGCGGAGCTATCTTAATTCCCCACAAACCATTTATTTTTATTTCATTTGGGGGTAGGGTTTTTCTGTGTAGCTCTGGATGTCCTGGACTAGGTGGGCCCCCTGCCACTCACTACATTGAGTGATGGGATTAAAATCCTTCACTATGTCTAGCTTCAGAAGCCAATGCTTAGTGTGAAAAACAGGAGAAACCATGGAACACAGTCAAGTTTCCCCATTAAAAACAAACAAGAGTTCAAGTTCTCAGCCACCATGGTATCCTGTTACATGAGGATACCACGACGTGCATTTGTATGCCAGCAGGCCCAAGACAGAGGCGTTCTCCAGGGACAGTGATCCAAAGCATGCACCTTTTTGTCCTCTGATGTAGCTTTTCTGTCTGCAAGGAGCTCGTTTCCTCCCCATTTTTATTAATTCATAAGTGTTTTTCAAACTATGGCTCACAAATATTTTTGTCATAAAATGAATTTGTTGGGTCCTGTCTAAATATATGTAACCGTTTTGTTTTGAGACAGTGTTTGTAGGTAGCCCAGCTGTACTTAGTCTTCCCTCGGCTCTCCCACCTGCCTCCACACTGGACTATAGACTACTGTTTCTGGCTGTGCTTGCAATTGTTGGAGGGTAGAATAGTCAACAATTATTTATCAAAATATCTCAATTATATCACCAGCTTCTAAAACTGTATTTTCAGTATAAATAGCTAACAATTGATATGTTAGGATGACACTCTGTCTTATAGTAGTTCCAGTCACAAACGTTTATAAAACTATTCTATATGTTAATTATTTTTGTGTCCTTTGCTTTAATGAAACTTGCGGTGTGCCTTTGACTGCCATATACATCCTGCAGTATTGGCACATTTTGTTATTATCAACCAAGATTTTCCAGTTAAATGTTTATTATCTATGAAATTCTGTGATCAAGTTCCTCCCACAGGTGTACTGCGTTTCTTTTCCATTCTGGCGATAGATAAACAGTTTATACCATCTGGCTGTATAACAGCCCTTTACCCTAGTTTTCTTCTTGACTTAAATCTGAAATGATTTGCCAGGCATGGTGGCGCACGCCTTTAATCCCAGCACTTGGGAGGCAGAGGCAGGCGGATTTCTGAGTTCCAGGCCAGCCTGGTCTACAAAGTGAGTTCCAGGACAGCCAGAGCTATAAAGAGAAACCCTGTCTCGAAAAACCAAAAAAAAAAAAAAAAAAAAAAAAAAAAAATCTGAAATGATTTTATATCCACATTTCATCTTGAAATATGGTACTAGAAATAGCTCTTCAATCCTGTATTTAGTGTATTCATTTTTTTCTAGAGCTTTTCAAAGGTGGGTGGGGAGGGAGGGATTGAGGGAGAGCATGGGAATTATCTGGAAAGTATTGTAACATAGTAAAATGATTTTCCTATTATATCATAGGCCTCAACTTAATATGTTCCTGCCTCAGCCTCTAATTGTGCGTGCTGGGGCAGGAAATTCATGTTGAATTTTGTTCCTTTTAGAAAAATATTTAGAAAATTGTGTGCATGCATGCTTTCGGGGTGTGTGAGTGTGTGTGTGTCTGTCTGTGTATGGATGGATAGATGTGCACACATTCATGTGTATGTACGTGCACCATTTGCATGTACAGGGGTCAGAAGAGAACATTAGATAGTCTGGAGCTGAAGTTGGTTGTGAGCTGCCTGATGTGGGTGCTCAGAATTAAACCTGGGTCCTCTGTAATATCATCTGCCTTTAATGGCTAACCTCTCTTTTTAGATCTTTTGTTTTGGCTTTTGTATTTTTTAAAAAAGATTTATTATTAATTAATTATATGTAAGTACACTGTAGCCGTCTTTAGACACTCCAGAAGAGGGCGCCATATCTTGTTACGGATGGTTGTGAGCCACCATATGGTTGCTGGGATTTGAACTCAGGACCTTTGGAAGAACAGTCAATGATCTTACTCGCTGAGCCATCTCACCAGCCCGGCTTTTGTATTTTTGATGTGTGTTTTGTTTTTTTGTTTTGTTTTATATTTTTTTTAAAACTGGGTTTCTCTGTGTAGCCTTGGCTATCCTGGAACTCATTCTGTAGACCAGGCTGACCTTGAACTCAAGAGATCTGCCTGCCTCTGCCTCCCAAGCACTGGTACTAAAGGCGTGTGCCACCTCTGCCTGGCTTTGATGTATGATTTTATGTTATACAGGCTAGCTTCAAACACATGTAAACATAAACAAGACTGGCCTTAAATTTCTGATCCTCCTGTACTCCCAAGTTCTGGGATTACAGGCATGTGGTACCATAATGGTGCATGCCTAACTTGTTTGTCTCCCCCTTCCCCCAATATGTATTATTTTACTTGTTTATTTACTTAAATTTGTATGGTGGGGAAAGGACATCCATGCGTCTGTGTTCATGTGTTTAGAGGACAATTTTGTGTACTTGTTTATACTTTTATGTGTGTTCTACTTCAGCTCACCAGGTGGGGGCAGCAAATACTGCCCCTTTGATGGACTGTCTTACCAGTCCCATTCTTTTAGAAGGACAACTATGTGGGTTAATTGATATTTGAGGGAATTAGTTGTCTTAGAAATAAATTGTCAGGCCCGGCGTGGTGGCGCTCTCCTTTAATCCCAGCACTTGGGAGGCAGAGGCAGGAGAATTTCAGAGACCAGGCTGGCCTTGAACTCAGAAATCTGCCTGCCTTTGCCTCCCAAGTGCTGGGATTAAAGGTGTGCATCACCACTGCCCAGCAACTCTCAGAACTCTTTTGTTTGTTTGTTTGTTTGTTTTGCTTTGCTTTCTTTTTTTGAGACGGGATTTCATTGTGTAGCTCTGGCTGTCCTGGAACTGTGTAGACCAGGCTGGCCTCGAACTCAGAAATCTGCCTGCCTCTGCCTCCCAAGTGCTGGGATTAAAGGCGTGCACCACCACTGCCCAGCTTCTCAGAACTCTTAAAGTTCATTATTCAGATATGAGAATGGGTGTAAGGGAGTTTAAAAAGTTGTGTTTGCTTGGGCAAACTGCTTGTGAAAAACTTTAATAAGCTTATGTTATAGGCTCCTATGTTGGTAATGATAAAAAATAGCCTACTTTTAAAAAGCTACTTGAATTTTTTTTTTTTTTATAAAGATTTATTTATTATATGTAAGTACACTGTAGCTGTCTTCAGACACTCCAGAAGAGGGCGCCAGATCTTGTTACGGATGGTTGTGAGCCACCATGTGGTTGCTGGGATTTGAACTCTGCACCTTCGGAAGAGCAGTCGGGTGCTCTTACCCACTGAGCCATCTCACCAGCCCCTGAATTGTTTTTATATGGGGAAATTTAGCATTTTGTTTAGTCATCTTTCATTACATCTCACTGTAATTTGCATAGATAATTCTTGTGTCCTATTTGTTTCTTTAGGGCAAGATGAACAGTAACTTACCTTCTTTCTGGAGCCTTTTGTTATCTCTACTGATGTGGTGCCTTGAACACAGAAGGCATTTGGCTGTGAGTCAGTGCAAGGGTCTGAACTGTTCTAGTGTTCATTGTCTTCTTAGAATGGTGTAGATAGACAATTCACTTAAAGTGGCTTTGAAGATGATAATTTGTATTTAACTAAGTCTTGCCATAGTACAGTAGCTGTCTCTGAGAAAATGACATTTGTTTTTGGTTAACTGCTCACTTTTATAGGACACAATTAGTATTATTTGGCCTTTTGAGGCTTGGTCTACTTCTTTTACTGCCAAGACTGATGATGACCTGGGTTCAGACAACAGGATCAACATGAAGAGAAGAGAAAAACAACTCACCAAAGTTTTCCTCTCACCTCCACATCATACATTCTAGGAAGGAACTGTTAAAGACTCCTCAGCAGTAATCAGAGAAGGCTGCACAGATATTACGGTCTCTGCTTGTACAACTGAAGCAGAACTTTTTTTTTTTATACAAATAAATGAAGTAGTTGGTGAACTTGACTTACACATATACTCACATTCCTTGTGATTGCTGGGGCCAAAATAGGGCACGGAGTTTTCCTGTGTGAGGCACTGTTTGCAGTCCCTAGAACTGCATGGAGAATAATGGAATAATTATAATGATTCTTACTTCTTAGTTCTGATGTTCTAGAAAATGCTAATTTAGACTTCCAGAATTGGGGGTGGGTGGGTCACAGCTACTCCTTCACTTTAATTTTAATCTACAAAACAGTGATATGTGTATGTCCTGCAGGGTTATTGTGGCTGAGGACTTGATAATAACTTAGATAGTCATTGATCCAGGTATTTTCATTATTACTTAGCTTTAAAACATTGATTCCCACCCCCACCCCCTCCAGGGTTTCTCTGTGTAGACCTGGCTGTCCTGGAACTCACTCTGTAGACCAGGCTGGCCTCAAACTCAGAAATCCGCCTGTCTCTGCCTCCCAAGTGCTGGGATTAAAGGCATGTGCCACCACTGCCTAGCTAAAATGTTGATTTTTTTTTTTTTTTGATGGCTTATACATGTATATAATATATTCTGACTGTGTTCTCCATCCTTCCCATCTATTTCTCAGTCTTATCAGCCTCTCCCCACCGATGCCTTCTATTTTCCAGATTCATGACTGTAGGTTGTGTTCTGTGAACCATTTAGTTTAGCCAAGACTGCCTTATTGACTGTTGGATTAAAGCTCTCCATTGGGGCCTAGTAGTGTCATCTGGTGGTTATCGCTCCTGAATCTCTGTGTGTAGGGAGAGTAGCAATTTTTTTTTTTGTTTTTCTTTTGTTTGTTTGTTTTGTTTTTTTAATCTGAAATTTAAAGTTGTAAGAGAGCCGGGTATATTGGTTTATTTATACCTTGTAATCCCAGCACTTGAGTAGCGAAAGCATGTGGATCCAGGGACATTTGACTTTGAGCATAGGGAGATGTTTTCTCAAAGGAAAGAAAAAAAAAGAAAAAAAAAGTAGTGTAAGCAGTGGTAGGGGAATCCACTCCAGTCTGTCACTTGTAGCAGCCTGAGGAGTTCCTTTTATGATTTTGGTACCTTAAGTATTTTTGTGTTCCTGCAGAGAGTAACTCCTGGGTGGATAGGCCTGGGTGCAGCAGATTGATGCTTATTCAAAGACACTGTTAAGCATGAAGGCTAAGAGGTAGAAACTAATTCAGACCCCAGAACATGATAGTAGTGGATTGGGGTAACTATAGGATTTTGGATGCTTTGGGAATTTTCTTGCACTGTGGGTGTAGAGGCAGTTTTGTTTCTTTTTTCTCTTTTGATAAATGAGTTAATTAGATGGCTTTATCAGTGGAATTTTAGTCAGATAAGATAAAACTAAGCCACTAAATTTGCAAAAGGGAGTTAGAACTTTTACTGTAAATCTCTGGTGAGATTTCTAGCAAACTTAAGGTTTACAATTGGGAAGGGAGAAAGCCTTAAGCAAATGTTGAGTCTATTGTGATTCTTGTTTTGGTTTTTGTTTTTCCTAGACAGGGTTTCTCTGTGTAGCCCTGGCTGTCCTGGAATTCACTCTGTAGACCAGGCTGGCCTCGAATTTAGAAATCCACCTGCATGTGCCACCATGCCAGGTGTCTATTGTGATTCTTGATTCTCTGCTGGGGAGAAGCTTCAGCCAGACTTTGGGGTGAGGGATTCATTTCCTTTTTATGTTCCCGTAGTTTTTCCTCTCCTGTTCTGTGTCAGTGGAAAGAAATTTTGGTCTTAAGACAGAAATAGGGAGCTGGAAAGATGGCTCAGAGGTTAAGAGCACTGGCTGCTCTTCCAGAGGACCTAAGTTCAAGTCCCAGCACCCACACGATCCACAACCATCTGTACCGAGATCTGATGCCCTCTTCTGGTGTGTCTGAAGACAGGGACAGTGTGCTCACATACATAAAATAAATAAATTAAAAAAAAAAAAGACAGAAACAATGCAAGGAGTTGGTGATTTTTTTTTTCATAATAGCATATGAATGAAATGAATAAAAATTGACTTTGGTTTTGCTCAGAATATCTTTCTTTTTATTTTGCAGAAGATTCTAGTGTTCCAGAACCTCCAGACAATGAAAGAAAAGCAAGTTTATCATGTTTCCAAAATCAAAGAGCAATACAGGAGTATATTGATTTATCATCTGATAGTGAAGATGTTTCTCCAAATTGTTCCAGTACAGTTCAAGAGAAAAAATTCAGCAAAGACACAGTGATTATAGTGTAAGCCATTTCACTGTCAGTTATGCTTGAACATAACTAGTTTTCAGAAAAAACTAATTTGAAATATTTGTGTGATTATTTTGTCTTTAGTCTTCATTTTTACTGTTTTTCCTGCAAAATGATTATTTATAAAGGTTTAGTGAGAAAATTGTGATATTAATCTTCTCTAAAGATAAGGAAATGATTTTACCTAGTACTGTTAATTATCTGTAATTGCTGTTTTTGTTTGTTTGTTTGTTTGTTTCGAGACAGGGTTTCTCTGTATAGCCCTGGCTGTCCTGAAACTTACTTTGTAGAACAGGCTGGCCTCGAACTCGAAATTCACCTGCCTCTGCTTCCCAAGTGCTGGGATTAAAGGCGTGCGCCACCACCGCCCAGTTGTCTGTAATTGCTTTATAATTAATTATTGAGTACCGGAACTTTTTAAATTTTTTAATTAATTTTTTTGAGACTGGGTTTCACTGTGTAGCTCTGGTTGTCCTAGAACTCGATTAGAACTCTATCTGTAGACCAGGCTGGTCTTGAACTCAAAGCATTCCACCTGTTGCTTCCCCCCTGAATGCTGGGATTAAAGGTGTGTGCACAACTGCTCAGCAAATCTAGGAATCATGGCAGTTTGACACAGACTTGACTTAAACTGAACAAAGCCATGATTACATATCATTTATTAGATGTGTTCGACGAGAAGGGTACCATGTTTTCCTTAGGAAAAGAGCAACTTCAACCCCATAGTCTTGCCCTCAAGAAATCTGTACTTAGCTGGAAAGATAAACTATAAAATATACTATGTCAAATAAAAATAAGGGAAATAAGGGTTCTGGACCCTAATATTGATTTCAAAGAAAGGCTTCACTGAGGAGATGATGCTGAGCAAAGACCTGAGGGAATAGCATCTTTAATGGCTCTAAGGTGGTAATTGCCTAGTGTTTGTAAGTAAAGAGGGATGCAGGTCATGAGGGGAGGATCTCAATGTAAAGTATAGGGCCACAGTCATTTCTTGTTTCTTGCTTTTGTGTTTTGTTTTGAGACAGGGTGTCATACTGTTTCTAGGTTGGTCTGTGTAGTAGAGGCTGGTGTCTAATTTGCAGAGATCTTTCTGATTCAGCCTCCTGAATTCTAGGATTATAGCTATGTATCACCAATTCTGACTGTTTTTCATTCTGGATGAAATGGGAAGTCCACAGAGAATATTGAGCAGAGGTAAAATGATCTTAGATGTTTAAAAGGTCTTGATAGTTTTGGGAGAAATTATAGTAGCCATAGATCTGAGGTATCCTCTTCTGTTCTCTGGTCACTGGGCACACATGTAGTGCATGTATATATGTTGGCAAAGCAGTTATACATAAAAATAAATCTTAAAAAGTTATATGATTCTCTAGAATCCAAGCAAAGAATGTTTCAAGAAGGAAAAAGATGTCAGAGTTTTCCTGATGGCAGTTTGACACAGACTTGACTTAAACTGAACAAAGCCATGATTACATATCTTATTCTGAAATAAAAAATAGTGAAGCACCTGAATGTTTAGTCCTGAAGAAAGTGTATGCTATAACAGTTTAGTTGTTTTCTCATCAAGTGTTAAATGGCTTATGTTGTACAGACATACAAGCAGTTAGGGATTGGAGTGATAGCAGTCAACTCTTGGACCATGAATTGAATGGGATTTTAGAGTAATTTTTATCTGGAATAATAGAGTGGATTGACTTACTCTTATTGTTATTATTTTGAGACAGGGTCTTAAATGCCTAGAAGTTCTGCCTTACCATCATATTTGTCTTTGTCATGTCTCTTTAATTTCATTTACTGTGAATTGTTACCTTAGCATGTGTTTTACTATACCCATCTTTAAAGGTGCCAGGTCAGCTTTTCTTAGGATATCTTTTTTTTTTTTTTTTCCAGGCTTCTGTCAGTTATTTATTCTTAATTAGATTCATTTCTTTTTTCTTTTTTTTAATTAGGTATTTTCCTCATTTACATTTCCAATGCTATCCCAAAAGTTCCCCATACCCTCCCCCCGACTCCCCTACCCATATTCCCCTGTACTGGGGCATATAAAGTTTGCAAGTCCAATGGGCCTCTCTTTCCAGTGATGGCCGACTAGGCCATCTTTTGATACATATGCAGCTAGAGTCAAGAGCTCCAAGGGGTACTGGATAGCTCATATTGTTGTTCCACCTATAGGGTTGTGGACCCCTTTAGCTCGTTGGGTACTTTCTCTACCTCCTCCATTAGGGGCCCTGTGATCCATCCAATAGCTGACTGTGAGCATCTACTTCTGTGTTTGTTAGGCCCCAACATAGTCTCACAAGAGACAGCTATATCTGGGTCCTTTCAGCAAAATCTTGCTAGTGTATGCAATGGTGTCAGCATTTGGAAGCTGATTATGAGATGGATTCCCGGATATGGCAGTCTCCAGATGGTCCATCCTTTCATCTCAGCTTCAAACTTTGTCTCTGTAACTCCTTTCATGGGTGTTTTGTTCCCAGTTCTAAGAAGGGGCAAATGTCCACAGTTTGGTCTTCGTTCTTCTTCAGTTTCATGTGTTTTGCAAATTGTAACTTATATCTTGGGTATTCTAAGTTTCTGGGCTAATATCCACTTATCAGTGAGTACATATCATTTGAGTTCTTTTGTGATTGGGTTATCTCACTCAGGATGATGCCCTCCAGGTCCAACCATATGCCTAGGAATTTCATAAATTCATTCTTTTTAATAGCTGAGTAATACTCCATTGTGTAAATGTACCACATTTTTTGTATCTATTCCTCTGTTGAGGGGCATCTGGGTTCTTTCCAGCATCTGGCTATTATAAATAAGGCTGCTGTGAACATAGTGGAGCATGTTTCTTTCTTACTAGTTGGAACATCTTCTGGATATATGCCCAGGAGAGGTATTGCGGGATCCTTCGGTAGTACCATGTCCAATTTTCTGAGAAACCACCAGACTGATTTCCAGAGTGGTTGTATAAGCTTGCAATCCCACCAACAATGGAGGAGTGTTCCTCTTTCTCCACATCCTCGCCAGCATCTGCTGTCACCTGAATTTTTTTTTTTTTTTTTTTTTTTTTTTTTTGGTTTTACGAGACAGGGTTTCTCTGTATGTAGCCCTGGCTGTCCTGGCACTCACTTTGTAGACTAGGCTGGCCTCGAACTCAGAAATCTGCCTGCCTCTGCCTCCCAAGTGCTGGGATTAAAGGCGTACGCCGCCACGCCCGGCTCACCTGAATTTTTGATCTTAGCCATTCTGACTGGTGTGAGATGGAATCTCAGGGTTGTTTTGAGTTGCATTTCCCTGATGATTAAGGATGCTGAACATTTTTTCAGGTGTTTCTCAGCCATTAGGTATTTCTCAGGTGAGAATTCTTTGTTTGGCATTGAGTCCCATTTTTTTAATGGGGCTATTTGATTTTCTGGAGTCCACCTTCTTGAGTTCTTTATATATATTGGATATTAGTCCTCTATCTGATTCAGGATAGGTAAAGATCCTTTCCCAATCTGTTGGTGGCCTTTTTGTCTTATTGACACTGTCTTTTCCCTTACAGAAGCTTTGCAGTTTCATGAGGTCCCATCGATCTTACAGTACAATCCATTGCTATTCTATTCAGGATTTTCCCCCTGGGCCAATATCTTCAAGGCTTTTCCCCATTTTCTCCTCTATAAGTTTCAGTGTCTCTAGTGTTATGTGGAGCTCCTTGATCCACTTAGATTTGACCTTAGTACAAGGAGATAGGAATGGATCAATTCGCATTCTTCTACATGATAACCATCAGCTGTGCCAGCACCATTTGTTGAAAATGCTGTCTTTCTTCCACTGGATGGTTTTAGCTCCCTTGTCGAAGATCAAGTGACCATAGGTGTGTGGGTTCATTTCTGGGTCTTCAATTCTATTCCATTGGTCTACTTGCCTGTCAGTATACCAGTATCATGCAGTTTTTATCACAATTGCTCTGTAGTAAAGCTTTAGGTCAGGCATGGTGATTCCAGCAGAGGTTCTTTTATCCTTGAGAAGAGTTTTTGCTATCCTAGGTTTTTTGTAGTTCCAGATGAATTTGCAGATTGTTCTTTCTAATTCATTGAAGCATTGAGTTTGAATTTTGATGGGGATTGCATTGAATTTGTAGATTGCTTTTGGCAAGATAGCCATGTTTACAATGTTGATCCTGCCAAGCCTTGTGCATGGGAGATCTTTCCATCTTCTGAGATCTTCTTTAATTTCTTTCTTCAGAGACTTGAAGTTCTTTTTTTTTTTTTTTTTTTTGGTTTTTCGAGACAGGGTTTCTCTTTATAGCTCTGGCTGTCCTGGCTCTCACTTTGTGGACCAAGCTGGCCTCGAACTCAGAGATCCGCCTGCCTCTGCCTCCCCAGTGCTGGGATTAAAGGCCTGTGCCACCACGCCCGGCGAGACTTGAAGTTCTTATCATACAGATCTTTCACTTCCTTAGTTAGAGTCACGCCAAGGTATTTTATATTATTTGTGACTATTGAGAAGGGTGTTGTTTCCCTAATTTCTTTCTCAGTCTGTTTATTCTTTGTGTAGAGAAAGGCCATTGACTTGTTTGAGTTAATTTTATATCCAGCTACTTCACCGAAGCTGTTTATCAGGTTTAGGAGTTCTCTGGTGGAATTTTTTTTTTTTTTTTTTTTTTTTTTTTTTTGGTTTTTTCGAGACAGGGTTTCTCTGTGTAGCCCTGGCTGTCCTGGAGCTCACTTTGTAGACCAGGCTGGCCTCGAACTCAGAAATCCGCCTGCCTCTGCCTCCCGAGTGCTGGGATTAATGGCGTGCGCCACCACGCCCGGCTCTGGTGGAATTTTTAAGGTCACTTATATATACTATCATATCATCTGCAAAAAGTGATATTTTGACTTCATCTTTTCCAATTTGTATCCCCTTGATCTCCTTTTGTTGTCGAATTGCTCTGGCTAGGACTTAAAGTACAATGTTGAATAGGTAGGGAGAAAGTGGGCAGCCTTGTCTAGCCCCTGCTTTTAGTGGGATTGCTTCCAGCTTCTCACCATTTACTTTGGTGTTGGCTACTGGTTTGCTGTAGATTGCTTTTATCATGTTTAGGTATGGCTTGAATTCCTGATCTTTCCAAGACTTTTATCATGAATGGGTGTTGGATCTTGTCAAATGCTTTCTCAGCATCTAATGAGATGATCATGTGGTTTTTGTCTTTGAGTTTGTTTATATACTGGATTATGTTGATGGATTTCCGGATATTGAACCATCCCTGCATCCCTGGGATGAAACCTACTTGGTCAGGATGGATGATTGTTTTGTTGTGTTCTTGGATTCGGATAGCGAGAATTTTATTGAGTATTTTTGCATTGATATTCATAAGGGAAATTGGTCTGAAGTTCTCTATCTTTGTTGGATCTTTCTGTGGTTTAGGTATCAGAGTAATTGTGGCTTAATAGAATGAGTTGGGTAGAGTACCTTCTACTTCTATTTTGTGGAATAGTTTGTACAGAACTGTAATTAGATCTTCTTGAAGGTCTGATAGAACTCTGCACTAAACCCATCTGGTCCTGGGCTTTTTTTGGTTGGGAGACCATTAATGACTGCTTCTGTTTCTTTAGGGGATATGGGACTGTTTAGATTGTTAAATTGATCCTGGTTTAACTTTGGTACCTGGTATCTGTCTAGAAATTTGTCCATTTCGTCCAGGTTTTCCAGTTTTGTTGAGTGTAGCCTTTTGTTAGAAGGATCTGATGGTGTTTTGGATTTCTTCAGGGTTTGTTGTTATGTCTCCCTTTTCATTTCTGATTTTGTTAATTAGGATGCATTCCCTGTGCCCTCTAGTGAGTCTGGCTAAGTGTTTATCTATCTTGTTGATTTTCTCAAAGAACCAGCTCCTTGATTGGTTGATTCTTTGAATAGTTCTTCTTGTTTCCACTTGGTTGATCTCGCCCCTGAGTTTGATTATTTCCTGCCATCTACTCCTCTTGGATGAATTTGCTTCCTTTTTTTCTAGAGCTTTTAGGTGTGTTGTCAAGCTGCTAGTGTGTGCTCTTTCTAGTTTCTTTTTGGAGGCACTCAGAGCTATGAGTTTCCCTCTTAGAAATGCTTTCATTGCGTCCCATAAGGTTGGGTATGTTGTGGCTTCATTTTCATTAAACTCTAAAAAGTCTTTAATTTTATTCCTTCCTTGACCAAGGTATCATTGAGAAGAGTGTTGTTCAGTTTCCAGGTGAATGTTGGCTTTCCATTATTTATGTTGTTATTGAAGATCAGCCTTAGTCCATGGTGGTCTGATAGGATGTATGGGACAATTTCAATATTTTTGTATCTGTTGAGGCCTGTTTTGTGACCAATTATATGGTCAGTTTTGGAGAAGGTACCATGAGGTGCTGAGAAGAAGGTATATCCTTTTGTTTTAGGATAAAATGTTCTGTAGATACCTGTTAAGTCCATTTGTCTCATAACTTCTGTTAGTTTCACTGTGTCCCTGTTTAGTTTCTGTTTCCACGATATGTCCATTGGAAGGTGGTGTATTAAAGTCTCCCACTATTATTGTGTGAGGTGCAATGTGTGCTTTGAGCTTTACTAAAGTGTCTTTAATGAATGTGGCAGCCTTTGTATTTGGAGCATAGATATTCAGAATTGAGAGTTCCTCTTGGAGGATTTTACCTTTGATGAGTATGAAGTGTCCCTCCTTGTCTTTTTTGATAACTTTGGGTTGGAAGTCGATTTTATTCGATATTAGAATGGTTACTCCAGCTTGTTTCTTCAGACCATTTGCTTGGAAAATTGTTTTCCAGCCTTTCACTCTGAGGTAGTGTCTGTCTTTTTCCCTAAGATGGGTTTCTTGTAAGCAGTAGAATGTTGGGTCCTGTTTGTGTAGTCAGTCTGTTAGTCTATGTCTTTTTATTTGGGAATTGAGTCCATTGATATTAGATATTAAGGAAAAGTAATTGTTGCTTCCTATTACTTTTGTTTTTAGAGTTGGCATTCTGTTCTTGTAGCTGTCTTCTCTTTTGTTGAGGGATTACTTTCTTACTTTTTTAGGGCGTGGTTTCCGTCCTTGTTTTTTTTTTTTTTTTTCTGTTATTATCCTTTGAAGGGCTGGATTCCTGGAAAGATAATGTGTGAATTTGGTTTTGTCGTGGAAAACTTTGGTTTCTCCATCTATGGTAATTTTGAGTCTGGCTGGGTATAGCAGCCCTGGCTGGCATTTGTGTTCTCTTAGTGTCTGTATAACATCTGTATCATTTCCTCAGCATCATCTAGCATACTCAGCTGAGCACCGACACAAGTTTAGGAAGGAGCTGAGAAGTTGCTAACTGTGTGTGGATATATCAATGAGGGATAGACAGTTCTCTATTTTTTTTTTTTCTTTATGGTTGAAATAATCTGAGAACTTTTCCAATTATAATATATACTTGAATACCTAATAATGTTAAGATGGTAAAAGTTCATTTCCTTTAACAAATATTGATTACATTTAATATTCCTGTAAAAGTTCTCTGAATCATGATAGAATACGTGGGATACATTAAAATTGTGTTTTCCCATGTGATAATATTTGTAGTTCAGAGCCATCTGAAGATGAAGAATCCCATGACCCTCCTTCTGTTACACGAAGAAATGACAGTTCAGAACTGGAAGACCTTTCAGAATTGGAAGATCTTAAAGATGCTAAGCTTCAGACATTGAAGGAACTATTTCCACAAAGAAGTGACAGTGATCTTCTAAAGGTTGTACCTGCTTAAAAATTGCACTTTAGTTTACTTACTCTTTAAAGACACCCCCCCCCCCCATTTATGTGAGTGCATATTTTGCTTGCATGTGTGTATGTGCATCCCTTGCATGCCTGGTGCTGCTTGAGTCTTGAAGAGGGTGAGTCTGGAAGAGGGTGGCAGGTACCTTTGAACTGAGTTCGGACTGTCATGTGAATGCTGAGAAGTAAATCAAAGTCCTGCAAAAGCAACAGCTTCTCTCAGCCACTGATAGATAGGTCTTTCCAGCTGTGTATGGTTAGACATAGCACCACCACCACCGCCTCCGCACTGTGCAGGTCAGAGCATAACTTGTCTAAGTCAGTTCTCCCCTTTCAGCTTGGGATCCAGGGAGCCAACTCAGGTCATGAAGCTTGTGTAGCAAATTTTGTGCCCACTGATCTATCTATCTACCTACCTATCTATCTATTTTATCCAGGTTATAGCTTTTATGACAGTTATTTGCAGTTGTAATGAGAAAAAAATCTCTTGAATTCAGTGTTGTAGTTATAATACATAGACATTTTAAAAAAGATATCTTGGCTCCTGTGGAGGCCTGCTGGGAACAGGACCTCTACAAGACATATATTGCCTGGACAGCAATGCTGTAAGGCCATTTTTGATGACTATAAGTGAGTTCACGAGAGTCAAAGAGAACAGACACATGGGTCTTCTCAAAACTGAAGGTGGTTACGCTGGAAGTGAAACTGAATTCCACTCAGGCCAGAGATGAGCCTATGTGTATAGCCTATGTGTAGCGACCCCTGCAAGTAAACTGAACACAGCCAGAGTAATCTGGGAAGCAGAGCTCAGTGCAGAGTCCATGCTGAATTCCAAAGTGGCTTGACTAGGAAAAGGTTGTTGGGTACAGTACTCATGTGATCCTGAACCTTTCATGGATTAAACTAAAGAAATGCAAATAAATAGGTGTTGGCGCACACCTATCACTTGGGAGGCAGAGGCAGGTGGATTTCTGAGTTTGAGGTGATCCTGATCTACAAAGTGAGTTCGAGAACAGCCAAGGCTATTCAACAGAGAAACCATGTCTTGGTAGAGGAGGAAGAAAAGACAGTGGATTTGTGCTCATGTTTGTTTGTTTGTTTGTTTGTTTTTTAAAGATCCCTTATATTTGAATTTTCAATAACAAGTATAAGCTCCCAAAATAAATTTATCATGGGGCTTAAACATTGATCTCACATTCTTTCACCTACATGATGCTTCCTATGTTTGTTAGATATGTTAGTTATATGGTACATATATTACTATGTTAGAAAATGAGGTCTTTGTGAAATATTTCTTCAGGTGTTCATATTTCTGTTATTTTTCCTTGTTAGTTGATTGAATCAACAAGCACTATGGATGGAGCTATTGCTGCTGCCTTGCTGATGTTTGGTGATGCAGGTATGCTTTTTTTAGCCTTAAGTTCTGTATACTCACAGGTACCATCTGTTAATGTTTGCCTCCCATTTACTCCCAACTTTGTGAAGTGTCAGTTGCTTTAGTTTCTGGCAAAGAAACCAACTTAGGAAGGTTAGGTAACATCACTGAGATCACTTAGCTGTTTGGTGACTGCTTTTTTTTTTTTCTGCAGATCAGATTCCTTAATTCAAACTTTTGGAAGTCATGCTTACTCAACTCTCCTTTCTAATTTCATGCTTGTCTTGTTTATAAGTCTACAAAACTGAGTCAGTAGTGACATTAAGGTCTTGTGGAAAGCCGTAGCTGGATATCAGCATTCTCATTGTGTAACAATAGAAGCTTTTTTAGGCTTCTGATGGGAAACCAAAGGGATGTGAAGAAACTTAGAGTAGAAAACATCTTCAATTGTTTATCACTTTTGAATTTCCTTTTTTTTTCCCCTGTAAAAGGTACCTGTAATACTACTAAAAGGCATATAAATTGATAAAAGTAAACTTAAACTCTATTAACTGCTTTTAAACTTCATTTTTTTTTAAACTTCATTTTTGTGAGTGATTGTGTATCAAGACATGGCTTAGCCTCGGTTGGCCTTGAACTGTCAAATCTGACTCAGCTTCCAGAGTGCTAAAATTATAGGTATATCTTCCCTATGTCACACAACACATATAAGTGTACAAACTGTCTGTAAAACTTTTAGTGTGCATTTATGTAACATGATTTACTTTATCACCGATAGATTCTTACTTCATCTGGATTTACCTAAATTTAAAGGGTCTCTATGATATTACTTTGTAATTCCTCTTATGACTAGTTTATTCTTTCCTGTTGGCCTTATGTCTTTCTTAGTATACTAATAAATATCATAAGTCCTAGGTTATTCTTCTAGGTTAAATTTTACACTAAAAGTTGTACAAGTTTGTGATTTCAGCAGTGAATATCCATTCCCTGAGTTGATTTTTCTTTTGACTAATTTTTTTTAAACCTAAAATGCATACAAAAAGAAAATAGTGACAGACCCGTCATCACTATCTTTATTTTTTTCAAATGAAAACTTTATTTTATTTTTTTACCTCCTTTCTTGGCATATGTTTTTCCTTCCATTAATTTATTCTTTTCATTCACATTACACCTGATCCTCTTCTCTCCCCCTTCTTTCCTCCTAGTCTCACCCTTACAAATCTCTCTCCCCAAACCTTTTCCCTGAGGAACCCCTCCCTTGGGTACCAGCCTGTCCTGGGACATCAAAGTCCCAGTGGGGCTAAGTGCAGTCTCTCCATATGAGGCCCAACCAGGTAGGGGAAGGAAAGTCAATAGCAGGCAACAAAGTCAAAGACTGCCCCTGCATTTGAGGTATAGATGTTCAAAATTGAGACATCACCTTGGTGGATTTTCCCTTTGAGTATGAAGTGTCATTTTCCATATCTTTTGACAACTTTTGTTTGCAAGTCTGTTTTATTAGATATTAGAATGGGTACTCCAGCTTGCTTCTTGAGTCCTTTTGCTTGGTAAACATTTTCCCAGCCCTTTACTCTGAAGTTATGTCTATCTTTGTTCCTAAGGTGTGTTTCTTGTATGCCAAGGAATGCTGGATCCAGTTTTCGCGTCCATCCTGTTAGCTTGTGTCTTCTTTTAAATTTAATTTTAATTTTTACTTATTCACTTTACATCCTGTTCACTACCCCCCACTGGTTACCCGCTCCCACAATCCTTCCCCCATCTTCCCCTCTTCTCATCCTCCAAACCAAACCAAACAAAACAAAAAACAAACCAACTTCCTTGTTTATTATCCAAGGGTGATATCATCTAGAGACAGCAATTTTTTTTTGTTTGTTTGTTTTGTTTTTTTGTTTTTTGTTTTTTCGAGACAGGGTTTCTCTGTGTAGCCTTGGCTGTCCTGGAACTCACTCTGTAGACCAGGCTGGCCTTGAACTCCGAAATCCGTCTGCCTCTGCCTCCCAAGTGCTGGGATTAAAGGCGTGCGCTACCACGCCCGGGTAGGAAGTTGCTTTAAAGCTGAAAATTTTTCAGTTATGTATTTTGTGGGTTTTTTTTGTCACACACATACACGCAAGTATATATTTATTTGTGTGTGTATGGGTATTTTTCCTGCATGTATGTCTATGTACCACTTGTGTACCTGGTGCCCATGGGTCAGAGAGGGCACTGAATCCCCTAGAATTGGAGTTACAAATTCTATGAACCATGATGTTATCATTGTGGGTTTCAGAGATCTTAACCACTGAACCCCACATACTGAGTTTAAAAGATTATGTATATAACTCCATGTTTTACTTGATGAAACAAAAAAATAAGAATTTATTGATATTGTCAGAGAGAATATTCCAGTTATATCTTCTTTTTAGGTAAAAATTAAACGTGCATGTTATATAACAGAAACGGTCTAGCTTGAAAGTTTTATGAGTAAAATGTTAAACATCAATGTTTACTTAAATCTACCAATTATGTGTGTAGTAAGGTTGTTTTAATTTTTCCTTTTAAAAGTAGATTGTAGCCGGGTGTGGTGGCGCACGCCTTTAATCCCAGCACTCAGGAGGCAGAGGCAGGTGGATTTCTGAGTTCAAGGCCAGCCTGGTCTACAGAGTGAGTTCCAGGACAGCCAGGGCTACACAGAGAAACCCTGTCTTGAAAAACCAAAAAAAAAAAAAAAAAAAAAAAAGTAGATTGTGCTGTTGGGCATGGTGGTACATGCCTTTAATCCTAGCACACAGGAGGCAGATCTCTGTGAGTTCAAGGCCAGCCTGGTCTATGAAGAGAGCTTTAGAACAGGACTTTTACCCAGAAAAACCCTGTCTCAATCCCCCAAAATCCCATCCCCCAAAGTAGATACTGAAAATTTGTTGTGTATACAGTAGCGATGAATTGTGAAATAAACCAGGAGGAAACATTAAGTATTTATACTGACATGATTGCTAGTCTGTAGAAAATCAGGAGTCATACTATCATGTTAGTCTATAGGAAATCAAGATTCAGTTTTCTCTTGGAACCATCACACTGTGAAGTTTTAAAGAACCTCAGAGCTGTCATGTATGTACTTGCTTTGAATAAGTGTACTTTATTATAGGTTAAAAACATCAAATATAGTACATTTTGTATCTTCATTTATAATTTGTGAAAAAACATTACCCCTTTGCAGGTTTTTTTATGGAAAAGAAGTGAAAAAGTTTATATAAGGCCTTGCATAAAGCTTAATATGCAGTAGATGCTTTTTTATTGGTATCAGTTATGCTGTTCTGATAGCTTTCACTTGATAAGTATCTTTTGAACAGTCATTGGTGAGTATTACTCTACTTGTCAGACAGAAGGAAGAATATTTAGCACCAGTAATATAATATTTTTTAAATGCAGTGTAAGATTGACTGTGGTGAGTCTTTCCTTTCCTTTAATCTACTTACATAGCTGTAGTATAATAGCCCCTCTGGCTGGCAGCTATATCCATACAGTACACCTTTACTTTTGGTTTGAATTGATTCTTGTTATTTCTGTGAGAAATCTGAGTGTGCTTCTCTGTTTTAAAAGGTGGTGGACCCAGGAAAAGAAAATTATCTTCTTCTTCTGAGGAGGATGAAGTTAATGATGATCAGTCTGTAAAAAAGCCACGAGGGGATCGTGTAAGTGACATTGTAATTGCTGCATCAGAACTAGACTGTGATGAGTGTGGGGCTAGCTTACCCTAACCCTAACCCTAACTAGTATGTTGAATGTGGGTTTCAAAAGTTAAGAACACTGGCTTCTCTTTCAGAAGACTTAGGTTCAATTCCAACCATGGATGTTCACAAACCTCAGTAATACTACTCCCAGAGGATCCAATGTCTTCTTCTGGCTTCAGTAGGCACTTCAACTGTATGCATGTGGTACATACATGCAGGTGAAAAACTCACTATAAACATAAATAAATTCTCAAAATAAAATAAAGGCTATGCTGAATGTTTGGATGTCAGACCTGAAAGTCCACCCAAGTGTCTCTCATCTCTTTTCCAGCTCCTAAGAGATTCTGTAATATAGTAGTTCTTTGTGCCATGCTAGTAATCTACTAGATGTTCTGTAAACCATGTTTAAAGTTTGTTGTTATTCATGTGGTCATAAATAACTGCCCATAGCTGTCAAATTTTTAATTCACTTTCCATCTTGATCAATGTCCCCTTGCTGGTCCTTCCCCTCTCTGAAATGGTAGAGCCCTCTCTCTCACCCCTCCCAGCCTATCCCCCTACTCTGGTACATCAAGTCTCTCCTTGGCTGGGTGCATCCTATTTCACTGAGGCCAGACAAGGCAGCCCAGTTAGGGGAACATATTCCAGAGATAGGCAACAGCTTTAGGGATAGTCCCCTGCTTATTGAGGGAAGCTATAAATACTGGTTGAAGAATTGTTACGGTTAGTACTTGGACAGCCCTAAGAAGCTAAACTCAGCCTACTGACCAAATGAAGACAGTAAAAACCTAAAAACTTGAATTACAAAGTGTTTGCATAATTCTTAGAACTCCTAAAGATAAACAACTGCTATAAAATAGCCCACCTGAAGAATTTTGCAGGTTGGGATTGTACAGCTCAGTTGGTGGAATGCATTTGTGTCAGCTTGAAAATTTAATCTTAATTATTACATAAAACTAAGTGTGGAGGTTTAGGTCTGTAATTTCAGTACTCAGAAAGAAATGACAGGATGACTAGAATATCAGGGTCACCCTCGGCCATATATTCAGTGTAAGAATCTCTAAAAATAAAAGGCATTGCAAGAGAAAAATGTGTCAATACAAGGTATAATAAATGGAGTTGAGACTATAGCTCAGTGGTAGAATGTTTGTTACTTTGTCCATAGCCCTTAGTTCTAGCCCTAGTACAACCAGAATCATAGCTAGAACACATACTTAACAGCAGCAGAAAGCATATATTCGTCCTGTGAATCATGAAGTATGGGACCACTGTGTAGTTTAAAAAGCTTGTGGATGGAAGGTATTTGTAATCCTATCATTTGAGAGGCTGAGGTAGGTTTTAGTTAAAACCTCAAGTTCGGAATAGAATAGCAGCTACAATTGGAATCGTTATCTTGGTTTATTTATGTTACTCTGAACAAATTCTCCAAAAACCCATCCAATTTTGCTGTGAGCCAAGGATGTGCATTACATTGGGCTGGGTTGATAATTTTATTCTCTGCAGTTACCTTAGGAACTGCAGATTGTGATCATTTTTTGAGTTAGAAGAGCAATTTTTGCGACTTACTTGGTTTTTCCTACATAGTGATTTACGGGCCTAATGTGTGCTTTCTGCCATTGATTAATATGTAGTCTAGCTAGTGCTAGAAAAACAACCCTAAGATTAAATCATAACTTCTGGGCCCGCTGAGAGAGAGTTTTTGGGTTCAGACTCACTAAAACCATTGGATATTTTCAGCAAACAGTGACTAGCTGATAGAAGCATGGGGTCCTAGAGGAAACAAAAACACAGGCAAGGCAGCCTTGCTTGCTGACTCTTTCATTTGTGCTCTCATACATTTCATTCCAAAAACTGGTCCAGACGTCTGCTTTTGGAGGGCTTTCATTGCTTTTAATTCAGTGTAAAAGTAGGGACTTTTCTGTGCCTGCTTTTGCTCTGAATATTTACTAAAAGCTGTAGGCATCGTAGCTGGACAGATTCTGAGCTATTCTGACCTGACAGTGTTGGTCTGGCCTACTTCCAGCCAGGTTGCTGTTACTTGCAAACTTCGTCTTAACTGGCCTCCTTCGTCATTCCTGTCCAGATGGTGACTCCCCTGGTCTCCACCTGAGACCTCTCTATCAAGGCATAGAAGTCCCACCTTTTCCTCTTCCACCAAGCAATAGGCTATTTAACTCTTTATTTGGCCAATCAGGTAATGGAGAACACCTTTTCCTCTCCCACTCAGCTATAGGCTATTTAGCTTTTTATTTGACCAATTAGGTCATGGAGAACAATGTTTTACAAAATACTGAGTCAGGCGATGCTTCATAATAATGACAGTACCAAAATTGGGACTGCCACCAGATCTCTGGGTATAGAAGTCATCATTTGAATAACAGTTGTTTACTTTTGGAGATGTGATCCAAACCAAGCTTTGTACATGCTAAGCTCTCACCCTACCGAGCTCCATATCCTACTTCATTGAGGAGAAATTCACATAGCATAAAATTAACTTCTTTTGTGTGTGTGTGTGTGTGTAGTTTTTCAAGACAGGGTTTCTCTGTATATCCCTGGCTGTCCTGGAACTCACTTTGTAGACCAGGCTGGCCTCGAACTCAGAAATCCACCTGCCTCTGCCTCCCGAGTGCTGGGATTAAAGGCATGTGCCATTACCCCCAGCAAATTAACTTTTTAGTATAGACAGTTTAATGCACTTAGGACATTCCCAGTGTTGTGCTTTCTGACCTTGCCTATCTAGCTCCAGATGTTTTCATTGGTCCATGATGGCAGGATGCACTCAGAAATAGGGCCTTATTTTTTCATTTCCACAGCCCATGTCAATCAGCAGTCTGCCTTCTCCATCTCTGGATTGTATACTCTAGATATTTCTTTTATAAATATAATTATGCAACCATTTTTGTGTCATCTTTGAAGGTTTATCCAAGCAATAACATGTTGTTTATATTTCTTGAATGCCTTATACTGTAGTAAGTCTAGGCTTACCTTGAACTTATGGTAGTCCTTGTACCTTAGCCTCCAGAGTGATGGAATTGAACTTTCTATTTAATGGCTATGCCACATTGCCCTCTCTCTCCTGCCATAGTTTGTTTTCTCATTCTTCATTGATAGATATTTGAAATATTTTTAAAGCAAAGGAAGAGTGAACTGAACTGTGGTACTAGAGAGCCTCTATCCCTACAGCACTTGGTAGGTGGAGCCAGGATAATCAGGAGTTCAGGGTCATCCTGACTGCAGTCCATGGCCAGTCAGCCTTTAGAGCTACTTGAGAAACCTATCTCAAGAGATTGTTCATTGATTTATAGCACATGCTGCTTTTTAGATATTCAAGTTTGGTTTCTAGTACCATGTTAGGTGGCTCAGAACAACTTTTAATTGCAGTTTACTGTACTGGAATTCCTTCTGTAGAACTGGCTGGCCTTGAACACAGAGATCCCACTTCTGCCTTCCAGGTGGTAGGATTAAAGGTCTATGCCACTACACCTAGCCTAATAAAATTCTTTGAACAGATGAACCAAGGGGGTCTGGGGAGATGGCTCAGTTGGCACAGCACTGATGGCATAAGCATGGGAACCTGAATTTTGATCCCTAGTATCCACATAAAAAGCTCTGTGCAATAGTATGCTTCTGTAAGCCCAGTCCCAGGAATCAGAGACAGGAATCTTGGAGCTTGTTATCCAGGCAGTTAAGCCAGTTGCTGAGCTCTAGGTTCAGTGAGGAGTACCTGTGTGAACGAAGGTCTAGGGTGTCTGAGGAGAACAGTGCTGTCACACTGCGGCCTCCATGTGCACATCAGCATTGCACCTATACACATACCCACCTAAACACAGACCCTCTAGTATGAGTGAGGATTGGAAATGTTTTGTAGCAAACACCTGTTTGGCCGCGTGGCTGTTGTTTATCTTTCATCTGTAATCTTTTGTTTTGTTTTGTTTTGTTTTGTTTTGAGACAAGAGTTTCTCTGTAGCCCTGGTTGTCCTGGAACTCACTATGTAGACCAGGCTGGCCTGAAGTCACACTCCAGAGTGCTGGGACCATGCCTGGCTTCTGTAATCTTTAAAGTGATTGTTAGAGATTCAATGCCCTCATGGATGCAATGTTCCATGGTCTTTGTTCTGTTTCTCAGATAATATGAATAAGTTTGAGTTCACTAATGCTAAGTGAAACTGGTGATATGAGTCTATTTTCTGAGGGTTTTGAAATATTTTCTCCAAATACTATATTTTTTCTTCTGCTCAAAAGTCTTATTACCTGTGATGCTTCCACATAGACTTGTAGCTCTGAAGCACACTGTATTATACCAACCCACTAAGTTACTTTTGGGCATGTAATCCTCTTCCTTTTGTTGTCAGTGCACATAGCTTGTTTTTATCTATAGTGTTGGTGACAACCCAGAGCCCTGTGCAGGTGAGGTACAAACATTCCCATAGGCTTTATGCCCCAGTGCTTCCATAGCACTTGGCTTGCCTGTGTTCTTATAGAGTGTCATCTTGTCCTCTGTGCCTGAGATAACAATCATGATTTCTTCTCTGGCTATTAAAAGAGAAGTGTAGCAGCTCTATTACTAGATAATATAAAGGAGAGTGGGGAAGACTTGATCTTATTTGTTTCCCTCTTTTCCTTTTCCCCTCCTCCCTGCCCCATAGGGAGAAGAATCAAATGAGTCTGCAGAAGCCAGCAGCAACTGGGAAAAGCAAGAAAGTATTGTGTTGAAATTGCAAAAGGAATTCCCAAATTTTGATAAACAGGTAAGAAGAGAATTGTTCAAATGTTTGTGTACTTAGATGTTTGTATTATAAAATGGTGGTTGAGTTAAACTGTGTGCAAATTTAAGGTGAGCTTTATATCTTTTGAATTATATACTCCGGTTAGTATTATATGAATATTTTAAACTACTTGCTAGTTACCTTAATTAGTTACTGTGCTTGCTAGTATTGGTGTCAGCATTATAAATGGCATCATAATAAACATCATCATAATAAAATTGTGAATCCATAAGTGTAAAAAGCTGTCCTGACCCCCTCCATCATGTCCACACTCTTGAACTTGGGTGTAAGAATTTTAAAGTATTACATTTTAGTGTCTTTAATGCTCCATAAAGATTGTCTTCCTTTCCAGTTACACAAAACTGTTCAGGGTCACTAATGACTCATGTAGCTTGCTCTCTCTTCCTCTCTCTCATTGCTGTGTATTTATTGAAGCATATACTTTTTTAACGTATGGGAAATGTTTACATTTTCATGGATGTGCTCAGGCTCATCTGAATTCCGGTGAACAATTCACAGTCTTGTTATACTCGTCCTTTACATGCATTACATCTGCATGTTTTCAGCTGGGGATAGAGCACATTTGCAACATATACACATAGGATCCACCCCAGAGATGTGTTAAGTTGCATATACTGAAGCATCCCTGTTATGCAAGCCCTAGAGGAATTGGGCAAGAAGAAAAAAGTCACATTCCTATCTCTGTTGAGCACTGTATTTTATGTGTAAGGTGAAGTTAAACAGGAAGGAGTTATAAAGTATCACTAGAACAGTGGCAGTACTGGAGGAGGTGGTACACACATTTAATCATAGCACTTGGAAGGCAGAGGATAGTGGATTCCTATGAGTTCAAGGCCAGCCTGGTCTATGTAGAGTTCAAGGTCAGACAATGCTATGTAGTGAGACCCTGTCTCAAAATAAAAACAAAGATAGTGATATAAATTCTTTATTTTTCAGTGATTACATTTTAAAAGAGTATAGCCATTTTTCTGTATCATTAACTTCATGTTTTTAACAGAAAAAATAACTCCCTTTCAGGAATTAAGAGAAGTGCTTAAAGAGCATGAGTGGATGTACACAGAAGCCTTGGAGTCTCTGAAAGTGTTTGCGGAAGATCAAGGTAACCAGTGATGGGCTCCTTCAGTCCCATGTCCTACTGCAGAAGAAAGCCTGCCAGCTCCTGACTTGAAAGTGATTCAAGAGCAATGTTGTAAAATGTTTTAAAGGATGAAGGCCCAAATATTTTGACTTGTTCTTCACCATAGTAATAGCCAAGACAGTACATAATGTTTTCTTCTTGTATGATCTTTTCTGATTCTGAAGACATTTAAATTCTCTTGTTCAGTTGTTTACATGGTGACATCTGTCACTCTAGGATGGATCTTACAGTTGCTTGCTTATTAGCCTGCACTTGCATGAATTTGGAAAAAACTAGCCTTAGGAACACAAGAGTGTCATCACTCTGGAGGGATAGTCTCCCAATCCATAATAGAGCTCTGAATTGCAGAGAATGGTAGAAGAGAGAGGTGGGGGGACACAAAGTTAGGTTGTACAGATTTAGAGATGCTTCTAACCAAAAATCAAATAGACGTAAGCATTTTATAATTATAAAGAGCTTTTAAAGTCCAGCACAGTGACATTGGTTTTAAAATTTTACTTAATTTATTCAATTATGTTTTTACATGGGCAGTGCATGAACATATAATAATTTAACTCTGACGGTTCTTTGAATAAATAGAAAATAAAAATTTTAAATAAAGCACACTCTTAACCTGTAGGTTTGTTCAGGGCCTACACTGATAATAAAAGTTAACTGGCACCCAATTTCTTTGTGTAAAGTGGCATGGTATTTGCATATGACCTATACACCATTTCCCATCGTCACCTTCAAGTCATCTTAAGATTACTTTTTTTTTTTTTGGTTTCTAGAGACAGGGTTTCTCTGTGTAGCCCTGGCTGTCCTGGAACTCACTCTGTAGACCAGGCTGGCCTCGAACTCAGAAATCCACCTGCCTCTGCCTCCTGAGTGCTGGGATTAAAGGCGTGCGCCACCACGCCCGGCTCATTTTAAGATTACTTACCACACCCGATAGGGAATAAATGCTGTGCAAGTTGTTCCTATCGCATGTAGGGAACAGGGATGGAAAAAAAATATGTTCAGTGTATATCCAGTTCCTTTTCTAATATATTTTTATATGGCTTGTTGGAGCCATCAGTTTGGAGCCCACAGACATAGGACAGGGCAAATGGTATATGTGTATCCATTATTAGTTCCTATTTTCTTATGAATATAATGTAAGAAAACTGTACCTTCATTCACAGGAAACGTAGAATTCAACTAAATAGAGAGCAGTGGCACTTTAAGTAAGGTTTTATATTTAAGTAATGTTAAAATGATGATAAGTTAGTTGTCACAGTGATAGGAAAAATGCTTTTATACTGCCTTGCCACTTCCGTCAGGCTGCAGTGAGGCCTGGGCTCCTTTGTTCTCTTTGGCAGTTGGTGCACATGCAGCTGCTGTCTGTATCCTCAGGAGGCTTGCTTAGAAAGCACATTTATGTTTTTCTTTTTTTCTTTTTCTTTTTTTTTTTTTTGGTTTTTCGAGACAGGGTTTCTCTGTGTAGCCCTGGCTGTCCTAGAACTCAGGTTGCACATTTATGTTTAAAAGGGAGTTGCCATTTACTTTTGAAAAGTCATTCTAGCTTATTGATAGCTTTAAATTCTGTTTTATATTATTCTTAATGTGTGTTTTATATTACTCTTAATGTGTGTTCAGATTTGACAGGAAGTTGTGGTTGAATTCAGTATTCACAAGGAAAATGTAATGTTTACATAATCTTTCTATTTATCATCTTATGTTTTATATTTAATTTATATATTTCTAAGTTAGCTACAACTTTTTTACTTTTTTGTACACAGATGTGCAGTGTGCTTCACAAAGTGAAGCTACAAATGGAAAAGAAGTTGCAAGGAATCAAAATTATTCTAAAAATGCAACTAAAATAAAAATGAAACAGAAAATTTCCATGAAACCACAAAATGGCTTTAACAAGAAACGTAAGAAAAATGTATTTAATCCTAAGAAAGCCGTAGAGGACTCTGAGTATGATTCAGGTTCTGATGCTGGGAGCTCACTGGATGAGGACTACAGCAGTTGTGAAGAAGTGATGGAAGACGGCTATAAAGGCAAAATTCTTCACTTCCTTCAAGTTTCTTCAATTGCTGAGCTGACTTTGATTCCTAAGTGTTCTCAGAAAAAGGCTCAGAAAATAACAGAACTCCGGCCCTTTAATAATTGGGAAGCTCTGGTAAGGCATGTGTGTATGTGTGTAAGTGTGTGTGTGTGTGTGTGTGTGTCTGTATCTGTGTCTGTGTGTTTTAATTTATATTACCGTTTATAGTCAGATTGTCTTCAGCCCAGGGAAGCATAGATGGGTGGCCTTCTCCTGTGTAGAGTCAAACATTACTTTCATTGTAAGCCAATAGTATTTCAAATAGTGTCATATGACCTAATTTTGAATGAATTAAGGGGTGATTTTCCTGAAAAAACCCAAGCTGATTGGCTGGGAATGCTGTCACTCATCCTTTTGCATAGAAACTTGGTTCATTTCACTGCAGAAGAAGAAATTAGAGCTTACTTTTGAGAAGGAGTTGTTTGCTAGCCAGTTCTGATCTGTTACTGCTGAGACACCATGCAGAAGGCAAGAATGTGGCAGATATTTGACTACAACTGCTTGCAGAGCAGTAGCAGCGGCCAGACGCGTTCCATGGCCCACATGCCAGCCTGAGTGCTTTATGCTTCCCCACAAAGAGGCAGGTGTTTATTTTCTTTTTCTTCTAAATGTGACAGCTCAGTTTCTAACATGTTTCTCCTGGTTAAACAACGTGGCCATTTGATGGAGTGTAGCAAGCTGCAGCATTTTTAATTGGAAAAATAGCAAAGTTGTGGAAGCATAGAATTCAAGTGTAGGCGAAAGAAAGGCATGAGCTCTGTCTGGTGAGTACACTTTGCACGATCATTTTCTGGTGTTTGACTTCCTGTGAATGAGTTTTATCTAAAATATCTGCTTTTTGAGTTTTCTAAATCTCAATATTTATCAAATATTATTCCTATGAATATGCTTTTCCGTTTTAGATTTTTCAACTTTCTTGGAAATGTGGGGCTTTATTCATGGCTTGTGTTTAGGCCCTCCAAGCAAAGCAATATGGATGGTTATGTACAGCTTGGAGAGAGGAGGTGGCTCCTGCAGCTTTGTGGAGGTTTCGGAGTTTTAGTTCTTGTGCTGTGGAGTGTAGATGCATGCATTCGTGACTAATATTGTACCTATAACAAACCTAAATGAGCATGAATGACCTCGATAAATGTCTTAGAGTGTTGATGAGGGTGGTCTTTGCACAACAATTTTCAAAAGCATTTAAAAAATTAAAGTATCTCAGCATATAGAAAATACTAGTCCAGCAGAACTTGAAGGAAAAAAAAGAAGAAAAAAAATACATGTAACCAGATTTAAAACCTTTCGTTTTGCCCCAAGCGCATGCTTTTCTAGAGAACATCTGTCAAAGCAGATCCTTTCAAAACTTGTTTGGCTTCGCCTGAGTGATTATTTGTTGAGGTATTTGCTGAAGGGCTTTCTGTTTCTTCTTTTCTCCTGTTTTATTTTTCCTTTAATCTTTAATGGTCTCTTGTGTTATTATGGGGTTGGGTTGCTCAGGCTTGTTAGGATTTTAATGTATTTAATAAGGGATGCAGTTATCTGTACTAGTTTGTGTAGTCACTGTAACTACTTGCCCAGATAGCTTATAATAAAAGCAGATTATACAGTTTTACCAAGGTTTATGTGCCAGATGTTTTAAAAAAATCTTCAGCAACTTAACATGGACAAGACATATTTCCTTAATTAATTGGCAGAGTTTATATCAGTCGTGACATGAATTTGGAGATTATGCATTACTTACTAAGTCTCCTGACTTCTTTTTCCTTCAAGAAATTGAACATAAAGACCATATTGTTTGTCCTAGCCAACTCATCTTAATGTTGAACATTTTAAGAAGTAGTGAAAAAGTATCTTAAAAGTAGACGAATTATTTCACTGAGTACAGTGTTTTGTTATCCCAAGCAAAGTGTATGAATAAACTATTGCAAAATTGATAATTAGACAAGTAAATCTCTAAGCCTAAAACTTTAACTTCCTTAGACATTTTTTGCTTCTACTTTCTAGGAGCCAGCATTTTGAGTGTGATTGAATTATAAGTAATTTAATATATTAGTGAAATTATTAACAAAACAATATATATATTTCTACAAAAGCTATATAACTTACTGCCCTTTTTTTTATTAATAATGTGATAATATATTCAATGTTAAAACAAACAATAGCAAAAATACCCCTTTGCTGCACTCAGAAATTACTGTGAGATTTGAAGTTTTTTTTTTTTTTTAAGATTTATTTATTTATTATATGTAAGTACACTGTAGCTGTCTTCAGACACTCCAGAAGAGGGCGCCAGATCTCGTTGCGGATGGTTGTGAGCCACCATGTGGTTGCTGGGATTTGAACTCTGGACCTTTGGAAGAGCAGTCGGGTGCTCTTACCCACTGAGCCATCTCACCAGCCCCGAGATTTGAAGTTTTAATTGTGTTACACAGAGCTAAATGAAATTACAAGATATTACAGATTTAGGACAGCATTCTTAAACTTTGCAATTCCTAAAGTGGTTGTTGAAGTTTAGTTTTAAAGATTGCCTAACAGTGTATGAGTAAATGTAAATTCATAAATATTTGATCAAAAATGCAGCTTGAATGTAAAAAGCTTAGTCACACCTTTAACCAGACTTTGAAACAGTTGTAGATTATTGGCTTTCCTTAAAGCTTTAGATAACTAATATAATATAAATCTGATTCATATAATGTATATGAATACATTCACATAATGTATTTGCATAATATTAACCATTTTAATTCTAAGTCCTGAGGTTGCAGTTTTCTGTATTGCTCTTATTTTCTTTCCTGAGGATTTTTCTCCCTCCTCCTTTTTCTTAAGTTAAAATGTTTTCAATTTAATCACCTTCATTTTATTTGAGGAAAAAAAATGGTTATTTAAAAGATGTGAATTTAGAAGATTTATGTTTGTAGCTTTATTCACTTGTTTCTTTGTCCTTGTATTGTGATTTCAATAATGTTAGATTTTTTTTTGTTTTTTATTTTTTACCCATAGTTTTTTTAAATAGTAATACTTTATATGCTAATTGTAAGTAAACTACAACGTTAACTATAGCATCCTTTGCAGTGTAGCAAGCCAAAAATGTTATTAGTTGAAAATTCAGTTTTGTTAAAGTAGGGAAAATGGAATTTTTATTGGCAAAGTTCATAATTGATGGTATTAGTTCACCAACTACTTGCTGAATGTTGGTCTTTCTAACCTAGTATCAGAGAGGATGGGGTACTATTGTGTTCATGTTGTGTTTTTAATTGCACTTTTATATGCTAATTAGAGCATTATTTATGGAAGGTATAGCTCAGTTGTCATAGGGCTTTCCCAGCGCACATGAAGCCCATGGTTCAATCCACAACACCAAATAAATCAAGCACGGTGACACACACCTGTAATCACTGCACTTGGGAGCTAGGAACAGGAGAATCAGAACGTCTCGGCTCCCTTTGGCCACAGGACAAATTTTAGGCCCTATTAGGGTAGGCTACAGGAGATTCTGTCTTAAAGAAAATAAAACATACTTCATTAAAAAGCATGTGTATTTATACTGCTCAGTGTAGTATTTACGAATAGGTTGCTTCATAAATATTTACCTACCATCTTTAGATTCCTATCTCTTTTAGTGTTCAGATTAAATGAGGTATTAACATTGCCCCAGCAGGCACAGCTTCTGTCTAGTGCTTTGTTCTGCCAGGGCTGCTTTGTCTTCTAGTGATTTGCAGAACTGGTGCCTGTCTTCACTTTGTTTAACCCTATCAAATGCCTGTCTTCATTTCATCTTAAACACTGAAATGGTTCTTTCTGTTTTCTTTTTCTTTTGTTTGTTTATTTCTGTTTTTTGGTTTTTGTCTTTTTTTCTGAGATAGGGTTTCTCGGTTCGATCTGGCTGTCCTGGAACTCACTTTGTTGACCAGGTTAGCTTGGAACTCAAAGAGATCAACCAGCCTCTGCCTCCCAAGTCCTGGGATTAAAGGTGCATGTCAGTACACCTGACTATGATTATTTCTTTCTTTGAGATAGAGGGGTTTCATTGTCTTTTAAGATTACTGTACTGGGTGTTGTTTTAATTTACACAAGTTTGATAAACAACTTCTTCTCCTCTTCTCCTTCTTCTTAATATAGATATTTAATGTATGTGAGTACACTGTAGCTGTCTTCAGACACTCTAGAAAAGGGCATTGGATCCCATTACAGATGGTTGTGAGCCACCATGTGGTTGCTGGGGATTGAACTCAGGACCTCTAGAAGTGCAGTCAGTACTCTTAACCACTGAGCCATCTCTCTAGCCCTTTGATAAACTTCTTAAGAAAATTACAAATGGATTCTGAGTAGTTTGCCATATACATATAGCTGCTGCCAGCTATGTGTAATAACAAGTAAAACTGTCCTGGAGCTGTTTCTTGATTAGGAATTACATAACTTTAGAAATTTACCTTTAAACAATTTTGTCCTCTTAAAAAATACAAAAGCATTTGTTTTGCAAGAGTGACACATTGTGGCAGGAGAGAGGTACTTCATTTCCAGGGTCTACTGGTCCCATCTCTTTTCAGTACAGGCAGGGTCTTGAACTCAAAGTGCTTGCTCTACTTCAGGGATGTCCCCACCTACAGATTCAGCCTTTCAGAGAAGAAAGTTCTTGGGATACTACTTGAGTTTTTAGAGATGGTAATCAGTGGCATGTTGATAGTCTTTTTGCATGTAGCTATCCAGTAAGTAGGAATTTTTATGTTTTCTTTATTCTCCCTAAATATAAATACTGTTTTTAAGTTGATTTTGTATGTGTAAAAGTGAAGCACTGTAGGAACTAAAAATGTAGTTTATACAAAATTCCACCAAAGATACCCACCACTTAAAATGGTTTCAGCACCATCTACTTATTGATACATTTTATGCTGTGTAAGCAAGATTCTATTTTCTATGCTTATCTGTGACCTGAGGTTTATAGGCTGACCTTGTCCTGCTTATGCTTGGATTTAAAATCTCTCATAATTGTTTGATGTTTCTTTTGCTCTTTGTGCAACTTTTCTGTGTTATAATTAAAACGTGGCTTTGTTTTTCTTATTTTCATACTCAGGACTAGAGTTAAGCACCTCACTCCAAGAATTACAGCCACCTTTATAGTACAACAATTTAACCACAGAGTTTTGGTGCTTAACAATATTCCTTTTTAAAAAAAGGATATTTACTTGAACATTTACTTAAATATTTTTTGTTTAATTAATTTTTTCTGTATATGGGCATTTTGCCTGCATATATATTTGTTTACCATATGTTTGCTAGGTGCCACAAAGGCTGGAAGATGAGGGTGTTGTATTCCCTGAAGCTGGAGTTACAACTAGGACCTCACCTTGCTGGTGCTGGGAATTAAGCCTGGGCCCTTTGGAAGAATAGCCAATGAGTGCTCGGAATTGCTGCTCCATCTCTTGAATCCCTTCTATTTTACTTTTTAAAGGCAAGAATGTGTTTGCCTAGTGTGGTATCAAGCTCACGATTCTTTTGTTTTGGCCTCCTGACAGCTGGGATTGAAAGTATGTATAGGTCTTATGTAGCCCATTTTGGCCTTCACTCATTGTATAGTAGAAAATGGCCTTAAACTCTTGATCCTTCTGCCTCTATCTCCCAAGTGCTAGATTTACAAGCATGTGCCACAGGATCTTTTATTAAGAATTTTTTGGTAAATCTTAGAACTTACCAGGCATAATGTGTTTTGTGTTCCAAGTATTCACAGTGTCCTTTTAAAACAGGAAATCTTTTCTTATCCTTTTTTGACTTAAAACCTTTCAATTGCTTTAAAGTGTTCATAACGAACTCATCAGAATGGTCCTTCTGTCCTTTCCCACTTTTCTTGTTGAAATAATCTTGTGTTCTTCTAAGCTGTGACATTTTGATCTTATGGTTAAAACAGTTCTTTATTACATCTGAAAAGACTTTCTAGGTTTTAGCATTCTGCTTGTGATACAGGCCTGTGAAATTCTATCCTTTCTTTTTAACAATTAGAATGTCTTTGCTAATAACAGTAAACTATGTAAAGGAGAGACTGTTTCTATATAGCAGATACTTTTACCAATTAGACAGTCATATTCACTAGAGTACAAAACAAACAAAACTCTAATTTATATAATAAAGTTGGCTAAAGAAAAAAAATAGCAATTTACAGAAGTGGTATCACTTCACTGAAAAAATATTACTTGTTTTGAGCTTTAAAAAAATATTTTTCTTTGTGCATGCATGCATGTCTGTGTGTTTTTATGTAATTGTGTATGGGTGCCTGCAGAGGTCAGAAGCATACTTGGGAGCTAGAGTTATAGGTGATTGTAACTTAACCTGATGTGGGTGTTGAGAACCAAACGTGACCTATGCAAAAGCAGTAAGTACTCTTAGCTCAGAGCCATCTCTCCTGCTCTTGGTTTCAGGTTTTAAGGTACTTGAGAGAGGATCTGTTAACATTGAAAACAAAGCAGAAACTTTGGATTTTCTCCAGCTTCATAACATAAATGTTATGGATTCAGAATTGGATTTAATGAATTGTTGAGTAAGATGTACCTTGTAATTTTTGCTCACAAAGTTATTTGTGTTCTTTTTTGATTTCTGGTTAATTTTGGTGTTTTTTTCTCATGCAAACTTCCAACAAACTGCCCAGTAGATATGAGATGAGAATTTTTGTTCTATAATTTTTTATTTCATTTAAAATTTGATATTTTAATGAAATTAATAAAAACTCTCTATGCCTCCTGATTATGGGTAATTTTCCCCTAAACTTAACCAAGAGGGCAAGGGGTTACCTAATGATTGAATATTTTCCCTGTAGAAACATAATACACAAACATCAGTATTTCTGACATTGCAGAGACATCTCAGTGATTAAGCTCTTCTAGAGGATTGAAATTTGATTTCTAGTGTTCATATGAGAGCTAACAAATATCTCTAACTAGTCCTGGAGTATTCATCTTTTGGCCTCTGTGGGCACTACATATAAGCAGTACACATACATGAAAGCAAAACACTCACATAAATAGATGAAATTCCTTTAAAGTGAAAGACAAGTATATCAGTGTTTCATAGTTCCGTTTTGTAATATGTTGGGCATGGTGGCACATGCTTTTAATGCCTCTACTGGGGAGCCAGAGTTAGGCTGATCTCTTCAAGGCACACAAGGTCTATATAGTGAGTTCTAGACCAGCCAGCTATATATTGTGAGAGACTTGTCTTTTTTTTTTTTTTAAAGGTCATTTGACTTCTTTTTTTTTTTTTTTAAGATTTATTTATTTATTATATGTAAGTACACTGTAGCTGTCCTCAGATACTCCAGAAGAGGGCATTAGATTTCGTTAAGGATGGTTGTGAGCCACCATGTGGTTGCTGGGATTTGAACTCGGGACCTTCGGAAGAGCAGTAGGCGCTCTTAACCACTGAGCCATCTCGCCAGCCCGAGACTTGTCTTATAAACAACAAAAATCCTATAGAATAGAGAAATGGTTTCCTACCAATCTACTCTTAGTATAAAAATGAAAATGTATTTTGTTACAAATTGGATTTTTTGTTTTACAAAAAACCTATTTCAGAAGTGTTGAATTTCTATTGTGTATGTTTCTCATTATAGTTATAGAAACTCCATAATCACAAGGATGATTTTTCTTGTAACTTGGAAGCATATCATAAATATTATATGATGATGTGAATCAAAATCACCCATCTTTATTCTAGCAGATGGCTGTCTGTTAGCTTCCTTGCTTCAGTTATGTAGGGAATTTCTTTTTTCTCAGTGGGCTGCCAAGTGATTACTTAGCCTTTGCATAAGAATATTTGGACTTTGTTCTTTAGGGTATAGGTTTTTTCTTATTCAACGTCTCTTTTTGAAAACATTCTTTTAAAGTTTCACACACAATCATTTACACAGGTGCTATAATTATAGTTTTTTTTTTTTTTTTTTTTTCCCTCGTGACAGGGTATTCTGTGTAGTTCTGGCTGTCCTGGAACTCATTCTGTAGACCAGGCTGGCCTCAAACTCAGAAATCCACCTGCCTCTGCCTCCCAAGTGCTGGGATCAAAGGTGTGTGCCTCCACTGCCTGGCTGATACCTTTTTTTTTTTTTTTAAATCTGTAGGGTTGTACTCTGATACGTCTTCCGGTTATTCTTAATATTCAGTAGTCACAGAAAGTGACAGAAATGGAAGTGAGTTTAGCCCTACAGTCTATTTTGCTCTATTGTGTATACTAATGGGTGAAGCTAAGCTTTTAGGGGGAAAATAGGTAGATAGGAAATGTTGTGGTGAGTTTTTACTTTGTGCCCTTGGGTGGGCTGCACTGTTTCATCTTTGGATCTGTGGATGAAAGACACACACATTAGCTTATTTCCAATATGCTTTTAGCTCATGGCTGGTCACTTCTAAGCCTCCCGAGGCTAGCATGCTTTCCCTTTACCCCTAACTCAGTACCTTCTAAATAGCCTTACCTTTGCTGCCCTGTTACCCTTGGAGGCCCATTGGTCTCTGCTGCCCAAAATGCTTCTGAGCAGCCTTTCTGAGGACCACTTTCTCTTTATACAAAATACAAATATATATATATATATATATATATATATATATATATATATATACACACACACACACATAATACAAAATTATATATTTTGGCTGATATTCCTTTTGAAGCTCTAATTCTGATCCGTCTCTCTCCCCCCCTGGTCATGGCAATCTTCTCTTTCACTCTTAGCCTGCACAACTCTAAGGTCTTGCCCTGTCTCCCCTTTCCCAGCCATTGACTGCTGGCATCTATATTGATCAGTAAAAACCAACTGGGGACAAGTATCTTCTGTGACAGTACTAGCAGATTTCCGATTAAATCAAAACATCAGAACCATTCCTGTACAAGGAAATATGAAAACTTAATATAAGGAAACATATGCTGTCAGTATCAATAAACTTTATAATAAATGTGAGTTTATGTATTTCTGTGTGAAAAGACGTTGTTTGAAGTGGCAGTATGTCAGTGTAGCACATAAGAATTCAAATGTGGGGCTGGTGAGATGGCTCAGTGGGTAAGAGCACCCGACTGCTCTTCCGAAGGTCCAGAGTTCAAATCCCAGCAACCACATGGTGGCTCATAACCATCCGTAACGAGATCTGGCGCCCTCTTCTGGAGTGTCTGAAGACAGCTACAGTGTACTTACATATAATAAATAAATCTTAAAAAAAAACAAAAACAAACAAACAAAGGAATTCAAATGTGGACATGAAAAGCCAGTTCAGTCAGCACTTCTTGATGGCTTTACAAACTTCTCTCCCGTCAAAGAAAGAATTTGGATTTGGCTGCCCAGTATGGTTGTGCACTCCTGCCACCCACTGTTTGGAAGCAGAGGTGAGAAGGTTACAGTTCTGAGGGGAGTCCGAGTCATGGCACAAAACCTTTAATTATTAATCAACTAGAAAGGAACTTACATTCTGACTGCTAGATTTGAACTGTTAAACTATTTTTCTTTTTATGCCACAGTTTACAAAGATGTCTAAAATCAATGGCCTATCTGAAGATTTGATATGGAATTGCAAAACGGTAATTCAAGAAAGGGACGTAGTTATAAGACTTATGAACAAATGTGAGGACATTTCAAATAAACTGACCAAACAAGTCACGATGCTCACCGGGAACGGAGGCGGATGGAACAGAGAGCAGCCCTCCCTTCTAAACCAAAGGTATCACTCACTCATTACAGCTATTTCGATCTTATTTGTCTAAAGTATCTGAACTTTTATTTGCATTGTGGTTAGGGAAACCAAACGTGATTCAGTAACTAAGGTTAGAAGAAAATTCTCCAAGGTTCTCAAGTGACAAACAGGGATATGCCAGTATATTTTCATTGATCCCTTCCCCGGCAGGGGATTTTATTCTAGTGTATTGTTATGCGGCCTTATATAATCTTTATCTTCCTTATCCGGTAACAGATAGCTTTATGTGTATCCACTGAGGCTAATAAGAATGGTTTTAGTCATGCTGTGTAAACTGACAATTTTGTTCTTCGTGTTTTTTAAAGCACTTTGAGAAGTCTTCTTGGGGTTAGAAACAATTTAAGAGGACACAGCAGACCACAACTGTACACAGTTTGTTTTCTAGGTGCTACTTATTAAAATACCTTGCCACAAGCCCTGGCAAAAACTAAATATGCACAACCATCTAACCATCAGTAAATGGTCAAGTGGCATTTTGTAGTTGTGCATTCTTCACATGGTGTTGGAGGATTGTAGTAAGAGAAAGTACATTTTTAATTTCTTTTAATAATTTTCTTAGTTTTAAGTAGTTTGGAAATATAAACCTGTTCAGATTACTTCCTTTTCAGGAAATACATTCAGTTGCTCAATTTGGTATTTGCTTGTTTTTCATTTGTTTCTGTTTTTTGTTTTGTTTTGTTTTGTTTTGTTTTGGTTTTGTTTTTGAGATGGGCTTCTTGTACATACATAGCCTTAGCTGGCTTAGTGCTCACTGTGAAGTCTAGTCTGGTCTCAAACTAATGGCAATTCTCCTCACTCATATACCAAGTGCTAAGTTTGTAGTTGTACTCCATGGAACCACCACACTTGGCTGTAATACTTTTTGTAGAGCAAAACAATAAAAATATCCCATGTCCCTAAAAATCAAGGACTAGTTGGAATAGATTGTGAAAAAAATACAGCATGCAGTGTTTATGCAATTGTAAATGCTTATTAGAGCCAGGCATACTGCCCCACCCCTGGAATCCCAGCAGGGTGGCCAAGACAGGAGGATCATCCCCAGTTTGAGGCCAGCTTGGGCTACATTGTGAATTGCAAGCTTGGGCCACAGGGTGATTAAAAAACAAACAACAACAAAAACAACAAAAAAACTTGTCTTACAGAGAGGGAGGTTTGTTTAGAATATTTCTACTTTTTTGATGTTGAAAATATTTCTTACAGTTTTTTATTTTGTTTTTGTATTTTAGCACTAGGGTTTGGATTATCTTAGTTATGTCTGGTATTTTTCTTAATGATCAAAGCATATTTGCTGATGATCATTGTGTTAATAGTTCAAAATCATAGTATGAAGCAAAGAGAAAAAGATATGATTATTGGCCTTTAATAGTAAGCTCGAATCTTTTCTGTGCCCTTCTAGGGTGCTATGTGGTGGTGTAGGGAAACGTGATGCAGCTCCCACAAAAGAAGCAAGCCCTTTGTGTGTTGCATAGACAGAACTATGTCAGCAAGTTCTCCTAAGTGTAGTTGGAGCTGCTGCTGCTGCTTGTTCTTCAGCGTGGACGTGGGGAGTTCTTCACTCTGCCAGACTTTCCCAGTTGAGTCCACTTTATCATAACTCGGAGTTTAAAAATGAGTACTTTACTGCATCACTTAAAAACTCTCAACCCACATTCATAAATTTCTCTTCTAAGTAGTGTGGTCAGGTAATAATCTCCTTTCCCTTAGAGCAAGGTTTTTAAGACATATTTTAATTATAAATGTTAATGTGTTTCTTCATGGCATTTTTTATTTTAATGAAATACTTAATGAGAAATGAAGTTGTAAGTTCTCCTTAGAGCAGAGTCTGAGTTGTAGCCCCGATTCACTTGGTGGACTGGCCAGCCTTGTCAGCTGCCAATGTAGAAAAATGTGTAGATGATCATTGCCTTACAGAGGTAAACACTGTCCAGACAATAACTGCCATACTCACTTGTATCTTTTTATACATACACATACACTCCATCCATAACACTTGACTCTTTCTCTCAACAGAGCAGAACCTTTGTGGCAAATACACTTGCAAGCAGTTAGTGCTAGGTGTTTTGTTTACCATGGCCAATTGTTGTTCATTTTAATAGGAGAAAATTTTCCTTTGGAGGTACAGACATCTCAGAACTTCCTGTTAGAAATTAAATATCAAAATTGGGGAGATGGCTCAGCTGTTATGAGTGCTGCTGTTTTTACAGGACTTGAGCTCAGTCCCTAGCACTCACATCAGGCAGCACACAAATGACTACAGATCCATCTAGCTCCCAAGGTTTGATGCCCTCGTTTACCTCTGTGGCATTGGAATACTCTAGTCCTCCCATACATATAGTAATAAAAACCAATCCTTAAAAAAATAAAATTTGTCACGTGTACTTAAACCATTACATATTCATACTCATTATTTCAAAATGTTAAACTTGCTTAAGGTTCAAATGTACTGATGTAAGGAACTAGTGGCATTAAATTTTTTTTTTTTTTTTTTTTTTTTTGGTTTTTCGAGACAGGGTTTCTCTGTTTAGCCCTGGCTGTCCTGGAACTCACTTTGTAGACCAGGCTGGCCTCGAACTCAGAAATCCGCCTGCCTCTGCCTCCCGAGTGCTGGGATTAAAGGCGTGAGCCACCACGCCCGGCCGTGGCATTAAATTTGAGCTTAATTAGTTCAAATTTTAGAATAAGTGTTGGACAGTATATCCTGTGTTAGTTTTCATGTTTTTTCTTACTATACTTATAACTATCTCTAAGACTTTAGTAGTTGATAGGGAATTGCTAAATTTTAACTCTTCTCATTGAGAAGGTTTCTAACTTACTCAGCATACAGTAGGTTGTCTTCCTTTTCCAAGAGAAACTCATGAAGTCCTTGTTTGACAGGAGGGGTTTTGTCCTGGTTTTAAGCAGGAATTCAGACCTTTGGCAAACGATCTGGTGACAGTGCAAATAGTTTAACTTGAATACTTGAATCTATTGAAATAACTAATAACATTTGAGGAGCCATGGCACTCTTAGAAGACATGAACTTTGATGGGATGACATCTAGGCTTTGTGTGGAACATTTCAAACAAGCTTCCTCCAGCTCCACACTTTTGCTTTTCACACTCATTAGGTACAGTCCTGGGAGCTCTGTCTCTCTCCTTTCTTTCACTCCTTTGAAAATCATACTGAAACTAGCTTTTCTTAAAATAAATACGTCATTTCACACTGAAGAAATCATAATGACTGGGAGGATTCTCTTTTTTTCCCCCGCAGAAAAGCACCCTCCAAATAATCCATTACTTTTCTTTTATGGTCCCAGAAGATCATGTAGTAGTATTTCCCCAGTGGAAGGTAGGAGAACCTCCAGCCTAGAGATGTTTGTTAGATTGCACATTAGAGTTCTGAACACTTTCTACATTCTTATAAGTAAATGGATGGTTGGTCTTCACATATGTAATTGTTAAAATTCTTAGGAAATTGTCAAAATAAGTGGAAGGGAAGTTTGAATATATAACACCTTCTAGAGAAAGAATATAGCCTGCCTATTGAAATAATTTGTCATATTAGTTTCTTCATTTGTCTTTTTCTGTTTCTTTATTTGTTTAGTTAGTACTGGTGATTTTACTCAGAGCTTTATGCATGCTAGGCAGGCACTCTTTTAACAATGAAGCCATTATCCCTATATAAATTGGTAAGGACTCAAAAGTAATGGAGAAATAGGTTTTGACTTGACCATGGGCTAGAGCAGCAAAAGCTTTAGGGTTTTGCTATTTTGTGGGTAAAGGGTAGGCTTTGGGGCAGGGGAGTAGCTTAGCCCTTAAGAGCATGTGCTGCTTTTGCAGAAAACCTGTGTGCAGTTTCCAGCATATGGAGCAGCTCCTCATCACCTATAACTTGATTTCTGGTCAATATCGGTACGAGGAATATGTCGTGCAAAGACATACATACAGGCAAGCACCTGTGTACACATAAAAATAATTTTTATTTTTTTCAAGGTGGCCTTTAGAGTAGATCTGATTGAATATGAGGGCCTTGGGAAAGTTTTCACGTTTCTGGAGGCAATGGTGCTGCATCCGTACATCATTGCCTCTGTAGGAGCATAGACATTACATTGGTAAATAGTATTCTTTCTTATTGTAAGGAGGGCATGTACTTTGATGACTTTAGAAATGTGGACAATGTTTTTCTTCCCTGTATTGTTACTTTTAGTGAGAAACATTTTTTGTGAAAGGCTGAATGAAGCATAGACTCTTGTTTAAGGTGAAGGGCTTTCCAACCCCACCTCACTGGATAAAGATGTTTTGGTTTCAGAATTTAACCCCATAGTCACTTATATGCTACATACAGCTTATGTCCAGACTTCTTTTCTGTGTACAGACTAATGTATGTAGAGGGAACTAAGAAGGCATAGTAAAAGGTGGAGAATGTTATAGGCTTCCACATTGATGTATGGTGAGTGCTGTCTTTCTGAGTATGAGAATAAGCTTTGGATTTAGAATAACTTCCCAAGTTAAAACCTGAGACTTGATATTTTGTAGTTTTATAGCCCCAGGGTCTCATATTTTATCTGAAAAAAAAATGACAATAGCTACTTTATAGCATTCTTAAAAGGTTAATAAGGTTAGTAAAGATATATGAAAAACGACATGAATTCTTTATATAGATTTTCATTAAAATCACTGCTAAGAAAATTAGCCACCTAAAACATTTGGAAAACATTTTCATCCACTATAACTCTAATATAAACAAAGTTATTCCTAGGATTAATTTTTTTATGCATCTCTAATTTAAAAAGTTAGAAAATGCTTGTATCTTACTTTGATATTCATCAATGCTTAGCAAATTTATATATGTAAATATATGCATGTGCACACATACATTACTCTAGAACTAAACAAAGCCATTATTACGCAACCTGGCAGAAGAACAAATTATGTTTGTGGGTTTAGTTCTAAAACTTGTAATTTCCTTACCATGCTAAAAGTCTAGTCAATATAATCTATTTTTCTAGACTAAATATCACTTTAAATAGTACATTATCGTATTTAATCTGATCATTTGTAGAATTCAATAAAAATTTTGATATGACCCAATATAAAAGTGTTTTATGTAATTTGTACTGCTAAAAGAAGTAAACGACAAACATTGAGTAAATATTTATGAGATTTTAAAAATTTTTATGGATTGTGTTTTACTTTTTATAAATGTACATAGCTTGTAAGAGTCAGGTTAAAAGGTAAGGCTCATCTAGATAGTTTTGGATTTATTTTTTGTATGTATGTTCATTATAATCCAAATGTCAGAAATTAGAATAGAAAATTAATAAAACAAGTATAAATCTGTGATATTTGTTGTTTCTTCATCAGTTTGTCACTCAAGCCCTATCAGAAGGTTGGATTGAATTGGCTGGCGTTGGTGCATAAGCATGGACTTAATGGCATTTTGGCAGATGAAATGGTAAGTGTTCACCATTAATAGAATTTGTAATTCAACATGGCATAAAAAGATATATTGCTATTTAAGACATTAAGGCATCTTCCCTTGCTGGTGTTTTGCTTTCTTGTGTTTTTTTTTTTTTTTTTTTTTTGTTGTTGTTGTTCTTCTTCTTTGGTTGGCTGGTTTGTTTTGTGAAGTTACCAAAGCCGGAACATGTTAGGCAAGCATCCTGCCACCGAGCAGGACATTGGAGTTTCACTGAACCCGTTACAGTAGCTCACACTTTCTTTTACCTTTTTTTATGTTTATTGCTTTAGTTTTAGTCCTAGTCCTCCACAACTGAAAGAAGTTTTATCTTTCTGGTTATGATTATATATCAATGTAAATGTTACAAAAGTATCAGCAAAGTCATTTCAATGTTTGAGTTAATTTTTCCCCCAAATTACATTTACTTTAGGTACTTTAGCTCATGAAGCTTGTTGCAGCCATTAGTCCAGGTATTGTCATATATGAACTTCACTGTTAGTCTGATGTGACCTCACCCTTTCTTCAACTCTACTTGTAAAAAGTATTTATTGAGCATGAGTTAAATGCTGCCTGTATTGCCTGTAGCACTTGGGAGACAAAGGCTGGAGGATTCAGGTTTGAAGCCAGTCTGGGCTACATGCAAACCCTACCACAAAAAGTCAAGCCAACCAAAGAAAAGGCTGTATTCAGTGAGTAACAAAAATGAACAATCATAATAATACTGTTCCTGCATAGTTCTACTGTCACTTTATACTTACTAAAATAAAGATGCTATTTATTCAATATAAAACTAATATCTGTGGCATGTCAGAATGCTTACAAATAATGTGCAGCGTGACAGTGTATAACTGAACTGGGAATCAGACCTGAGCTTGGTTGTCAACCTTGCCTTTCACAGGCTATCAGATTCTTGCTAGATGGCATAATTTTTCAGAACTAATATGAATAAAAATATTTAATTTCTATACTCTAAGATTATATTGGTGTCAAAAAGAATATGTGATGTCATTTTTGTTATGTAAAGCATAAACTTGTAAATTTGTCAGAACGAAAATAACATGGCTATACCTCACAAGTTTGTTTCCCATAGCTAGTCCAAGATAGAGGTGCTAGCAGGTTTGGTATCTTTTTGAGGCCTCCTCCTCCTTTTTTACTTTTTGAAAATTTATTTATTCACTTTACATCTAGCTCATTACTCCCCTCCCAGTCACTCCCCTCCTCTAACCCTTCCCCTCCTTCCTCTTGTGAGTGGGTAGGCCCCCTCAAGATATCCCCCTACCCTGGAGCCTCTTCTTACCTTGCAAGCAAGGGATGTTTGTGTGTTCAGATATCATTGCCTCTTTGTACCTCTGGTCTCTCCCTAAAAGGTCATTAGCTTGACTGGGTTAAGACACCACCTTCCTGACTGCATTTACCCTGAATCTCTTCTTATGGCCAGTTGAATGAATACTGTATCTTTGAGTGTTAGCACTCCAGCATATATATTTTGAGGGAAGAACAAGAACACATTCAGTCCATAATGTTGGCAGTACGTTGCTCTCTTATTGCTAGTTCAGTGTTTTGCTTTGGTTTTGTTTTGAAGTAGGATTTTATACTATTCCCCAAGCCAGCCTAGAACTTTCTGTACTGTAGCCCAAGCTGTTCCCAAATTGGCATAGATCATTCCTCCGTCAGCCTCTGAGTTGGCTGGGATCACAGATATGAACCACCAAGCTTCGCTCTGAGTCTCAGTTCTGACACCCATCACTAGAGGCTGATGACCTTAGGCCACTATGAGCAGTGTTGTTCATACTGTTCTGTCTGGCTCATTCAGCATGATGCTGCTGGGATTCATCTGCTACTACGATATCAGAGGTTTGTTTTTGATTGCCGTGTGACATGGTCTTCTTATCCTTAAGAGTGCAATTGCAGAGTAATAGAGTTGGGTAATGTTTTTCTATATTTATGAAACAGTCCTCAGTCCATCTAGGCCACATTAAGTCCTGGGCCTATATAAGTAATAATGAGAAGTAGGCACTTTCTATGCAATGCAAAATTCTTCACTATTAATGTATGTCATGTATAAACCAACTGTTAAGATCCATCATCCATGCTGTTCATTAAAATAACTTTATAGAGCCACTTGCAGATTCTACTCAAAACTTTTTTGAACTTCATAGAAATTCTTCTTAGAAATAGAAAGTGGATTATGGAAAATGGAAAATTTTAATCCTGCCAAGAAATGTTCCCTTTTCTTTTGCACTTTCAAGTATTTGTTTATTTTCATTCATTTTAAAATTTCATATATTGTCTTTTAAACTTTTAATTTTAGGGCCTAGGAAAAACCATTCAAGCCATTGCATTCCTGGCATACCTCTTTCAAGAGGGTAATAAAGGGCCTCATTTGATTGTTGTTCCAGCCTCCACCATAGGTTTGTAATCCGGGGACAGCTGTTTCTGTGTTTTGGAATGTTTTATATTGATGTGCATGTGTGGTGATGAATATTAACTTTTTGGCATATTTTCTCTTTTTTTTGAAAATGGTACATGTCTGTGTGGTTTGGTCGCATTGGCAATATTTTCCAAGAACCTGAGATGATATTTTGGTTTCATAGTACTTATAAATTACTTTTTAAGAGTTAAAGGAGCTGGGTGTGTCAACATACACCTGTAATATTAAATACTTAGAAGGTAGAGTCAGAAGGATCAGGGGTTCAAAGTCATCTTCATATGTGTGTTGAGTTTGGTGTCAGCCTCGGTTACATGAGGTCTGTGCTGGGGAAAAATATAGCCAAATGCAAAAAGAAACAGAAAACAGTATGGTATAATTTGGTGGGATAGGGGTTGAGAGGATGTCTTACTGTGTGGCACCTATCCATGTTTTTTATAAATTCTTGGACTTGGGTGATCCTCCTGCCTCAGATTCTGAATAGCTGGTACTGCTAACCCACCCAACATTCTTTTTAAAAAAGATTTTATTTATTATATATACAGTGTTCTGTCTGTATGTATGCCTTGCAGGCCAAAAGAGGGCACCAGATCTAATTATAGAAGGTTATAAGCCACCATGTGGTTGCTGGGAATTGAACTCAGGACCTCTGGAAGAGTAGCCAGTGTTCTTAACTTCTGCACCAACTCTCTAGCCCTACTCTGCCCAACTTTAAAACATTATTTGGATTTAAAAGTATGTAATTTAATTCTTGCTTAATCATTTATCAGTCTTTATGAATTAATGTACAAGTTGGTGTGAGAGAGTTTTGTCCATATAAGTATAAAATAAAGACCATCTCTTCCTAAATTAGAATTATCACTTAAATGGGGTTGACTTTTGCCCCTTGCACCTCTGCCCCTTTAGAAACTCTCATTTTATCATGAGGGGTAGTTTTCATAGTGTTTTTTTTTTTTTTTTTTCAAAGCAAAATTAACTTAATAAACATGAATCCTGTAATAGCAGATTCACACAATCTCTTGTTTTTTGTAGATAACTGGTTAAGAGAAGTTAACTTATGGTGCCCCAGTTTAAATGTGCTCTGCTACTATGGTAAGTCATTTTGCTTTTCATTTAGTAACTTAAAAAAAATTAAGATATATAATTAAACACGATAAATATAATCAAAGTATGCTTCACTTTTAAATTTTTAGGTTCTCAAGAAGAGCGTAAACAAATTAGATTCAATATCCATAATAAATATGAGGATTACAATGTAATTGTTACAACGTGAGTATTAAGAAAATTTGGGAAGAGGTGGGGAGAATTTATATAGTCCTCTTCCCCCTGAATCCTTTCCCCCCATTTTTAAAGGCAGGGTTTCATTATGTAGTACTGGTTTGCCTGGACCTCTCTTTGGACCAAACTGACCAAACTTGCCTGCCTCTGCCTCACAAGTACTGAAATTAAAGGCATGTGCCACCATGCTTAGTTAGAAAAATATCTTGTGGTGGTAATGTGTAGGTTAGTTTATGCTGGGATTGTGAAACAAGGGATCGAGTGATTTATCCTGATAGTGAAATTTTTTAAAAAAATTATTGTATAAGAGGTTTTGCTTGAATTTGTTTTGTTTTGCTAGTTCACTAAAAATGGGACACATTTTGTTCATTTAATTTAAGCTTCAGATAAAATTTGAGATACCATGCCAAAGATTTATAAGTGTTGTCCGTAAATATAATGGAATCTGTTCCCAGTAAGAAATCTGAATTAGAGCAGAATAAGGATGACAGAGAAACTAATTTTTTGTTGTTGTTTGTTTCTTTAGCTTTTGCTGGGGTGTGGAGGTGAGGGGGTGGGGTGGGAGGGAGGGTCTCATTTAGTTGGGCTGCTCTCCAAATCATTTAGCTGAGTACATCCTTGAACCCTTCATCCTTTTTATTACCACACCCAGGTTCAATATATCTTTGAATAGTCACTATATGGTTGGAATTACAGAGTATAGTATGTGTTAGAGAACTTAATATTTTTATAGTTAATTAAAATTTTTATTACTGTTGTATTCTGTCTGGGTCTATTTTGGAAGAATTTATCTAAAATTTCCTTTTTCCTTTTTTAAGAATTTTATGGTATTTTTTGTTCATGAGTATGTGTGTTTAAGTATGTATATATGTACCGCATGCATAGAGTTGTGAGCAGAGGCCAGGAGAGGGCATCATATCCCCTGGAATTGGAGTTATGTGTAGCTATGAGTTGCCAGTGTGGGTGCTAGGAATGATGCCCAGGTCCTCTGTGCAGGAGGAAGAAGTGCACTTAACTGTTGAACCACCTCAGTAGCCCATCCCTTTCAAAACTTTTTTTTAAAGTAAATGGACCCATATTTAGTCTTGAACTCTTGGCCCTTAGCTAGGAATTCCTTGACCTAATCCTTTGTTTTATCTTTGTATTCCTTTCTGTTTCTTAGAAACAATTATGAGGCAAAGTATATAGTAGTGCTAGATTAATTCTATTTACTCTCAAATTGACTGTTTCCCAAGTGTATTAAAGTTGCCTAGAACTTTTTCATATAGATTTGCTTTTGGTTAGTACCGTATGATTTAGCTACAGGTGCATAAATATTCAATAAAAGTATATCAGTGTTTGAGAGCTGACTGTGTTTAGTGCTTTCTTGTAAGAGCTATTTGAAAGGTTAAAAGAAAAATAGTTTTAAAAGCCAGTGCAATGGCTTAGTGGATAAGGTAATTGTCACTATATCTGATGACCTGAGGAAGGAAAGAACATGACCGTTATACTTGTGCCTCTGGTGTCACACATGTACTTACATAGCATACCATAAGTAAATTTAATAAACTTTTAAAAAGAAAAATAGCTTTAAAAACCACATTGTGTCCTAATAAACTCTAAGCTCCTAAAAGGCATAATCAAAATAATTAGGTTTTTTTTTTTTTTGTAACAGGTATAATTGTGCAATTAGCAGCTCTGATGACCGCAGTCTCTTTCGACGACTGAAACTGAATTATGCAATTTTTGATGAAGGCCATATGCTGAAGAATATGGGCTCTATCCGCTACCAACATCTAATGACAATTAATGTAAGAGTGTGCTTTGTAAATAATTGTGATAAAATTTATCTTTCCTAATTTAATACATACACACATGATTTTAAATCAGGAGTGAGCAAGCTTTTTCTTTAAGGTTCTTTTGCTTTTGGGGCCCTGTGGCCACTGTCATACTTTCTTCAATAATTCTTTAAAAATGTAAAAAAACAAAAACAAAAACAAAAAAAAACCCCATACTTTTAGTGCTCTATTGCACATGAGCTCCAGTTTGTATAAATACAGTTTTTATCACTTCTCAGAAGTTATTTGAGGATACACAATAGTGCTTTCAAAACATGCCAGCAGGTTCATGTTCTGCCTGAAGTGTAGTAGATGATAGTTAAGTGACATCAAATATATCAGCTTTCTCCTATCACAGAATGTAAACTTGTAAATGATAATTTAACTTGCCCCTTGTCTCCTTTACTGAGTAAGAGAGACAATTAGGGAGGGAGAGGTGCTTAAAGAAGAAAACTAATATGAGTTTTGTCTTCATTCTCAGGCACGTAACCGTTTATTGCTCACAGGCACACCTGTGCAGAATAATCTGCTAGAACTCATGTCATTGTTGAATTTTGTTATGCCACACATGTTTAGCAGTAGCACCAGTGAAATCCGAAGGATGTTTTCTTCTAAAACGGTAAGCATATATCTATGTTTTCCTAGATGTGAAGGTGTTTTTCTAGGCTCTTTTGTCTGTTACAGTTATTTTCATGGCACATCTCCATCAAAAGAGCTTAAGTTTTTGTGAACATATCAGCCATAGTATGGAGAAAAATAATGATCATTTCTATGACCAGTAGTCAGGAGTTTTGAGGTTCAGTAATCTAAAGAACTGAGTAATAATTTTAAATGGTGGAGAGCTCAGATATATATATGTGTGTGTGTGTATACATATGTATACATATATACATATATATATATGTGTGTGTATATATATATATGGTACCTTAGCTCATATATGTTCCTTTTTTTAATACATCCTTTTTTCTTGTATATCCTTTATTGCCTTTCATTAATTTTAAAAACTTGTACAATTATGGTGCCATTATCAAAACAAAACTGGTATAATACTATCAACTTTAAGTCGATAAAACTCGTACCTAATTCCTGAACTAAAAATGTCCTCCATCTTGGAAAAGGTGACTGGCATTTCTAAGCTAGTACTAGAACTCTAGTTTAGGATTTCCAGATACCCAGAGGTAGCTACTGTTTCCATAACGGTTGTTTGGGAGAAGTCAGAGGCTTCAAAAGGTAGAGCTTAAAGGTCTTACTCAGAAGCCTGACAGTAATCCAATGACTTCCTGACATCTGTTTATATCTATGGTTCTACCATGTACAGTCTGATGAGAGAAAATAGTATGCTCTCAGACTTAGATCCAGGGCACAGGACTCTATTGTGGTATATGACTAAGGAAACTAATTATAAATAGTTAGGTTTTACTAGACAGTATGAACATGTGAAGACGCCCATGAAGATGCCAGGTGCATTGTGCAGGAAGCTCCATTTTACTGTTCCACCTTCTTCAGAGTAAAGAGAGTTGACTAAACTCAGGCTTTGAGCCATGTGACCTTATCTAAGCTACTTCATTTTAAGCCTCTTGCTTAAAAGTTGAGAGAACACCGATTCCTGATATTCTTAAGATGACCATCACCTTTTACTTTTGTATTTGCATACATACACACAGTGTATTTACATATTCAGGCCTGAGGTTGACTTGAGGTATCTTCTATTCTCCACCTTATTGTTTTACTGTTATTCATTTATTCTTTGATAATTTCATACATGTTTATAATGCATTCTGGTCATATTCATTCACCAGCCCGTCTTAACTCTTGTTACTTATACCTTAAATATATCTTTAGTATGTAATTCTCCAAAAACCCGAGCTTTGACTGGATACTGTTCTCGGTGGTTTTCATCAAATTATATTGACTTTGTTTTCTTTATACAAATACATAGTTGGATTCCCCCCACCTCTTCCACTTTACTTGTTCTCTCCTGTTTAAACACAACCACATGCACACATTTTTATTCCATGTGATTTAGTCAGTCAATGACTGAATTGGATGTTTGTATCTAAATACCAACTAGTCTGGTTCAGATTTATCACCTCGGTAAATATATTGTAAACCACCATGAACCTCAAAATATATATGGAGCTTCAAATAGATTATAGCTCAGAATTCAGAAATGACTTTCTAGGCCCAGACGGTAACTCAGTATAGAGCACCGGCCTTTTGTTTATATCCACGGCCATGAGTTTAACCCATACCATTATGTAGGAGAACAGCCCAAACAGTCAAATTTATATTTTGTCATGTGAAGTGGGAGTCTATAGATTATGCATATTGTAATATGGGATTATTGTGATGACTCAAAGACATAATTTCTAAAGGGTTGGGTTTGTATTTTGCTTAGAAACCAGCAGATGAGCAGAGTATATACGAAAAGGAGAGAATAGCCCACGCGAAGCAAATCATAAAGCCCTTCATCCTCAGGAGAGTGAAAGAGGAGGTGAGTCCTTCTCTGCGGGTTCGTGGGGCGGTTTTCCATAAGGATCCTCTTTTCTTAGAAAAGTCCCATCAAGTGATTCTCCTTTCCAAGGTTCTTAAGCTCCTGCCTCCCAAGAAGGATCGGATCGAGCTATGTGCGATGTCAGAGAAGCAGGAGCAGCTCTACTCGGGCCTTTTCAACAGATTGAAAAAGTCTATCAACAACCTGGGTAACTTACAGCTGACACCCACAGCTTATGAAAGAAAGGACTGTTGCCTATGATAATTTTAGGGTCTGTTCTGTTTTTGTTTTTGTTTTTCCAAGACTCTGTGTAGTCCTGGCTGTCCTGGAACTCACCCTGTAGACCAGACTGACCTCCAACTCAGAAATCCACCTGCCTCTACCTCTTGAGTGCTGGGATTAAAGGCGTGCGCCACCACTGTCTGACTGGGCCTGTTCTTTTTAAGTTAGGATTTGAAGAAATATTTTTAAGACTTAAAAATTGAGATAGACTTTAGTAAATTGCTCTGTCACTTTGATTTTTAAAAAAATGTATATACTCTTTGGATCACAGAAAAAAACACAGAGATGTGCAATGTCATGATGCAATTGAGAAAAATGGCCAATCACCCTTTACTACACCGCCAGTATTACACACCTGAGAAACTGAAGGAGATGTCTCAGCTAATGCTGAAGGTAAGGGCTTACGTTAGTTAGAGTCTTACTGAGCTTTGCTAATAATACTGGGAAATACTTAGGATGGTCTTAGGCTGAAAGCTCATCTCTGAACCACTGCGGGCCTTGTACGTGCTAACCAAACTCTCCACTGTCCACCATCCATGCTATAGCCCTAGCCTGAGTGAGATACATTTTCTAGGCATAGATAACTTGATAGGCAAGAGAATGGATAGGTAATCAGGCCTGGCGTTTGTATATGTGGCCAAGAACTACCACTTTTTTGTTGTTGTTGTTTAGAACATAAGCATACCCATTTTTATTTGTACTGTTCCTTTAGGGATTCTCATTGTAGGGGCAGAGCTAGGTAAATACATTCTATACCACTGCCTGCCAAGATAAAAATACTTATTTGACAGTTGGATGGTGGCCCTTTATGAGAAGAGTTTGCTAATCCCACAGACTTTTATCTATCTGTCTGTCTGTCTGTCTGTCTGCCTATCTATCTATCTATTTATTTATTTTTTGATTTTTTTCAAGACAGGGTTTCTCTGTGTTCCCCTGGCTGTCCTGGAACTCACTCTGTAGACCAGGCTGGCCTTGAACTCAGAAATCGCCTGCCTCTGCTTCCCAAGGGCTGGGATTAAAGGCATGCACCACTACGCCCGGCTCTTTTTTTTTTAATGCAGATTGTATATCTGTGTTGAATGCAGCAAGCTGTCTCAATTTTTTTTTTTTTAAAAAGAGGTTTATTATAAGTATACACCAGAAGAGGGTGTCACATCTCATTACAGATGGTTGTGAGCCACCATGTGGTTGCTGGGATTTAAACTCAGGACCTTCAGAAGAGCAGTCAGTGCTCTTAACCACTGAACCATCTCACCAGCCCTTAATTTTTAATTTTTTTGTTATTTTAAACTTAATTTAAACACGAAAGTGCAAAGAATTTTTATAATGAACCCTCTGTACATGTTACTTTTGAATCATTTCTAGTTAGCATTCATACCTACACTATTTGTATCTTGTAAATGCCTAGATTCTTTGCCAGGATCATTTTGAACTAAATTCAAAATGTGGAATAGGTATTTACATACTAAGGGTAATGGTCCTTTTATACATTAGTAATGGCTATCTTAATAAGAAATGTTTGGGTAGAATGAGAGGAGTTTCTTATCTTTAAGTGTTTAAACATACTGTCTCTAAAAGAGTTAAGAATCTTCCCTTGGGGGGGGCTGGAGAGATGGCTCAGAGGTTAAGAGCACTGACTGCTCTTCCAGAGGTCCTGAGTTTAATTCTCAGCAACCCCATGGTGGCTCATAACCATCTGTAATGAGATCGGATGGCCTCTTCTGGTGTGTCTGAAGACAGCTACAGTGTACTCGTATAAATAAAAATAAATTAAAAAAAAAAAAAGGAAGGAAGGGAAGAAAAAAAAGAAAAAAAAATCTCCCCCTTTTTATGATATCCGGAATTAGCACTCATTTCTTATCTTAATCTGTTTTACTAAAATGTCTGATATGGGCATTTTTTTCAAGTGTGGAATGTTTTTATTAAATTAATCTATTCATATTATGAATTATATATGATGTTTTGTTATGTTTCATTTTAAAAAGGAACCTACGCATTGTGAGGCTAACCCTGACCTGATCTTTGAAGACATGGAAGTTATGACAGATTTTGAACTACATGTACTTTGTAAACAGTATCAACACATTAATAGCTACCAGTTAGACATGGATTTAATTTTAGATTCTGGGAAATTCCGAGCCTTAGGATGCATCTTGTCTGAGTTGAAACAGAAGGTATTGAACAGCATGACTGACTCTCTCTCTCTCTATCTGCCTTGTTGGTTGGACTTCTGAAACAGAAGTATTAGAAAAGATGACGCTGGCTTTATTGTTTGTTATACTTTTTAAAGTTAAGTTTATGTTCTACTTTCTTCTAGAACCTACTGTCTTAAATTTGCCTCATTTTTCTGTTTATTTTTCTTTTTATAGAACTTAATAAGAAAATAATAAGTTAGATTAGATCACATCAGTGTTCATTTTTAAGTTTTAATTATATTTCAGAGGTGACCTATTTCTTCAAAGGACTCTGCAGTTTATATGAAGTCGCTTAAATTTTCAGTATTTAGGTGCAAGTAGTGATTATGTAGTTGGTCTTAATGAAAGATCCTTTTTTAATACGAAAGGAAGTAGTAATAATCAACTTCTTTAACTTAAAAACAGAATTAAACTGCTACTTAAGTTCAGAAGTTAAGGAAATCTTTTCATATATAAGAAAAAATAAATTTATTCTTGGTATCATTACTTGATTTTTTTACTTGAAAAAATTAGAGCAATTGAACATTACATAATTTTATCATGAAGTTTATGCAGAGTTGGCAGATGTCTCTTTGAAGCATTGTTTATTTTGTAGGCCTCAGGACTTTGGGTAAGGGTAATGATTTCACTTTCCTGTTTCTAATTCATACATTTCTTCCCACAGGGTGATAGAGTTGTATTATTCAGCCAGTTCACCATGATGCTGGATATATTAGAGGTTCTCTTAAAGCATCATCAACATAGGTACCTCCGATTAGATGGAAAGACTCAGATTTCTGAAAGGTTGGTATTAGCTGCCAAGTATCATTTGCGTATTCATTAATTAGCATTTTAAATATAAGGAGAATTTTTTTTAGAAAATTCTTGTTTAAAGTGTTAGGTTCTGCTATATCAAATATTCAGTATTCAAATTATTCAACTATTACTGTTGGATTCTTAGTCTTTTTTTTTTTTTTTTTTTTTGAGACAGGGTTTCTCTGTATAGCCCTGGCTGTCCTGGAACTCACTTTGTAGACCAGGCTGGCCTCAAACTCAGAAATCCGCTTGCCTCTGCCTCCCAAGTGCTGGCATTAAAGGCACACGCCACCATGCCCGGCTTGAATTGTTATTCTTTTAATTTTTTTCACCAATAAGTGTATACTCAAAAATTATGAAAATTGTACGCTCTTAATTTTTTCTCTTGTATTTTATGTTATTTTTATTTTTGCATTTTCAGGGATCATACCCATAGTTTTTTACATGCTAGGCAAGCACTCTAGAACTAAACCACATCCCTAGTCCTGAATTTTTTTCCCCGGTAAAAAATATTCAAGGGAGGCTTCATCTAGCAGCTGATTGAAACAGATGCAGCGACCCACAGCCAGACATTAGGCAGAGGTCAGGGAATCTTTCAGAAGAGGGGAGGATTGCTTATAGAAGCCAAGGGGTCAAGGATTCCACAAGAAAAACCTCACAATCAACTAACCTGGGCCTATTCAATCTCTGGACCCACAGAGATTGAATCCACAACCAAGGATCCCATGTGGACCTGACCCAGGTTGTCTGTATATATGTTATAGTTGAGTAGCTTGGTGTTGTTATGAAGCTCCTAACAGTGGCGTTCAGGCTCTCTCTGACTCTTTTGCCTACTTCTAGGACACTTTTCCTCATATTGGATTGTCTCATCTAGCCTTAATACAAGGGGCAGTGCTCAGTCTTACTGCTCAATAAGCCATGTTTGCTTGATAACCATGGCAGGCCTGCCCTTTTTTCTAAAGAGAAATGGAGGAAGAGTGAAGGGGGAGAGAGGAATGGAAGGTAGGAGATACTCTGATCAGGATATAAAAAATAATAATACCATTCAAGGTTTGAGGCATCCACTGTTTAATCAAGATTGTTTTAAAGTCAGATTTTTCATATTTTGAAGGTTAATGAAAAAAGTTAACAGTCAGCAGGAGGACCCAATATTTGAGGTCAACCTAGGCTACTTAGTGAGACATCCCCCAAACCCCTCCCCACTCCAAAAAGAAAAAAAAATCCTCAAAACCAGTTCTTACAGATTTTTCTTTTTAAAAAAATGAAGAAAATAGAATCCTTCTCTCTTTTGGTAATAACTGTTGGATTGCTGAGAAAGTTAGACTGGATAAGGGTTATTTAGCTAAATTTGAAGCACTCAAAAAATAAAATAATACTAACATATACTTCACATATTAATCAATTTGGGATAGTTGGATTGACTTAAGGGGCTCTTCCCTGACCACAGAGGAAAAAGTAGGTGCAATGGGAAGAGTATGTGTGTATTGCTCGTAGGTTTGCTTTCCATGTCAAGTGACTATTTTCAGTTCTACATATTTATCCTTCAGTGAAATTGAACCTAATCCGTTTGTCTTACAGGATTCATCTAATTGATGAGTTTAATACAGATATGGATATCTTTGTATTTCTCTTGTCAACTAAAGCTGGTGGATTAGGAATAAATCTTACTTCAGCAAATGTTGTTATACTTCATGACATTGATTGCAATCCATACAATGACAAACAAGCAGAAGACAGGTGCCATAGAGTTGGTCAGACTAAGTAAGTATTGTCCGTTGAAATTTAGTTTTCACCAGCTACCAGCTTGATTAGTATAGAATATTAAAGAAAGTATGTGTTGGCTATCTAATCTGTAGGTTTTATTTTTTCAGCAAAGTATAGATGTTATTTTTTATCAGCAATATTGATGCCGTCTATATGTAAATTGCTGTGTACTCATTCAGTTTCTAATAATTAACCTTCCACCTCCATACCAAATAGATTCATAGTTTATGAGATGTATATTATCAGTAGTGATAGTTCATGCTTGTAATCCCATCATTCAGGCTAACCCACCTGACCCTATAGAACAAATACTAGGTTAGCTTGGGCTCCATAGAGACTTGGGCTACAAACAAACAGGAAAAACAGTATAATAAAGCAGTCATACTTATTTAGCAGTCATGCTCTATCATCAAGCTCTATCTCCAGTCCCATTGTAATGTGGTTTTATCAATAATTTTCAAAGCATATATACTTTTTACTTGGATCAGTAGGGAAGGATAGATGTCTAAAATGTTTAAATACTTCTAAATGCCAATCTCAAGTACATTAAATAAAAGAGTTATTTATGGGTCTTAGTCTTGTTCTATTGCCATGAGTTGATGCCATGACCAAGGCAACTCTTACTTAAAAAAAAAAAAAAAAAAAAGCACTGAGCCAAGTGTGATGGCACACACCTTTAATTCCAGCACTTCGTAGACAGAGACAAGTGGTTGGTTCTTTTGAGTTGAATCCAGCCTGATTTACAAAATCGATTCTACGATAGTCAGAACTATACAGAGAAACCTTTTCTTTAAAAAACAAAACAAAACAAAAAACCAAAGTGAATAAATAAATAATAAAAGCATTTAATTGAGGGCTTTCGTATAGTATGGCAGCAGGCATGGTGGACTTGGTGCTGGAGCAGTCGTTGAGAGTTGCATTCTGGTCTGTAGGCAGAGAGACCCTGGGTCTGGTATGGGCTTTTGAAAGCTCAAAGTCTACTCCTAGTGACCCACTTCCTCCAACAAAGTCACACCTAGACCTAATCTTTTCAAATAGTGTCACTTGCTGGTGAGTAAACATTTGTAAACATGGATGAACGGGAACAATGGATTCAAACCATCAGGATCATTAACTTTTCTTCTGGTTGTCGAACTGTTATTATCTAAATAACACCAGTGACCTATGGACATGTCATGTGTTTATTTTTAGAGAAGTATTAGTTATTAAATTAATAAGCCAAGGAACTATTGAAGAGTCCATGCTAAAAATTAACCAACAAAAGTTGAAACTAGAACAAGACATGACTACAGTAGATGAAGGTAAGCTGTTTGTTTGTTAGCAGAAATACTGTTTTTATGAAAATAGAGATTGCCAGAGTTCTTAACTAGTATGAATGGTATGTTTGGAGGACAAAGTAGATGATTATGCACCCTTATGTCAAGTATAATAGTAACAAATATTTGTTTTGCCAGAAGAACAACTTGACTTTGAAAACATCTGTCTCTTCTGTCTTATATAATGGACACCATAGTATTCTCAAAATAAAGAACAAATTTGGATCTATAGCTTCACTCACAATTTATAATTTGTTCACTAAATGAATAATATTATCAACTCAAAGGTTGAAAATGTATTTTATAGTGTAATAACTTTAAGAGCCCTTACATATGTAAATATGTAATACTTACATAATCTTACTTTGACTTAGTAAATATTTATCAAAATATAGAGCTGTAAAATGCACTTAAAAATTGTAATGTCAGTTTCAGGTTTAATTACTTGGGCCTTAGAAAGAAACCTTAAGTAAACGGCACGTTTCTAGCTGCTGTTGGAAATGATAATGTTAAGTTCTATAAATTTACATGTTTTATTCATGTGTATAATTTTTGACAAGTAGTACATTAACAGAGTTTAAAACTCAAGAGTTAGAAATGTTGCGGTGGTGCTGGGAAGGTGACCCAGTTGTCAGGAGAGAGAGAGCTTCTAAAGCCCCCGAGCTCCTTTCCAAGCAGCCCACAGCTTCCTCCCATGCCTTCCTTCTGCTCTGGGAAAGGTGTTTACCTATTCTGGTTTGTTTTTCCCAAAGGGAAGCTTAAATATTTTGTCCAATAAAACTAAGGATACAATATTGTCATTTATTTAGTTTCAATTATAATTTATCTTTGGATGTGTCCAGTTTGATTTTTAAAAAGAAGTGACACCAGGTCTAGAGAATGTGATCTCTTTCCGCCTCACTCACACTGAGTTCTTTTGCCCTGTGAATGATGTGTGTATTTGCAGATGAGTGTGTGTATGAGCAATCTTTATGAAACCTCTGGAAAATCAGCATGGCTAACTAAAGACCATAGAGTCTGTTTCTCTAGAGCTAGCCTTGGTCTCAGGATCTGCAGCTATGTCACCCAGGCACTTGGCAGTTGGAAATGCAGATTTCCAAATTCTCTATAAGATTTAACCTGCTTAGAAACTCTGGCAGTGGTACTTAGTATAATTTAACAAGCTTTCTTGTTGACTTTGCTGTATATTAACTGGAATTATTGCTTTATGATAAAAATCGTGGGACTCTTTCTTAAAGTAACTGGCTTATTACACTTTTGAACTCTTATTACAAATCTTTTTATATAAAAATCTTAGAACCATGGTATGAAGGACAGCTTGCTGACTGGCAGCTGTGAAGGGTTAGTGTGTGTTGAGCTTCTCTCTTCCAGAGCCAGTCTGGAGTTAATTTTAGGTGTGACAGTTCACACTCAGGATTCTAGATAAATAGTTTCTAAGTTGTTACAAACAAGAACATTTTAGATAGAATCACATTTCCTACAGATTTCTTCCAGATGTCCGTTTACTATATTACTACTGAGGTTCATTTCTTTTGTGTCACGCTTATAGGTCTTTTGCCTTCGTGTATGTTGCGTACTGGATTTGTACCAGTCATGTAGAAGCCAAAATTGCAGATGGTTGTAAGCCATCAATCATGTGGGTGCTTGGAACTGAACCCAGGTCCTTTGGAAGAGCAACCAGTGCTCTTAGCTGCTAAGCCAATTTTAATCCAGTACCCTTTTAATATTTTTTCACTTTCTTTTGAAACAAGGATCCTGCTAAGGTTCACACTTTAGATTTTATTTTGTTCTAATAGTATCTAGTAAAAGCACTAAAAGATTTTATTTAGTAAAGACACTAAAAGACTCTCTCTCCATAGTTTTTTCTCCACATTTCTCTAGTGGGATGTGGGATGCCAGTTAGTTTTAAGAGAAGTGATATCTTAATGCCATGGGCTGTCTTTAGTCTGTTAAATACGCTTGAAGGGAAGGGTATCTGTAAACTCCTTAACAGCTTGTCCAATGTTCAGTGTCTTGTACGTATGCATCTTTTACCCAGAGAGTAGAGCACTTGAAAGTGCTCCTGTAGTTTTGATTGTTTCAGATTTTTGAGAGATTTGATTCATTGTGCTGCATTTCAGCCATTTGTAGTTTATTGCTGCACACATCAGAAATACTTGTGACTTTACAACTATGCTATTACCAGTAAGTGGGAAAATAAATAACTCAGCTGTATAGGTTAGGTCAGGTTTTTAATGAGATGACACCAAAACAAACTAGGAATTAGTTATAGGTAGGAATTCACCAAAGAAAAGGAAAGGTTGAGAGGAAGATACATCTTAGAAGCCCGGATATTTCTGCATAACTTTCACATTATTTTCTGCCCTGCAGCTGATGAAGGAAGTATGCCAGCAGATATAGCCACATTACTAAAAACATCAATGGGCCTGTGAAAGGAGAGCGCGAAAGTCCTGATTGATGAGGAAATATCAACTTGGTGCATTCAAGGACATTCACATCACGGTGACCATGGGGTTTAGGAGCATTTGTAATTTTTTATAATTTCATGTTGCATTTCACATAGTATGGACAACTTTTTGCCACTAACTGGATTCTCCAGATACTCACATCCTGAAAATGTTGAATAATCATTTTTCAAAGCAGTTTTCTGAATGGGGATTAGTTGGTGATTGTTTGTAACAAATATGCTAATGCTTTAGAAATGTCAGTATTTTTGTAATTATTTCTACCTCCAAATATATATACATATATATATATAGTGTCTTTCACTGGATAATGTGTGTAGATTTACATGTGCCTTATTTGACAATGTTTATGTCTTGTTTTGCCTGTCTGATTTGAAGTTTTTATTATGTTAAAGAATGCAGCTGTATAGGTTGTTCAGTCTTCATTTTATTGCTATTTGATGCAGATGTTCACCAATGTCAGTAAGAACTCAGCCTGAATCACAAGGTGGCATTCCATCCACTAACGTCCCCAGGTCCTCTTCTTCCTCCTGTTAGAACACATTTGTTTGGCTAAGCACTAAGTTGTTTTCCAGTGAGTAGGAACTGAAGCCTTTCTCCTGCTCTGGGGGTCAGTTCCTTCTTTCATTTTCTTAGTGCACCTCTGGCTCATTAACTCTGCCTTCTCTTGTGTGTGTTGCTATCAGCTTCCTCTCCCGCTTTTGCTTCTCTTAACCATTGCCCAGTCACTTCTGCTCCAGTTTTCTCTTACACATTTCCTTCTGCTGTATCACCAAGATCAGCAGATGTTGGTGGCATATTTCTAGTCCAGCAGAACAGATTAATTTAAAGATACTTTCACTTCAAAGGAAACTGGATGTGACTTCATACCAAGGTAACGTTAGATACTGCATGAAAATAGGTCATTAACTTTAAATTCTTTACAAAATATAATTTACCAGTTCCCAGGATTTCCAATATAGAACCACCTGAAGAGAAGCCATTGTTCAATTCCAGTTCAGTGTGGGTGACAAAGTGAAATTTAGAAGTAAAATTGTCTATTTGATATTTCAGTCTTTATTAACTTTTCATTTAAATTTTGCCTGTCAGTCTATATTGCTGTTTTTATTATACATCAGATTCTTTGTATAACTTGTGAGTTTTATGTGCTTTGTTTTATAATGTAAATATCATTATAAATAAACTTATTTATAAATGAGAGATTTGTTAATTATTGGAGCTCATACTTTTCAAGACATCCCGAGTGCTGAGGTGCTAGGTAAACACTTAGATGGGTGACACAATCCTACAGTGCTATTTTTTTTTTTCAGGTATCCGAGACTCTGAACTCCTGACTCAGTAGATTTAATATTGAAGATATATGACTGTATCAAATATATCTCCCCACTACGGGGCTACCAGGAATTTGCAGGTGTTAATGCTACCTCCTTGTGATCACAGTACCCAGGTCGCTTAGTCAGGTTGTTGGAAATTGTACCTTTTAAACCCACAGTGAATCTCCCTTGACTTTCTGTGTGAAATGTGTCTCCCACAGTAGGCTCATTGGTTGTGGTGTTGTTATATCTGAATTTCTTCTAATGAAATGTAGTTGGATTCTCCCTGTAATATTTTATTATTATGTCTTGGGTTTAATAAAAATATTTGTGATCATTAAGTTGTATTTCACACCCTTTGTAATGGTTTTTAGCCCTCGTTCTCCTTCCCCAGAGAAGTATGTAATATTGAACAGAAACAGGACCATCTTATGTTTAAGATATTGCTTGGCAATGGATAGGGATTTAGTACATAAAATGAATCCTCAATTGTGCTTTCATTGGGCCAGTGTCATTAAACATCACAGTCCATTAGTAGGCTTTTATTTTCTCCTTTATAAAACAGGATTTCTTGGCATAGACCTAGCTGTCTTGGAACTCTGTTGACTAGGCTGGTCTCTGCCTTCCAAGTGCTGGGATTAAAGGCGCCCACCACCCATTATGAAATAGGTTTTATTTTTTTAGTACAAGTCATATATGCATAATAAGACACCTTATGTGTCTTGTCTTGGACAGGTGACTCGACAATAGGAGTTCCAATAGAGTCAAGGTGTGGGTGGATCAGAAGATTGGGTTTCTATTTGTGCAGCCTGTAAAGAAGAGATCTACTTTCTTCAGTGGCTGCCTGACTTAACATTGTGGCTATGTTAAATACTGCCCTATAGAGCATGCTGATGTTACACTGATCATAGAAATATGTAAGACTATTTTTGAGTTTCCATTTTTCCCATAGGAATTGTATTTATTACTTTTCCTAAATTCTGTTTCCATTAAAGATACTCATTTAGCCGGGCAGTGAAGGCACAAGCCTTTAATCCCAGCACTTGGGAGGCAGAGGCAGGTGGATTTCTAAGTTCGAGGCCAGCCTAGTCTACAAAGTAGTTCCAGGACAGCCAGGGCTACACAGGGAAACCCTGTCTTGAAAAACCAAAAAAAAAAAAAAAAAAGAAAAAAAGAAAAAGAAAAAGGAAGGTAATACAGAGGGAAGTACCTGGGAATCTGGGTCATCTCCACCTTCATTAAAAACATTGTTTGTATGTTTCCTTAAAGACTTTTTTTTTTTTTTTTTTTTTAAAGATTTATTTATTTATTATATGTAAGTACAGTGTAGCTGTCTTCAGACACTCCAGAAGAGGGCATCAGATTTCATTACGGATGGTTGTGAGCCACCGTGTGGTTGCTGGTATTTGAACTCGAGACCTTCAGAAGAGCAGTCAGCGCTCTTAACCACTGAACCATCTCGCCAGCCCCCATTGATTGTTTTAATCACACAATGTCTACCCATGCATCGAGATTCTTTTTTTTTTTTTTTTTTTGGTTTTTTCGAGACAGGGTTTCTCTGTGTAGCCCTGGCTGTCCTGGTACTCACTTTGTAGACCAGGCTGGCCTTGAACTCAGAAATCCGCCTGCCTCTGCCTCCCGAGTGCTGGGATTAAAGGCGTGCGCCACCACGCCCAGCTCGAGATTGTTTTTTAACAGCCACCAATGTAAAAATTTCATTAAAAAGATCAAGTTCATGCATTTTATGTTTAACATACAAAATTTTGTCCTCTGTTTCCTCCCTCCCCCAGCCCTGTTAAATCAGAAAATGTTCTAAAAAGATGTTAAATAAGAGCACACCTAGCTGGACATGTATTTCTTTCTCTCTCCCTACACTCTCCTTTTTTATTTTTATTTTTTGCCTTTTAGCAATATGTTCTTCTGAACCTCACATAAAGCATACAGTCATCTCTATTAGTATTTCCATACGTTCTGCAACATACCACACACACTATTGACATTAATGAAGCTAACATACAAAGCAAAGTGTGCATTCCATCAGTATAGATTAAAATAGGGATCCAGGTTTGGCAGCATGGAAACGGGATTACAGTGAGTACAATGCCAGCTTGGGCCCGGGCTGCATTGTGCATCCCAGTCAGCCTTCAGATACCAAGTGAGAAAACAGTCCAAAACAGTCCTGGGGAATAATATTGCTAATTAGGAGACACTTTATAAACAAAAATAAAATGGTTGCATTTAAAAAAAAAATAAAGTGTTTAAGTGCAAATGCCACAGTGCTTAAGGGGAGGGCAGAGGACAGTAGGTGAAAGTCAGTTTTTTGCTTCCATTATGTAGGTACCAGAGATTGCTCTTAGGCCTTCTGGGTTTGGCACCAAATGCCTTTATCCATGGAGCCATCTCACTGGCCTGTTGTTTAGAGGATTGTGTAGAGAGCTGCTTTCCACTCTGTTTCTCAGCCACCATGAGTAAGTAAACAGTCATTTTGCACATATTGCTCCACAGTTCCAACCCAATGGAGCCTATGAGTGGAGTCACATAAATCTTCCCTCCCTGTAAGCTGGTGTGTATCTATTTCACTGACAGCAAATAAAAACTAATTATCACAGACTGTTGTTTGTTTTTTCAAAGATGCCTCAGTTCACAGCAACACTAGGAGCAGTCTCATTTCCTGTTGTCCCCACACCTACAGTCTCCTGTTACTAACATGTGGTACATACACTACAGTTTGCATTCGAGTTAACTTTTGGTGTTCTGCATTCTGAGTGAGTTTATAAATGTAAAGACATGTACTCATGCTTACTGACAGCATCCCACAGAACAGACTACCCGGACTGCCCATCTGCCACCAGTCTTGCCCATGTCACCACTGGCTTGGGCAGCTTCTCATCCTCTTCTTTTGCATAGTTGGAGCCTTTTTGTGTTGGCTCCTTCCACTTAGCTGTGTGTGGTACTGGCTCACCCATGTACTGTTCGTGGCTTACTAGCCCTGATGTGTATGCACCAAGGATTCTTCTGCATTTCCTGCTAAAGGACATCTTTGAAGTTTTAAAAGTTTTAGCAGCTGTATGTGAAGCAGCATCCAAGACACATGTTCAAGCTTAGTGTGGACATGCTCATTGAGTAAATACACAATGTGAGACTGCCGGGCCCCACAGAAGGGGACATTTTATTTTTTGAGAAACTAGTTCTATCAGTGCCATCTTTTGCATTCCTGTCCGCAGGTCCCATAACTTCAGTGTTTCTCCAGTGTTTATTTGGTCTTGAGATTTTACTGTTCTAGTCAGCACTGCTATTATAATTCCCTAGTGCCATTGTATTGCTGCCTCCTCACAGGCTCAGGGCCACCTGTGTATCTTCCAGCTAACATTTCAATCTGGGTATTTAATTTTTTACTATTGACTTTTCACAGTACTTTTATTTTCTCAACAAATCTTTACCAGGTGAATGTTCTGCACACATGTTCTCCCAGTCTGCTTAGTCCACTGGCTTGTTTTTTTTCTTTAAGATTTCTTTTTTGTTTTGGTTTTCCGAGCCAGGGATTCTCTGTGTAGCCCTGGCTGTCCTGGAACTCACTTTGTAGACCAGGCTGGCCTCAAACTCAGAAATCTGCCTGCCTCTGCCTCCCAAGTGCTGGGATTAAAGGAGTGTACCACCATCGCCCGGCTAGATTTCTTTACTGTATGTATGTGAGTACACTCGTTCTCCTCAGACACACCAGAAGATCAGATCCCATTACAGATAGTTGTGAACCACCATGTGGTTTGCTGGGAATTGAACTCAGAACCTCAGGAAGAGCAGTCAGTGTTAATTGCTGAGCCATCTCTCCAGCCTGCTTTTGTTTTTCTCATGTGTAGGATTATTGTAACCCTCTGTCTCTTGTCTCTGGGGTATCTAACTTTCTATGTCACAACTCCTTTCGTTGTCTCTACAAGCCTTCTGAATTGCAACAGTGCTGAATTCAGTCAACTTTTTGTTACTCCATTTCTGTGGAATTTCAATTAAACTTCAACATCACTTTTCTTGGCTGTCCTTTAATCTTGATGAGTTTCTTCTTTATTACCCATTTTGTGACATGTCAGACAGATGTGTATTTTTGTGAAGTAGCTTATACACTTTGGTGTATACCTGAATAACACGCAGTGGCTAGTGACCATTATAGTGACCATTAGTTTCTGTGTAGCAATTTGCTGATTGAAGAGCTAGCTGCAAAATCTGTATTTCATAGTTAACTATGCTTACTCATACATAGTTAAGATACTGTGTTGATTGTTACACTAGCCAGGAAACTAGTATCATTTAAAGCGTCATACATCTTGATATGCACAACTACATATATTGTGAACTATTTCCCTGCAATTATAAGGTGTAAAGTTTTGAAAAAATAAAAGATTGGAAACCTAAGTGCCTGCAGATAAAGACAAAACTGCAACACCCATTGAGTTGCTATAGATAGCAAGCAGAATACTACAAAGTTACAGTCCTATTGGTGAGAAGTATGCGGATCCTCTAGCCAGCTAATGGAGTTCTCATCTGATGATGGGTCGTGATTCATCTAGAGTTTTGTCTGTGGCCTCTTTAGTATCCAGGCAGAAATGGCAGGGATAGCTTGGACTTTGTTCCGTAATGACACCAGCTTGGGGTAGATATCCAACAAGTCAGGCTTTAAAACTAAAAGTGTGGTGCTGCAGATATCCCAGTAGAAGTCTGCCCAGGTTACCTGCTTAAAGGAAAAACAAAGACTTGGCTTTTGAATATGTTTAAAAAAAAAAAAAAAAGCATTCCAAAAGTGAACTTACTTTCTTACTCTCAGGGAACACTTCCTTTCCATTTTAAAACAATTATTTGTTGGTACAAAGCTGAACATGTGCATGATAAAATTGGAAGCTGACAGGCATCACAGTGTCCAAGGAACACTGAAATGACTACTGTCTGCAACTAAGTGGAGATGCCTGAGACAGGCGGCTGGCAGCTGATGGTCCAGTGTGACACTTCTTTGAAGCCCTGTCCACTCTCCACCAGCCTGACCTAACAGATTTCCGTCTGTTCCAAAAGCCCTCTGTAGGAAGAGGTGGGCTCCTCCCAGCTGTGTACGTGTCCTGTGATTGAGAACGGCATGCTCCGTTTTGTATGTCACCATTGATGATTCTATACTAGTCCTGTAAATGTCCTGTTTGTGAGGGGATCTGTGATTATTTCATTATGTTGTGTACCTTGTACCTTTGCGTTTTAAGGTACAAAGGAATAAATAGTGCGTGGGTTATCCCTTCCAGGTTTATAGTTCCAAATAAAAGAATCTGTGTAAGATACATTATCTTTGCATCACATCAAGACAAATAACTATAAAGAGATCTGGTCCTTAATAGAATGCTAAGCTTGGCCAAGGTGATGGGTATGGCCTATCCTAAGCCTGGGTCAGCTGAGTGTTCTTCATCGTTACTGAGCTTCATCAGTAGGGTGTGGTCCATAACCACAATAGCAGAGTTAACTTTGTTTTGTTATTTGTTCACTTTCTAGTTTGTATTGTTGGGAAGACAGTCTGACACCCCAGTGTGTTTGACTGGAGCTCCCTCTGGAGACCAGGCTGCCTGGGATTGCAGCATGTTTCTCCAAGGCCAGCTCTAGAGGAGAATTTAAAAGTCGGCTAAGCTTGCTTGTGTGTGCATAATTTACTAGAGCTGGTTGCTGGTGTTTCACACTTTTGCTGTCATCTAAGAAATATTGCTGCATAGAGAGTTCAACTAAGAAATATTTGTCAAATACCTACTGTGTGTCATACCTACATCTAGGTGTTGGGGATGGCAGAGAGCAATCTGGAATGCAATGCCCTCCTCTCATGTAGATTTGTTTGTTTGTTTGCAGTGCTGTGGACCAAGCTCAGAGCCTTCAAACACCACTGAACCTCATCCCCAGTCTGGGGTTTTGTTTTAGAAGAGATTTTTAAAATACACAGTGAAATGGCCGATGAAGGCAAAGTGCAGTGGTTAACGTGGGCAGGGGGAGCATCCAGGAGGTGATGTTTGTTTAAGTTGAGGGTTCTGAGAAATACTCAGAAAATATGGACTGAAAAAGAGAGCTCATAAAAAGCAAGTGGGAAGACGTGAAGGGACTGTGCAGTGCATTGGAAAGCCCCTAAGGAGATTCAGGGACAAGGCACACTGATCAGAGTCACTTTTTCCTGTCTTCCATACAGCCTTTCCCAAAAGGCTGGGGAGCTCCACACATAACTGCACTAAGATTAGTTAGGTTTGATTTGGGTGGAGTTATGTTCCCGCTCTAGAAGCACATCTGGCCAGCATCAGCCGGTGACACAGGTGGTTTCTGGTGGCCACTGGCTAGGCTTATTACCACTTCAGGGTTGGCAAGTGATGATGTTTGCACTCTTATTTATGACTAGAACTCTTTTTCCAAAGAGGAACTTGTACTGCTTCCTTAGAAAAGGCGGGACAAGTACTTCCAACCAAGCCTCTCACATTCCACTTCATTCTTTCAAAATGGGCTCCATCCTACAGCTTGTAAGGAGCCTGGTTGCAGGTGTTGTATGTTTGGATGCAGTGTAAGTTGTTGTAAGCTCCTCTGTTTTGATTTGTTTCAATTTGCTGCTGTTAACTTTCTCATGGAAGTTTAGATCACTCCATTTCTAGTCAGTTCTGAGATGACTCAAAAGCCCTTTTGATACGAACTCCAGTTGCTTTAGTAACTCATTTGCTTCTAGTATGGAAAAGTACTAAATATATTTCTTGTCTCAAATTGATATTAAGTCACTTGTCTCCAGTTCCTCAGTTCTTTTCAGTATTGAACAGTCCAGAATCTGGGTAGAAGGAGATACCCATGAAAACTAGATTTATTTTTGTCTCCTTTTCTTCCACACCAAAGATCCTGACTCTTTTTTTTTTTTTAAGATTTATTTATTTACTATATGTAAGTACACTATAGCTGCCTCCAGACACCCCAGAAAAGTGCATCAGATCTCATTACGGATGGTTGAGAACCATCACGTGATTGCTGAGATTTGAACTCATGACCTTCAGATGAGCAGTCAGTGCTCTTAACCGCTGAGCCATCTCTCCAGCTCAGAGATCCTGATTCTTAATAACATAAGTGTAAATTATGATTTTTCTACTCACAATGTATAAATCATAAATAATATTGCTAAAACAATACCAATAGTGCCCAGAATTGCTAATATTTCTACTGAAAATTGCGTCTGTTTGTTTTTCTGACATTCCTACTACAAGCTCAGATTACAGTGCTTTGCACTGAATGTAGGTTTTTGTTTTTGTTGTTGTTGTTGTTGTTGTTAAGAGTATAGCACAGGGGCTGGGGAGATTACTGGGTTGGTAAGGTGTTTTCTGTGCAAGCGTCGAGAGGAGCCAAGTTTGAGCCCTAGAACCCACGTACAGAAGCTGGGTATGGTGGTGCAGGCTTGTGATCCCAGTACTGCGGAGATAAAAACAGGAGCGATCTGGAGACTCACTGGTCAGCCAGCCTAGCCTGACTGAGCTGCTGAGCTGCTGGCCTGCTGGCCAGTGAGACAGCATGTCTCAGAAAACAATGTGGGCAGTGTCTGATGAGCAGTAACTGATGTCAACCTCTGATCTACACATCTTACACCCACAGATATCTACATACATGTTCACATGTACACACACATGCACAAAACATTGCAATAAGTAGTCTTTATGTACTCTTATGTATGTGACAGAGTCATTCATTTTCTTTTGATTCTTAGGATAGCTTCTAAAGATTAATGTATAGATAGAATTACATAAAGTAAATTACATAATGACTCCAGGTCAGATCCATGTAAAGAGTTAGTTGAAAGAAGTTTAGTGTTCCATTTTCTCTACTATATTTTCTGAGTAATTATCCTCCAGTCCTGCCTCATCCCCAGTTTTTTTTCTTCTTTTCATTTTGAGATAGGGGCTCAGGTAGCCCAGGCTGGCATCAAAGTTGCTATGCAACCTCTCATGTGCTGGGATGACAGGTGTGTACTATCATGCCTGGCTGGAATAACGTTTCCACTCAGTAAGAATTTAGTTTATTGACTTATCTAAATAGAATTGCTGGCATCTCTAGCTGCATATGAATCAAAAGATGGCCTAGTCGGCCATCACTGGAAAGAGAGGCCCATTGGACTTGCAAACTTTATATGCCCCAGTACAGGGGAATGCCAGGGCCAAAAAAATGGGAATGGGTGGGTAGGGAAGTGGGGGGGGGTATGGGGGACTTTTGGGATAGCATTGGAAATGTAATTGACGAAAAGATGTAATAAAAAATATTTAAAAAACCCCACAAAACATACTCACATAATTGCCTATAAACCACTCTTTGTCTCCTAAGTATGTGTCCAAATCTTTCAGAAGGCGAGGTGCTTGACGTGTGAGCAATTCATTGAACATCCGCTCCTAGGAGACAGCAGACGTCCTTGTGAATAGTGAGAAACAGCAGAGCAATTTGAACAGCGAGCGAGGAGGACTGAGAGCGGCTAGGCGTTTGTTTCGTCATAGTTATGACATGGCTCAATCATAGATTACTCAAGCTTTAAAATTACATTTATTTTGTGTGTTTGCTGTGTACACAGGTGTACACATGTGCCACCGAGCCTGGTGGCAACCAGAAGGCAACTTTCAGGAGTCAGTTCTGTCCTTGCACCCTTGCTACTCAGGATCAGAAAGGATCAAACCCTTGCTACTCAGGTTTAGAAGCAAGTATCTTTTACCAGCTTAACCATCTAACCAACCCTATTGCTCATTTTTTTTTTAAAGATTTATTTATTTATTTAATGTAAGTACACTGTAGCTGTCTTCAGACACACCAGAAGAGGGCATCAGATCTCATTACAGGTGGTTGTGAGCCACCATGTGGTTGCTGGGATTTGAACTTGGGACCTTCGGAAGAGCAGTCGGGTGCTCTTACCCACTGAGCCATCTCACCAGCCCCGCTATTGCTCATTTTAAAGTATTTTTGCCATCAGTTTCAATATATATTTTCATGGTGAATGACATCACACAGGATATTTTCATACAAACATTTTATACTCATGTATTATATATATATGCATATATATACACATCATATTTTCTGCATCCATTTCTATATTTTAGACAGGCAGGTTCTATCACTTGTCTACTGTGGACACTGCCATCATAAACCTCAATGGGCACGTAAGTGTCTGCGCTGTGGTGATGTAAATACTTGAGAGGCATTATAGGGAAGTCATGCTAAATCTGAGTTTAGTTTATGAGAAACACCTATGATATTTGTTTATTGTAATGAAAAGCTATTATGTTTTTAGACGTCTGAAATCCCCTTTTAACATAAGGCCCTTATAATTATGTAGCTCAACTGAAGGAAATAGATGCACAGCAGTCTATGAGTCTGGGTGGTCCAGTTTGGGTTTCCTCCTCATTACTACACCTGATGGGCATACTAGGCCATAATGAATCATGATACCTGTGGTGGTTTGCGTAGGTATAGCCCCATAGACTCATATGATTGAATGCTTAACCCATGGCGAATAGTACTATTAGGATGTGTAACCTTGTTGCAGGAGGTGTGTCACTGTGGGGACAAGCTTTGAGGTCTTATATACTCAAGCTATGTCCAGTGACACAGTCTTCTCATGCTACCTTTGGATCAAGATGTAGCACTCTCAGCTCCTTCTCCAGCATCTTACCTGCCTGCATACTGCCATATTTTCTATCAGGACAATAATGGACTAAAGCTCTGCAACTGTAAGCCAGCCCCAATGAAATGTTTCCCTTTATAAGAGTTGGCAATGGTGTCTCTTCACAGCAATGGAGCCCTAAGACAACACCCATGGGACCTAAGGCTGTCTCCTCCTTGACAGCCACTGTGCCTTAGCATGAGCTTTGTCTGCCTTGCATATTATCTACAGGACCTACCAACCACTCCTTTCTGATAATATATGTAAGGTACCATGAAGAAACAATATCCTGAGAAAGGAAGATACATGCAGGACACCCATAAAACAGATGAGTGCCTTTATTACATAATTATGTTTTATTTTGTCTCTGAGAACCAAGTCATCACTCAACCCTCTTTCTTACTGAGAATTGTGTGCTTGCCGACATGGTGGTGCACCCTGTGATCTCATCTCCCTGGATTAGTTCGAGATCAATATGAATATTAGTCAAGGCTAGCCTGTATCTCCTGGACAGCTGGACCCAGTGGGGTGCAGGATGTGGTTGCTCGAAAGTTTTGCAAAGGCCATATGTACTTTCTAATGGTCACGTCCACATTGTCAAGTCCAAATAAAACCTTACAATATTCACATTATTGATCACTCCTTTAGCTCAAATTTTCTTTATAATTTGTCAAATTATTTCCAACTAATAATATTTAAATTACTACATACAGAATAATCATTTCTTAAGGTTCATTTTTAAGTAATAGGAAGAAATATAATTGTTATATCTTTTGTCTTTATGTGTGTGTGTGTATGTGTGTGTTTGCGTGTGTGTGTGTGTGTGTATTTGAAGTACTGGAGAGGCTTTAGGCATTCCAGAAATACTTTGTCACTGAACTAATTAACATATATATATATATATATATCCCTATGTCTGTTTCTTGTTAAATCTAGGTGGCCACTCTTTGACTTGCTGGTCTCTGACATTTCTGCTTTCCTCTTCAGGAACGTTGTGAACTGGGTTTTGCCCCTAAGAAGGATATAGAAGGTTGTCTGTTTCTCACGGTTTCCAAATCCTCGCTGTCATTCTCTTTTATTGTTGAAACTGCAATTTCAGAATTACGGCTCCCCTGCTAGTCCTCCCACCTGCACACTGCTCTTCAGATGACAAAACCCACATGGGCACACTGGGTAGCCAAAGAATAAGTACTCCTAATAAGTTCAAGGGAAATTCTGGTGACCAGTTTTCACAGACATATTCTTTCATCTAATCCTTTAAAATTGGAAATGGAATTTTAGCCACAAATATAGAAATAACAGCAATTACTGTATTTCATGCTTTTCTTCAAGCACAAAAATGACAATTTTTTTCAGTGAGTCTAGTGTGATGCAACCCCACATCTGTAATCCCTACACTTGGGAAACAGGTTCTGGGGAGCTGCAAGCCTAGCCTGGGCTAAATAGCAAAACCCTCTCTCACTAAGAAGAATAAGTTGGTATTACTATCTTACTGCAATATTTTGATTTTGAAAATGCCGCCTGACCACAAGGTGGCAGCAAGTGACCCTGCTGCAGAGATAGAGCAAAACACACTTCATTGATGATGTAGTGGGAGCTATTAGCAATGCCTCTGAAATAGGATCTTTTGTATAATTTTTTCCTGAACCTGCGTTTCTATGCTTTCTAAACCTGGTTTTAGACATGTAAGAGCAGTGACCACCGTGTTATGCACAAAGCTGGAGTATAAATTTTATGAGCAATGGCCAGAGATAGTCTCCTGGGATGTGCCCTCTGTCAGGGGTCCTTAGCCATAGAAAAGTAGAAAATGAGAGACCAGCCAAGAAGGAGGCAGACTGCCTTGCAGTGGGCTCTTTGACATCATGACACAAATATTTATACATTTTCTTTCTATAACTGGGAACATGATGTATTTGTGTATTTATATTGACATGTAAAATAGATGTCACACCTGACAAATATAAGAGCAAACTAACACTTAACTCTATAATGTCTAATTGTACTGGCTGAGGTTTAGTGAACTCTTTCCACCTTGTCACATGCTATACTCTATCACTGGGTGCTCCCAACATTCGTCAAAGGAGAGCCCCTTTGGTCTACACTTCACACTCAGAGTTTCAACTGTGATAAGGAATTGCACTGGTAAGAAGGCAACAGGGTTCAAGCCCATCATATATATTTTGGGCAGAGCCAAAATATATTATGTCAAAAAGTCTTTTTACCCTTCTGTCAACAAAACTGAGCTTTTCAAGACTTTGTCCTGGAGAGTGTTCTCTCTCTCTCTCTCTCTGTCTCTTTCTCAGTCTCTCTCTCTCTCTCTCTCTCTCTCTCTCTCTGTGTCTGTCCATAAATTATTTGTTCAAATATCTCCAATCAGAAGATCTTAATCATGTAAACAGTATCACAATGCAGGTGATAATGAAAAGGTGAAAATTTAGAACTCAAGCGTCCACGAGTCAAGCTGAGGACGTCCTCTGAAAGCACAATCAAACCAAACCAAAAAAACCCAAAACAAAACAAATAATGGGAGGTGGAAAGATCTTAGCCTCCCAGCACCAGAGGTACTGGGTGACAAAAAGAATAAAGGAGATAGTGAAGTCACTTTAAAAGATTTCAAGGATATTTAAACTTTTCAAAGTGTCAGACTGAATGGACCCATACAGGATGGTGCCAGACTAGAAGGATGGTTCACTTTATAAGATGCCTGCTGCTCAACCATGTTGACTTAAGCTTAGATCTCTAATGCCCACAGATAAGCCAGGCTCTCTAACACACAGCTGTAATCCCAGCACTGAGCAGCAGGAATGGAAGGGTGTGTGTGCTTTGGTGGTCTGTCAGTCTAGCTGAATTGGTGAGCTCCAGATTCAGCAAGTGTCTCGGTCTCAATCAGTAAGCAGGGGAAGGATTGAGGAAGCAATTGGTCGTCAATCTCTGGCCTACACATACATGCGCACACATATGTGCACTCACACACAAGAAAGAAAACAAGATGGCACCAAAACACCATTTCTTTCATATACTTGTATATATACATATGTGTATATGTGTGTGTGTGTAAAATTTGTTTGCTTGTTTTGTGAGATAGGCTCTCGCTACATAGTCTTGGTTGGCCCAGAGCTTTCTATGTAGACCTGGAGTAGAGTTCCAGGTCTACATAGAAAGAGATCTGAAATCGCTTCTCAGCCTTTTGGCTAAGATCGAGTGTAGGAAGAGATCTGCTTGCTTCTGCCTCCAGAGTACTGGGGTTAAAGGTGTGTTCCTATATAAGCAACAAAACTCACCATTCTAAACATTTAGAACTTTAAGGAAAATAATTAGATTAGCCAAACTTGCCAACAGCTGAGAGCCTGCTGTGACTTCAAATGCTAGTGGAACACTGCTTGCAATATAGGTGTCCTTACCAATGGTCTTAGGGTTTCTAGTGCTGTGATAAGCACTATGCCAAAAGAAACAGAGAAAAAGCTTTAATTTCATTTTATAGCTCTCAGGTTATACTCTATCACTGATACCATTCAGGATAGGAACTCAAGGCAGGAGTCTGGTAGCAGGAACTGAAGCAGAAGCTGAAGTCATAGAGGAGAGCTGCTTATTAGGTTCTATGGTTTTCTAGTCTGCTTTCCTATAGAACCCAGGACCACCTACCCAGGGATAGCCCCACACACAACATCAATTGATAATTAAGAAAATACCCCACAGCTCTTCCAGCAGGAAACTGTGTGGGTGGTGCGCAAAGGACCCAGGCATCTCCAACAACCTGGTGCTGATGCTGCAGCCTCAGCAAGTTCTCCTTGGCAGGAAGAAGAGGAGCTGACTGCTGGAATGGCTTCAGGGGAAGCACAGGAAGGGAGAGACCACTGAGGATGGGGCTGAGAGCTTTAGGAAGAAGGCAGTCTGACCGTGGATGCACTGCTCAGGTGGACCACATCTCGTTTGAGATTGTGGTTTCCCTTAACCTGTTGAACATCCATATCCTCTCTACGGAGCATGTACACAGGGCATGCAGAGAGTGAAGAAGTGTGCCCTTAGTGGTTCCAGCTTGGCCAGGTTCCCTTTGCTGACATGTGACCTAATGACAGCTACTGGTTCCTACTCCTGCTTCAGAAGAAGTTGTTCCAAGGGCACTTCAAGTTCCAGGATCAGGACATCATCCTCAACTACTCCCTGTGTGAGGTGGATGAATTCTAATACAGAGGTCTGTCTGGTTGTGGTGGCTCAGGTTGTTACACAGTCACACGCTGTTCAAGGCACCACAAGGAGGGCATTTTCTCTCTGCAAAGTGTTGGGGTTGAAATGTGAAATGCCATTGGTACCATATTTGTTTGAACACTTTATGCCTACCTACTGGTCCTGTTTTAAAAGGATATGGCACCTTTAGGAGACAGAGCACTGACAGGGGAACCGAGTCACTGGGGATTGGAGAGATGGCAAGTGGGCCTTAAGGTTTTTTTTTTGTCTCGTTTTATTTTTCGAGACAGGGTTTCTCTATGTAGCCCTGGCTGTCCTGGAACTGGCCTCGAACTCAGAAATCTGCCTGCTTTTGCCTCCCAAGTGCTGGGATTAAAGACGTGTGCCACCAATGCCTGGCTTTGGCCTTAAGGTTTTATAGGTGAGCCCCACTTCTGTCTGCTGTGCTTCCTGACTGATGCGTGACCAGCCACCTCATATTCCTGTCACTGTGCCTTATCTGTATGATGGACAGTATTGTCTCCATGTATGAGCCAATGCAAACCCTTGCTTCCCACCTTGCCCCGTCCAAAAAGAAAGAAAGAAAGAAGAGAGAGAAAATGTCCCCACAGCATTTCCTAGAAGCCAATCTTATGAAGGCATTTTCTTAACTATGGTTCCCTCTTCTTATGTGACACTATCTTGTGTCAAGTTGACAAAACTCAAACCAAAACCCAACCAAGACGTCAACCAACCAAGCTATGGAACCAGGTGAGAAAACTGAAAAAGTGGCAAACTTTACTAAAGCTCCAAGTGTTTGATCGCCTGTGATCAGAAACAATGCGTGCGCTGCATTGTTTCCCAAATTCACAGGAGTCTGGAAACAGGGAAGGGCCAAAAGAGACCTTGGGAATGTTAATGAAGACCTTGGGTGGTAAGTGTATGTGATGGTTTGTATATTCTTGGGCTAGGGAGTGCCACAATTTGGAGGTGTGGCCTTGTTGGAATAAGTGTGACCTGGTTGGAGGAGGTGTGTCACTGTGGGTGTGGGCTTAAGACCCTTACCCTAGTTGTCTGGAAGTCAGTCTTCCACTAGCAGCCTTTGGATAAAGACATAGAACTCTCAGCTCTGCCTGCACCATGCCTGCCTGGATACTGCCATGCTCCCACCTTGATGATAATGGACTGAACCTCTGAACCTGTAAGCCAGCCCCAATTTAATGTTGTTTTTATAAGACTTTCCTTGGTCATGGTGTCTGTTCACAGCCTTTAAACCCTAACTAAGATAGTGTACATCACATGTGTTAGGGCAAAGGGTACTGAAGCAGTGAGTGACATAGATGCAGAAGTCCACACATCCTCCTGCCTTCACATCTTAGTGATGTAGCCTTTGAAGTGCTAGAGGACGTGCTCAAATAATGGAATATATATGAAAGCAGGCATCACCTGGGAAACAAGACTCAATCCCACAAGAAAAGCTTGTCTGGGGTAAGGAAGGCCAGAGACAACAGCTCTGTGGAAACCCACAGAGCTGCTGGGCACAGGAGGTCTCCAGGTCAGAGATCTCATTAAAGAGCCAGAGAGGCAATTGTGCCCAGAAGACAGTGGAGAGAACGGGCAATCTGAGATCCTTGAATCTGAGGGAAACCTTATCAGACAGTGTGGAAAGTTTCAAAAAAAAAAAGTAAAAAGATTTAGGCATAGAGGAGGAAATAGAAGAAAAAGCATTACTCCAGTATACAGTCTCTATGTATTTCCATAGACAAACCAACATAATTATAGAATATCAATTTAGCACCAAGATCTTTTCACATCACCATGTTGCAAGTTTAGGGAAAAGGAAATAAGAGAAGATGACAAAGGAAGAAATCCAGGTTAGATGTGGGGTGCACAGCTGCAATTGCAGCACCTGGAGTATGGGAGCAAAAAGCAGGAATTGCAGGTCATTCTCAGCTACATAGCGAGTTAGAGGCTAACGTTGGGAAAAAAAAAGTGGGAAAAAAAATGAAGAAAGACAGATTCTTATGGCTTCTATAAGGAGTTTATAAGAACTGTGTAAAATCGATAAGTGCTATTTGTGTATGTTACAGAAATATGGTGGTACACATTCTGCAGTCTACAAAATGAGACACCATTTCAAATGGAGAAATCAGACATACAAACACACAGACACAGATGTCCCTCACACCGAGACAGACAGACAGACAGACAGACAGACAGACACACACACACACACACACACACAGAGAGAGAGAGAGAGAGAGAGAGAGAACTAGCTCATTGGTGAGATGCTTCCGTAAGTAAAGGCACTCGCCCCCCAAACCCCCAAGCGTAATGATCTGAGTTCGATCATTACCTACACGGTGGAAAGAGAGAACTGATTCCTGAGAGTTATCCGCTGAGGTCACATACATGCTACGGCTGGCATAGGCTTGTGCAACAATAAACATGTGCCCACAAAACCAGTGATTAGAAAGAAAGGAAGGTGTGTTTGTCAGCAGAAGATAGCCAAAAGCATTAAAGCTGGGTCTGTAGGCCTGGAGGGAGAGTTCTGTGGCTTCAAAGCACTGACAGCTCCTGCAGAGAACCTAGGTTTGGTTGCCAGCACCCACGTACCAGCTCACAACCATCTGGAAGTCTGGTTGCAGGGAATTCGAAACCCTCTTCTGGTCTCTGCAGGATCCTGCACGGACATGGAACCCATACACTCACAAAGGCTCACGAACACAAAATTTAAAAGACTATTTGAGGTGGAGTTAGCAAAGAGTATGGCAGGAAAGTGTATGACCTTGCTTTAGAGTCTACTGTAACTTCTTTTTAAAAAGTACAAATTTATATCACACAGATTGAAAATGGCCTTTAGAGCCCGAGAATGTGATTTCTGGAGGCACTAGAAGGTTACCCGCAGGAATGATAACAGGTTCATAACATTACTTTTAGATCTTGATCTTTCTCTGCCCATGGAAAGAGTGACATGAAGTCATCCAGTGTGTCCACCACTGCATCAGCTTGGCATTGCTCCAACGCTGTCTTCCCAGCCAAATCTATGGGATAGGAAAAGGCCATTTTGCATATATCAACACACTCCATTTACACTACTACTAATGTATTAAATAGGCAACATAGTCACACTTTAGAAAATCCAAACAGTATATATAAAACAGTTGTGCGTCAGAAGACAGAGGTTGGTGGTGGAGCTGGGGGCAAATTCTAAAATCCTGTACTCCGTCCTTCTTTGTACAGCCTGAAAAACTCCAATCAAAATCTGGACCCAGCTTTCATCATAAAATTTCAACTTTAAAAATAGTAGTACCTTAACCCTGGGAAACAAAATGCCTCGATTGACAGCCAGACAGGAGCTCGCTCAGTCATGGAACACTAAGTATCTCAGCTTGAAGCTAGATAGGAGATAACCTTGGCAACTACTGCTGCATCTGGGAGCGCGGGCTCCTGATGGTCAAAGTGTGGTTAAGCTGCCTGCTGAGGCTACTATGCATTCTTTCTTGTTTTTGTTTGTTGGCTGGCATGTTCCTCCCTGTTGCCACATTCCCTTCAGACTGAAACATTTTCTTCAGAAGGAAAGCAGAGGATCTAGCCTCGGGAGGTAAACAAAAAAGAAAATTGGGATTAAAAAGGAAAAAGAAAAGTTACAAAAACTTGCAAGATTCTTAAGACATTTTTTAAATTTACATTTTTATGTTCATGTGTGTATGCAACTATTCAAGTACTTGTATATGCAAGCACTCCACGTGCCAGCAGTTCAGAAGTGCCTGTTGAATCACCAAGTGGAGTTATAGACAATTGTAAGATGCTACATGGGTGCTGGGAACACAGCTCTGGTAGAGCAGCCAAGTGCTATTAATTGCTGGGCCACTTCTTCAGCCCCAATTTACAAGATCTTCAAAGCCTTTAATATAAAAAAGAGTAAGCACTGACTGAGATTTCTTTAAAGTTTTCATCATTTTTTTTCTAAGAAGTCATTGATCTTTCTAATCTTCACCTCTCTGGTGTCAACTGGTAATGACTCAGTGTTAAAGTCTTTTAAAATTGACTCCTTTTGTATAGCGGTATCAAATTATGAAACTCAAGGAAATCTACACTGCTGATGCAAGGCTCAGATAAACAACTCCAAGGTGAAGCTGCTCAGGGGAGAAAGAACATGCTTGCTTCACTTACTTGGAACTCTTACCTGTGATTTCCAAGAACTGATTCTCCTCACTAGCCTGAAAAAGCCTGTCACAGTCTGTCCCCTCACTTTGCCCAGCAGCCCTGGCTTGACTTCTGTGATCCAGGGTTTGGCAGTTACTATGCATCAGGTGATGCCTTGGTCCTACATTTCTACTTCTAAGCTGCAAGCATCTCTCAATCCTCTTTGAAAATACTTCGAGCTTTCTTCCTTCCTGAACTTCTGGCATCCAATTACCCAGAAGCCACACCTCAAACCTATTGTTCCCTGAGGACAAGGCTCTGACTGTGAGCAGGGGCCCTACAAAAGCTCAGAAGCTCCAGTGTGTTTTTAAAAAAGAGAGACTCCTCTCATGGCTGGAAAACCGTATCCGGTAAGGGGTATTGCAATTGAGGAAGGTCTTTACAAAGAACCGAGAAGACCAGAGTGCTAGTGCGCTAGTGGGTGTTTGTGACACCCGCCCTCTCCCTGCTCCCCAGTGCTCTCCTGAGAATGGCAAAGCCTGTCTCCTGTGCCTTTTTGCCCTTCTCTGCTGCCCAACCCTACAAAGGTTCTGCATACTTTCTCAGAGCCTCCGCACTCCTCTTTCTGAGTTACCTCTACTGTGGGTCGAGCTGTCAGGCCAATCAGGAAGAAACTATCACCAGAATAATTGTCCTCTAGTCATGCCTGACCATGCTAGGGAAGTCCATGTCCTGGATCTTCTAACCAGGGTCGGTGCATTATGCTAAGTGACCCTCCTTCTGTACCCTACGGCCATGAAGGGTTTTGTTGTTGTTTCCTTGTGACTGTTTACTTGCAGTGCTGAGAGTCTGGTGAATTTAAGTGAGGTCCATTTGCCGTCTTCCTCAGCACTATTAGGAAGTCCCTAATAATGTAAACTTTTCAGAGGCCTCCCTGCATCAAATCTGGCAGCAAGGAAGAGTGCATGGGTTCTATGCAGCCCCCAGGAAACCTTGCTGCACATAAAGGGTGGTGACCTCGGAACAATAGGTATCCTCTGAGACTCCACCCAAATACAATTTCCTCTTTTAAGCCCAACGCCCATAGTCATATTCCATCTCCTCTGACTCTTCTCAGGCCTTCACTTGTCGAAATATCTGCTAGTACACCTTTTCCTGTGCTTAAACTATTTAAAATTAATTTTATTTTATGTGTATTGTTATTCTGTCCTCATGTTCACAGTGTGTGAGCCTGGTGTCCACAGAGGAGAAGAAGTCATGATCAGATCAACCAGATCTGGAGTTACGGATGGTCGTGAACCACCATTTGGATGCTGGGATCCGAACCCAGGCCTCTGCAAGAACAGCAAGTGCTCTAATTGATGAGCCAAGTCTCTAGCTCCGTGTTCATGTTTAAAACAAATAACTTTGTCTCCCAAGTAGAGTCTAATCATTATGGGTCACCTGGGTGCTCAGTTTGCTTGGATAGTGTGGTGGTAGCAGTGGGGTGGAGTGGACAGTGCTAATTCTAGTAGATTAAATAATCTACTAAAAGAAAAAGATCTTTAAAAGAAGCCCAAAGTTACTGTTTTACTTTTTTTTTTTTAAGTGGGAAGAGCAGGAGAGGGGGAACAGGAAGTGGGGCAAGATGAGAGGAGGGTTCCCTCTGTTCACTGCCATGGTGAGGCGTTAAGGAGACCTCAGGCCACACCCAGTAGAGGTGAGGATGCCACCTTCCTATGTTTTTCAACACTATCAGAATGAAGGACATGGAACTATGATCCCAGCAGTCCAAGTTCCACACTTCCTGTGATGTATGCATTTTTGGCTATTTTTGTCTGAATCATAATATTTGATACTAGCTTGACATACCAATCCAGTTTTCCAGCTCTATTCTAGAAAGGATATGATGGGAATGTGGTACAATATAGGATGGGATAGATAGAGTATAAAGTGTGATTACTGATGTGGTAGCACATGCCTGTAGGCGGATACAGAAGGATACAGCATTTAAGGCCAGTGTGGGCTATAGAGCAAGTGCCAGGCAAGTCAACACTACATAGTAAGACCTTGTACATAAAAATATAAAATAATAAAATGATATAGCCATCTAAAACATTCACACTAATATAGATGATACATTTATACTGTTCTAATCTTCATAGCCATTCTTAACTGCATCATGGTTAAATAGTACAGCTGTTAAAGAAATACTAAAGAAACATCACATTTTTTCAGTTATTTAAGGCCTTAACTACTAACGAGTGTATTACCTGTGTTTTTGGTCAAATATCTTGCTATTGCGAGGCTCTGGTGAAGTGTAAGTCCTTCCACCTCCAAAACAGGGATTTTGCCAAATGGAAGAGCTGAAACAGACCAAGTGGAGGCTCAACTTCAGAGCACAACAAAAAATGATGGAAGCTCAGAACACAGGAACAAAAAAAAATCATTTAAGATGGCCTAGTCGGCCATCACTGGAAAGAGAGGCCCATTGGACTTGCCAACTTTATATGCCCCAGTACAGGGGAATGCCAGGGCCAAGGGGTGGGGGTGGGTGGGTGAGGGACTGGGGGGGGAGTGTATTGGGGACTTTTTGGATAGCATTGGAAATGTAATTGAGAAAAATACCTAATTAAAAAAAATAAAGTCACTGAAATTCTTAAATACAGAATGTGTGTGTGTATATATGCAATATACATATATATGAATTTTAAAATATACTTACTTTAAAAAACACTATACTGTTTGATCTCTATCCAAGTCCCTCAAAACATCTCTTAAAAGGGACAATTTCACATTCTCTGGTGCAGTCTTTACATGTTGGTAGCTTTGAAAACTGGATATAAAGTCAGAGAACTGTTTGTAAAAATCATGTTTATGGGTGGGGCTGTGTAGCTCAGTTGGTAGAGTGCCTGATTGTTATGCACAAGCCCCTGCAAGTCTCTGGGTTGGATCCCCAGCACAGAAAAAACAGGGTGGGCTGGTTAATGCCAGTAACCTTAGCACTTGTGAGGTGAAGCCAGGGCGATCATGAGTTCATGATCATTTAAAACTTGACACTGTGTTTGGACAATGTGAGAACTAGTCTCAATTAAAACAAATAAACAAACAATAACACAAATGCTTACTGGGATACCACAGGCTCCATTGTCTCATGATAGATTGACTTATAAATTTACTACTTTTTAAAAGACTTATTTTTATTTGTTTCTGTGTTATGATTGTTTTGCCTGCAAGTATGCAATTGCACTATGCATGTGCAAGTGCCTTTGGAGGCCAAAAGAGGGACTGAGATCCCCTTGGAACTGGTTACAAATGTCTGTGAGCAACTACGTGGGTACTGGAAACTGAACCCCAGCCCTCTGTAAGAGCAGCAACTTTTCTTAAGCACCTCACCCGTGTTTTAAAGCTTCATTAATGTCATGATCTCAAAACAGATCACATAGGTTACTTTAAAACATATTCCAACAATTACAGAGTTTGACTTACACAGGAGCTAAGAAAGTTCTAATTCTAATCTTATTTTGATGAAGAGCAATTTGAAGGATACAGTAAAAGATGGAGGCATTTTGTACAAATATAAGTTCTAACAGATAACAATACTTTACCACTAAATATCACTTTTTTCTTTTACTGGAACTTTTTACTTTTCTAAGAAAGCTTTATTATAGAAAATTAATAAAATTTAAAACAAAATATTTCTACTAGATAGCTATAGTGACTGTAGTATTCTAATTAATTTTCCATATTGTGTTAGTTAACCTTGTCAACTTGATTAGATTGAGAGAGGACTACATTCCTATTTACATCTTTCCGTGAGGGTCTTTCCACAGATGATCAGCTCATGAGTATGTGATCCAGTGAACAGTTTTTTCTACTGAGTCTAGCTTCAGATGTGCTGTTATGATGTAGTAGACATGTAGGAAGTAGGGCCTCGCTGGCGGAAGTGGACTGCGGGCAGCCTTGCCTTCCATCTTAGCTGTAGTGTCCTCATTACTTTGTCCCTGCTCCCAGGTTTCATCTGATGAGCATCTCTGCTCCATCACACCCTTTCTACCCTGAAGTTTTTCTTCCTCAGGGCCCAAGCAGTGAGCTGACAGCAGAGAAATCTATAAGTATACCCTACTTCCTTCCCTCATTTCTGTCACAACCGTGAGAAACTAACACAAATGTCAAAAATAAACCATAACTTATATGATATTATACAAAGTTCTTCTTTTCACTTGATGGTAACCTTGAAACTTTCTGAATCAACGGGACACCATCTTTTCAAGGACCATGATGTGTATAGCCATGTGTACTGGCTCCAACTTCCCAGATAGTTTCTTAGGTTTGAGGTAGTTATGTTGAGCTAATTAGATTTGAGCGTAATTAGTTTGGAAAGAAGCAAAAACAATAAAGTCATAAGTCAAGGATCCCACACAAGGACTGGGACCAGGCCTTTATACACACATTGGGTGAGTTCAAGGTAAGGTGCTTTCATTTTTCGAAGAAGCACAGCTTCGAGTACTGAGCCCGGGAGTACACCAAGTGCAATTCAAGGCCCTGAGCTGCTGTGAGCAAAACAGAGATCCAAATAAAGGGTGTGCCCTGAAGAGCTTCAATTTCAGCACTGGTGTAAACAAAAGGGAGGTGGTCTGTGGAGCTTGAAAGGGAAGCTTGAAGGTGGTATTGGAAATTTAACAGGCCCACCAGTCTTCAAGCATTCTACCCTGAGAGAAGGCTGTTAACTATGGACTCATTGTATAAACAAGGAACTGATGTTTGGGGAAGTTTATGTAAATTAGCAGGTCACACTCTTGGCAGGGGTGATATTCAACTGATGTCAGTGGCCCAGCTGTTTCTTATAGTTCTATGAGCCATTTATTGAGGAAGAAGATAAAAACCAGAGCATGCCCAGAGACCAGTCCTCATCTGTTTTGCTTACCTGAACAGCTGCGTGTCTCAGTGTTAAGCTCTGTGGGGCTGGGCTTCCATTTCACTGGCAAGCCCTGAAGTACACTCTCCCTGCATAAGGCTGAACAGTCTGTGACACTTACTTGGCTTGATTTTAGGCCAGTCAGCTTGTTCTATTCTGTGATCCTCATACTTTATGTCCAAATAAGCGAATATGTAGCGAATAATTTCGGCTCTCCCCCTCATGTTAAAATAAAGCAGTTTGTAGTTAGGCATGGTACAATTCTGGAAAGAGAAAACAAGGAAGGTGGCCTTTATTGTTTTCATTTTTAAAAAAGTCCTTTGATGGCTTCACAAATGTATGCAAATACTATGAGTTTTAGTCATTCTTGCCAATTAGTCTCTTTCATCCCTTCTGCCCCCACCCCTGAAACTGTTCTTTCTAACAAAGCTTGAATTCATTAATTGCTCAAAAACACTCAAAGGGAAACCACAGAAACTCATAAAAGTTTAATGGCTTATATTTAATAGATATAGCTATGTGATACGTAGCATTTTTATAATGCAGTTTTATAATGATCAGGCAACTGACAGTTTTACAGGAGACTGAATTCTAAGTTGCTCTAAGTTTTTGGACTAGCTTATAGAGATTCCCTAAATTTTCAAGTCAACTTTAAAACTGTAGCTATTAATATACATTTGGAAACTAAGACTTATACATGTAAAATTCTTAGTATACTACGAAACCGTTACTAACATTAATACTTATCTAAGCTCTTATGTTATAGACCAGAATAATCATTGACTAGCATACACTGATGCAATAATTGTAGCACTTACATGAAAATTGTTCATTTAAAATGGTGAATTAAAATGGTTTGTTTTAGGGGCTGGTGAAATGGCTTAACTGGTTGAAAGTACCTGCTGGGCAGACCTGAGTTCAAGACTTTGAACCCATGTAAAAAGGTCAGATGCAGCAACTCATGTCTGTGATCCTAGATCCAGCGCTGCTATAGTCAGATGGGATACGGAGGATGGACTTCAAGCTTAGTGTACGCAACAAGACAGATCTTGACTCAAAAACAAGATGGACAGAAAAACAATTCCCCCCAAATCCTGTAAACTTGCTAGCTGTCTAAGCCTGGTCACCTGCGCTCTATCTCCAGAACATTCATAAAGGTGAGGAGAGAGAACTGACTCCATAGAGATATCCTTTAACCTTCACATACACCTTACAGCACACACACGCACACACACACACACTGATTAATTAAAAATGTAAAGTGATAAAGATCCTTTAAATTATACATTATGAAATTATAATTCTCATTAGAGAAAGAAAATGTATTTGTTATAACCCTCATTTTATATATATATATATATATATATATATATATTTATTAGGTATTTTTCTAGTTTACATTTCCAATGCTATCCCAAAAGTCCCCCATACCCACCCCCCAATCCCCTACCCACCCACTCCCCCTTTTTGGCCCTGGCCTTCCCCTGTACTGGGGCATATAAAGTTTGCAAGTCCAAAGGGCCTCTCTTTCCAGTGATGGCTGATTAGGCCATCTTTTGATACACATATGCAGCTAGAGACAAGAGCTCTGGGGTACTGGTTAGTTCATATTGTTGTTCCACCTATAGGGTTGCAGTTCCCTTTAGCTCCTTGGGTACTTTCTCTAGCTCATATTTAAAAGAACAAAGTAGCTCACAGAGTGTGAAACTGTTTTTCCTAGTTGTAGTTCACACTGGAGCGTTTTTTGTAAAGATTGGTTATCATATATAAATATATATCTCCTTACATACATAGTATGTACTTGCAGATATATATTTCCATTGCATTAAAAATTAAATATACAACCATTTTCAGTCATATATCCATAAATAACAGTGACCACATTGTGAATTCTGCATAAAAGGGTTGTTTTATTGTTAATATGTGGTTATGTTATTTTATATTGTAGCTTACTTAAAGAAGACTATTAAATTTTTTTAGTTATCTGTGTTTCTCTGAAAACTTTATGCCATACGAGATTTGGAGATATAAGCACATCTGGTAGATGCGTATTTATCTCTCTAGAACATTCTTTCAGCAGTTGTAACATTGAAGAAGCTGCGCCTGCGCACTACACTCCTCAGTTCTTGTATGACTGCATTCTGTTTAAAGGAAAAGCTGCTTGTTCTACAGGAGCAAGATTCCCAAATTGTAGGCTTGTATTTTTGGGGTTATATATGTGTATTTTGGAAATATTAAAAATAGATAAGGATAAATGCAGAAGGAAGTAATTACTGATTCTAAAATATTTAATGTAATTTAATAAGGCTTTGCACAAAAATAAGGAATTCCAAGTCAATATGTCTATGAATAGTTTATGTAAGCTACTTAATACTAACTTTTGTAAAACTGTAAGATATGAAGTTATTATATACTCAAAGAAATTCCACAATAAACACTAAGAGAAGGCTTAGTGCCCTAGCCCCTAGCTAGAGTTTTTGTTTTTTGTTTTTGTGTGTGTGTTGTTTTCTTTCTTTCTTTCTTTTTTTTTTTTTTTTTGCCTCACTTCATCTCTGTGGCCATAATCCCTTGCTACTGAAGCAGGCCTGCCTCAACGGATAAATGTAGGATGTGTTCCCACCAAGTACATTGAAGTGCAAGGCCAGCAGAGAGCGAGCGAGCGAGAGAGAGAGAGAGAGAGAGAGAGAGAGAGAGAGAGAGGGAGACAGTGGGGGGGGTGGGGCAGTCAGTGATTTTGGGAACAGCTACCCCCCCCCCACGCTTTAGCTTCTTTGCCTATAAAAGTAACTGTATTGAAAATATTACCTAAAGAACACTGGAACTCAAGGAGCCCAGCCCCTGCTCCAGTTCCATGGCTGCTGGAGAGGCAGCCATTGTCTTCAGTGTTGTGGTCACCATGCTCTAGTGGGTAACCCCACAGCCATGTCCATGGGGCACCCAGATTAAATTCAGTGAGTCACTGAACAAAAACAGGAGAAACAAAGACACGGGAAAGTGGGAAAGACTTGTTCCCAGGAAGGGGCTTGGTGGGAGGAGAGGAAGGGGGAGGGCTGAATGTGACCTGAAGTTATTATACACAAGGATGAAATTGCCGAAGAATGAATTAATTTTAAAGTTTCCATACAGTATGTGACTTATAGTGTGAGATCAGCAGACACAAAAGGGAGGGAGGGAAACTGCAGAGTTCTTTGCTTCAGCGAAGGGTGTGAGCCAGATTTACATGATTTCAGTGGACTCAGGTCTTCAAGGTCATGTTATTTGAAAATTCACTCTGATGCTATCACAAAGACAAGAAAAACTGAAATGTAAGAAGAAAAGTTAAAATTTATGTGGTTAAGCTCAAAACCACGTGACAAACCTCAGCAAAAACTATTGCCAGCAAAAGGGTCATAACAACAGTAAAATAGTTGAAAAGCCTCAAGCTAACACTACAGTCTAACATTTAATGGGACACCCTTAGAACTGTGTGATGCAACCAAATAAAAAAGAAAGTAGAAACAAAGACTGAGTTGGCAATTAGCTACTGCTGTGGTTTTACAGGTGAAGTTCACTCAGTTCCAAAGGCAAAGGTGGCCTTATCTTCCATAAATGGCTTCAGATATGAGAACATTAGGAAAAAGGCAGACATTGTAAGAAAGTTCTATCTTGTCAAATGCTTTTTCCGCATCTAACGAGATGACCATGTGGTTTTTGTCTTTGAGTTTGTTTATATACTGGATTACGTTGATGGATTTCCGTATATTGAACCATCCCTGCATCCCTGGGATGAAACCTACTTGGTCAGGATGGATGATTGTTTTGATGTGTTCTTGGATTCGGTTAGCAAGAACTTTATTGAGGATTTTTGCATCTATATTCATAAGGGATATTGGTCTGAAGTTTTCTATCTTTGTTGGGTCTTTTTGTGGTTTAGGTATCAGAGTAATTGTGGCTTCATAGAATGAGTTGGGTAGAGTACCTTCTGTTTCTATTTTGTGGAATAGTTTGTGAAGAACTAGGATTAGAACTTCTTTGAAGGTCTGATAGAACTCTGCACTAAACCCATCTGGTCCTGGGCTTTTTTTAGTTGGGAGACTGTAAGAAAGTTCTAGATAATTTTGTTAGCATACATTTGAACATCGTATCAGTTACTCAAAATTAGTAGCGTATGAATAGACAGACATGCTGTGACAGAAGGATTGATGACAGGGTCACAGTGTCTTAGAAGATGTCCCTCTATTTGACAGAGTGCTGATGGGCAAAAGCAAGCCACACTGTAATCTCAACCAAGGCCAAAGGGGCTGACGGAATGGCTCTGGGCGTACGAGAGCATATTCCTCTTTCAGAAGACCTAGGTTCAATTATCCACAAATACACTGAGTGACACACAACTTCAGATCCAGGGGCTCTGCCGCCTTTTGGCTTCTGAGGGTATCTGTATTCATGTGCTCGTGCTGATACACATACACATAACTACAAATAATAAAAATAAATCCTTTTAAAAGACATTAAACATTACCATTCAATTGTGATCAGAATTCTTAAGGAAACAAAACAAAACAGAACAGAACAAAACAAAACTCCTTAGCTAACCAGGGATTGGGAAAAAGTTTCCAGACCTCACAAAGTCTCAACTAAAAGATTCGTCCAAATTTCACATGAATATGAATCTATAGATTCAGTTTCTTTCTTTTCTTTTCCTGCTTTATGTTTTATTCTAGAATTTCTTTTCCAATTTTTATTGATGATTTGGGAGTTTCATACAATGTACCTCATCACACACACTGCGCTGCCATTCTAGGTCCACCCCACCCTTGTGACCACCTATTCCACCTCCCCCCAAAGGGAAGAAGAACAAAAAACAACAATTAAAAAAAACAATCAAACTCAGTTTCTTTAATGTGGCATAACCATATGTATTACACCTCAAATCCCAAGCAGACCAGTCAGTTTAGTAAAAGAGGGTGGCAGCACATAATGTGAGGAGTATCAAGGGAGAAATGACTATTATCTACATTCAAAAGCGAAGACAGATCTGTCGGTAAACCTGACTGTAAATTTCAAATGACAGGTCAGCTGGAAGGAAATGAGCTGGGGGAGAAGTTCACCAAGCAGGCACTGGGGCTTGCGGGAAATGCCTTGTGAATAAGCTAATGTGGTGTTTGTTCAAGTCTAGAGATAGAAAGCCTCAAAGCAAAACTGATCATATGAACATTCTGCAGGGACATAAAGGGGCAAGATTAAAAGAATGCATATAATTAGACTCAAATTTGCCTCACACAAAAGATGTGGCCAAGCTGGGCATAGTGGCACATGCCTTTAACCCCAATCATCAGTAGGCAGAGGCATGTGAGTCTTTGTGAGTTCTAGGCCAGCATGGCCTATATAAACTCCAGAACAGCCACAGCTACGTGGAGAGACCTTGTCCCAACCAACCCAAATAGACAAAAACACCACTCCTGCTATTTGGCTCTGCTTTGACTGAACCTGATTTGAACAGAGCTGGAAACCTCTGGCATCATGCTGGCCTCATTTTTCCTGGTGGCTTCATTTGTGAACTTTCCTCTCCCATGCTGTTGCAAGAATGTCACATAGAGAAAATAGCGTTTACTCCTGAAGAGAACAAAAAAGTTTATCTTCTTTCTTAACACTCCAAGGGAAGTCATGCAAAGTTTCTGATTGAGTAGATAGATATTTGGAAAATTACATGAGCATTTCCTCAGCACATGGCTGAGCAGTAAAGGCCTTGGGCAACACAGGAGCTTAAATAGACTTCTAGCCTATTTAGAAGCTTTTGTGCTTCCACTCTATTAGGTTTGTAGCAATTTTTACTTTTCATAATATCGGTATTTCAGTTGATCATAAGAAATATGTGGGAGAGGTCAACATGGACACCTTTAATGTAAATATTAATAGAATGTGAATTGTGGTAAGATCACTTAAGTCTGATTAGACAGGTGTACTAGTTTGATTAAAATAATAAAGTTAAAAATAGTATAATATTTGTAGTCTGTATGCCTAAAAGATGGTAGAAATCCAAAGCCAATTCTCTGGCAGAAAGAGTCATCACCGATGACTAGTTGTAACAGCAATTTTATAATTTATTAACTGAACTCTTGTACTTCAATAAAAGATATCTGGAACTCAGAGATACTTGGGGTTTCCTGCCAAGTTCACACGTCCAGCAATTCTGCAATAGCTTGAGTCTGGAGTACACAACTGGAAGCGTCCCTGGTCTTGCCAACAGTCTTAACCCCACCCCACATGGAGTGGACACGGCACACTGTTTGCACCTCTATTTGTGTAGAGTCTGGTATTTTAAAATGCAGGAGCTGGATGCAGAGAGCAGCTGAGGAGCTACTGTCCACCGGACATCTTGCCCATGTTGGACATCTTGTCCGTGCTGGCATCTCGTAACAGCAGCCATTGCTCCCTAACAACTAGGGGATGGAGAGTGCAGGACTTCACGATTTCATAGTGCAAGGGGGGAGGGGAGTTTTAGTTCGGACCTGGACAATTTACTGGTAGGGAGTAAAAAGTGTAGATCAAAAAAGAAATAGATGACACTTTATTAGCTAAGTTGCTCATTTCAAACACTGGATGCCTAATTTTGAATCAGTGAACTGGGATCTCTATTTTCTATCAAAAAACCCCAGAGAAATGCCACTTTCGAGACTTGCCTTAAGTTAACATCTGAGCACAGGGAGTAGCTACACTGCTCTTTAGGATCATTAAGTTCAACCATCTGAACTGAAGTAAATCTTTTAAACCATCTCTACTGTCAAATGGTGAAAGAAGCAATTCTTGGACAAGCATAGACACATTTCAACAAAATATGCCTTAACATGATAGAATGTGATGCAAAAAAAGCCCCCTAACACACACACACATACATACACACACACACACACAGCACGCGAACACGCACATGCATGCGTGTGCACACATACACAAGGTTGTAGGGGCATAAATAAAAATTTATACTGCTTTACATTCTAAAAAAACTTACCAGGAGAGTTCTAAAGATGTTATCAAGGCTGATCAAGATGGGATTTTTTTTTCCCTTCAGGGGTGGTGATGCTCGGGGAATTTCTAGAAGCTTTTGGATCCACAGCTCTTACAGGTTGTCATCCGATTTCTACGCGACCATGTGTATATGAAAGCCTGGAGTGAACTGACGCTGTTAAGATGGAACATATAGACCACCGAACAGTCTCAAGCTGGGGAAGACGGGGAGAATCAAACAGAAAAAAGAAAGAGTTCGTGTCACTTACCTATGCAGAGAGCCTTTCCTGTGCCGTGTCTCCGTGTCTCAGTTCCTGTCTGTACAGTGGTTTCTGTGATGAGTGGCAGTCACAAGACAGTCAGAGGCCACTTCCTCCACCTAAAAGCCTTCCTGCCTTTCTCACATGAGATGCACGAGTCCAAAGTTCAGCCTGTAAAGAGCTCTGGGTAGCTTTTGTCATCATTTCAGAAGCTCTCTACATTAGTCCAACGTATTTGCATAAAGAGTAAAGTCGCAGTCACAGGTGCTTGTGTGTACAGATTGCTACAAGCTCTTTATTTTTAGACCACAGACTTCTGGGGAATGAGAAAACAAGCCCTGTCACGTTTTCTTACAGAGACAAAAGTGTCTTACTTCATTTCCCAGTCTCCCTAGAGACGCCTTTGCCCCGTGCCTTCTCAACCGCGTCCACCCCCAGCACACGCACTGTTTGCTCACTGTTTGCTCTTCATCATGACGTCTCTCACTGCACGATTTATTTGTTTGACCCCTGCCCTCACACAAGCAGTGTCTGTAACATCCAGTGCTTCAGTGTTCCCTCTTTTGCGCTTTCTCCCTTCTACAGGATTGTTGGACATGTCACATAGACCCTGATCTCTATCTGGTGGCTGAACGCTCTTCGCATTTCCGCATGGGTCAGACTTTTACAAGACTACATTTGCATGGTTGCTTGAGTTCTGTTTACACTCTTTTCTTGGAAGAGGTCCACAGTTTGAAAGAGTCTTAGTGCACAAGATTCAAATACTCCATGGGAGTACCTTTTTCTAGTAGGAACTCAGATCTGTCAGCTTTAAATTTTAACACAAGTTTAATTTCAGTAATAATATTAGCACAGCTTACTGAAAATGTCCAATAAAATATCTGCCTGTGCATCATGAAATCTGGAAGTTGCTCACTGAGACATTGAAACCACACGGTGCTTCTCATGTCCCCAGAACAATCATACCTAGGGGCAGCTCTTATCAACCATGTAATAAGATCCATTTCTTTTACTTTGAAAAAGAAAACAAAAAAACCTCCAATGATAAATAAATGAGAAAAATATAAATATACATAATATAAATATAAAAATTATATAAATGTAAATAATGTAAATACTAATTTGTAAAAAGTTTAAGAAGACACGAGTGCAGCCTCTTTTCTGCTCATTACAAGAAGCTAAATTGATGCTGTCTGAGGTGAGGTTAATGGACACAGTGATAAAGGCTCTCACTGAAAACTGTGTAAAATCTGCTGCAAAGTGAACGATGGTAGGGTTGTAGCTGGACGAGATCAACATCAGGACCAGATTATCCTTCACCAGTGTTTCATGGGGGCTTCTCTTCCACTGGATCTTATTTTAAATCAGCCCACGCATCATTTCTCCTTTATTTTGGTAAACAGGAAGTATTTAAACCCACCTGCTCCTCCATTTGTGGCCTCTGAGTTGCTGGGGAAGAAAGGTCTACAGAGGAAATCCACAAAGTTTCCTTTGTCAGCTTGGGTATCTTTTATTTAGTTTCCTACCATAATCAGTTACTTAGGAAACTAAAACTTGGCCCGATGAAGTATTCAAACTTGGGATGGAGGAGTCAGCAAGGCCAACAGTATTTGTTTCAATTTCTAAACTAACCGACTGGCTAAATGTATGGAAAACGAATTATTGTCTATTTTTCCAGATTTCAAAAAAGTGATTATACTGTTTTCTTTGCCTACCTCCTCAGACACTGTGAAGAACAATACAATTAAGACTGTGTATCTGTCTCCTTCCCAGCCTTATGGCTAAAAGAGAATTCTTAAATGTCAGCAAGTAAAAGTCATATAAATTCGCTGAAATGTTGAGTGCTCCCTGTAGGCCATGCATTGAGCACAGTCCTGGCCTGTGTTAGCTCCTCATCTCCATAAAGCATCACGCACAGCCTTGACTGTGGCACACAATGGACCAGAGCTTATTAAAGCAGCACTTAGAGATGAAGATGTATCCAGATACCTCTTTCTAACTTGCAAGATTTCATGTATATTCTTTTTATGGATAGGAACATAAAAATACTGAAATAGAATAAGTTAAATTATTTTTCAAGATTATTCCAGAATCAATTTCTGTCATTTCTATACACTTCATCATGCTCTGTGAGAGGAAAGGCTAAGCAATAAGTACAATTTCTGGCTTAACCCTGTTCTGGGACCCTCAAAAGACATAATTCTGAAAATTGAAGGCTTGGTCACTGCTGAAGTGCTCAGACAGTTTCCAGAAAACACTCCTCTCTGGCAAGACAGTGAATGGGAACTGAGGCAAAAAGCACAGGCCCTGTGGACTGAGGGGACAGATCCTTGAGCTATCTTCAGCCTGAAGCCTAGTAACCAAGACAAGATACTCAAACCAAAGGATGAATATTCCATTTCATAATACTTAGCTAGCCCAGTATCCATTTATTATTTATGGGTACAATGATTATTCATATAGACATTTAAAGAGGGTTTTTGGAAAGCTTCAAGTATCTTCCCAAAATTTATTTGTAAAGTTTATTTTTATTAGTTCTTTGACAATTTCATACATTGTGTTTTGGACTCAAAATACAATGGACTCTGCCCAGATTCACCCCACATTCCAGATCCACTGATCTTTGTGTCTTTGTTCTTAAACCCATTCAACCCAACTCATGCTGTCCATATTCCCTTGGCTGTATGGTCATTTACTGGAATATGTGTAAACTACCAGAAGCCCCTCCCCTAAGGAAAACTGACTCTTTTTCCTAGCAGTACCAGTTACCAATAGCTTCTCAACCAGGGATAGGACTTTGTGACTACCTTTTCCTTCTATGCTAGTATTTTTTCTGGTCTGAGCTTATGAAGATCTTGTGTATGCTGTTACAATCACTGTGATTTCATATGTGCAACTGCACTTTTATGTCCAGAAAACACTGTTGAAGTCATCCACCACTATCGGCTCTCAAAATCTACCAATTGTAGGTTTTATGTTAGTTAGTTTGTACAGCAAAAAGAAGCTTCTCTGATGGGAACTGAGAGATTCACCAATCTGTAGCTATAACAAAAAGTCATTCGGATTCTATGTCCCTGGATTAGTTAGGGTTTCTATTGCTGTGAAGAGGCACTATGACCAAGGCAACTTTTATAATGGACAACATTTAATTGGGAGTTGGCTTACAGGTTTAGAGGTTTAATCCCTTATCATCATGGTGGGAAGTATGATAGTAGTTCAGGCAGACATGTTGCTGGAGGAGCTGAAAGTTCTACATCTTGATTCAAAGACTTCCAGAAGAAGATTGTCCCTTAGTCCCTTAGTATATAAGAATCTTATCAGGGTTAATAGTCTAAAGTTCAAAGTCTCTTCTGAAATTCATGCAATCATTTAATTGTAATCCCCTATAAAATAAAAATCAAAAAGTCGATCACATACCTCCAATGTCACAGGCTATATACACTACCATTCTAAAAGATCATAGTGAGGAAATATTGGACCAAAGCAAGTCCATAATCCAGCTGGGAAAACCCCAAACTCTGCATCTCCATGTCTGATGTCAAAGTACTCTTCAGATCTCCAACTCCTTTCATCTTTGTTGACTGCAACAAACTTCTTTCTCTGGGACTGGTTCCATTCCCTTTTAGCAGCTTTTTAAAAATCCTTTGCATGACCCCTTTAGTCCTGGGACATCAACTGCAACTGAGGATACACTTTTACCAATGCCTTTCCTGGCCTTTCAGTTCCAAGCCTCAGCTGCTTTCTATGACCCCTTCATGCCTTCAAAACCAGTACCATTTGGGTAACTCTTATACATCACCAAGTTTAGCTGCAGCATGAGGCACAACCTTGGCTATCTCTGGAACACAGCTTCTTTGTGCTTTCAGAAAACACTTTCCAGAAGATTTCACCTCAGTGATGCTGCTCTCTTCTTCTTCTTCTTCTTCTTCTTCTTCTTCTTCTTCTTCTTCTTCTTCTTCTTCTTCTTCTTCTTCTTCTTCTTCTTCTTCTTCTTCTTCTTCTTCTTCTTCTTCTTCTCTTCTTCTTCTTCTTCTTCTTCTTCTTCCTCCTCCTCCTCCTCCTCCTCCTCTTCCTCCTCCTCCTCTTCTTCTTCTTTTTTTGGTTTTTCGAGAAAGGGTTTCTCTGTATAGCCCTGGCTGTCCTGGAACTCACTTTGTAGACCAGGCTGGCCTCGAACTCAGAAATCCACCTGCCTCTGCCTCCCGAGTGCTGAGATTAAAGGCGTGCACCACAACACCCAGCTGCTGCTCTCTTCTTAATCATCACTAATTTCTTAGCTTCAGCTAACCAGCATCAATTGTCCGAGTAACTCCTTTTATTCTTGATTCTAAAGCCAGAGCCACATGGCCAAAGCTGCAGAGTTCTGCTGCTTACTAGGCTGGAACATGGCCCTTTGTTCTATTATATTATCACCAGCTTTCTGTTTTCCAACTCCTTCACTGGCTAAGGTTGGCTGTCCTGGAACTTGCTCTGTACATTGACTTTGAATTTATATACCTGTAAGCCTCTGTCTTCTGAATGCTGGGATTAAAGGCATGGTCTACTATGCCTGGACTTCAGCTATTTTTCCTACTTGGAACTTGCTCTGTAATAGGCTGGCCCTGAATTAAAAGATCTGGGGTCTCTGTCTCCTGTGATTAAAAGCATGTACCCCCATGCCTGGACCTAGGATTTTCATGGCCACTATGCCTCAAGATCCAGAACAAAATTATGTGTCATCCCATGTAAAGATCTTGATCAAAAATCTGTGTCTTGCAATGGGTGGGTACTTCATTCCTCCTTAGAATAGGGAACAAAATACCCATGAAAGGAGTACAGAGACAAAGTTTGGAGCTAAGACGAAAGAATGCACTATCCAGAGAATATCCCACCAGGGGATCCATCCCATAATCAGCCACCAAACCCAGACACTATTGCATATGCCAGAAAGATTTTGCTGAAGGGACCCTGTTATAGCTGTCTAGTATGAGTCTATGACAGTGCCTGGCCAATACAGAAATGGATGCTCACAGTCATCTATAAGATGGAACACAGGGCCCCCAATGGAGAAGCTAGAGAAAGCACCCAAGGAGCTGAAGGGGTCTGCAACCTTATAGGTGGAACAACAATATGAACTAACCAGTACCCCCAGAGCTCGTGTCTCTAGCTGCATATGTATCAGAAGATGGCCTAGTTGGCCATCACTGGGAAGAGAGGTCCCTTGGTATTGCAAACTTTATATGCGCCAGTACAGGGGAATGCCAGGGCCAAGAAGTGGGAGTGGGTGGGTAGGGGAGCAGGGTGGGGGGAGGGTATAGGGATAGCATTTGAAATGTATATAAAGAAAATATTTAATAAAAAAATAAAAAAAAATAAATCTGTGTCTTGGGAGGGTATAGGGGACTTTCGGAATACCATTTGAAATGTAAATGAAGAAAATTTCTAAAAAAAAAAAAAGAAAAAAAATCTGTGTCTTTCAGTCTCAAGATCTAGATCACAGGTACCCTCTATTTCTTGATTGCAGTTTATTTCAGATTAAGAGTCCAAATACCAGGTAATAATAATGCCTAACATGATATAACCATTTGTTGTTCAACTGCAAACACATAAACAATAAGCTTAGCTGGGTGGGATCTTGCCCTGAGGTCACCACTCCCTTAAATCAATTTAATATCTTTGAAAACAGGATTTAGCTCTATTACACTTCCTGGTGCCTCTTTAATACTTACACCACATATTTTGTAATTTTCTTTCTAAGCTTCTATGCTTGATCAAAATGTTCCTCATAAGAGTGAACCACAGGACAAAGTCTAAACTTGGTCGATTTGAGACATTTTTTGTCAATGCAATTAATCGGAATCTCTTCACCTTTGCCTAAGGCAGACCCTTCGGACAAAGTAAAAAACAGGCACATTCTTCACCAAAATATCACAAGAAGAGTCTCTAGACCACATACTAAAATTCTCCTCTGAGACATCTAGAGCCAGGCCCCCACAGTTCAAATCACCTTCAGCACCACTATCTTTCATATTTCTATTAGGATGGCCAATTAAGCTCTACCTACTTACAGGATTCTACTGCTTTCTAAATCCAAAGGGCTACTAAAATCCACATACTTCCAAACAAAAATATAGTCAAGCCTATCACAACAATATCCCCAGTCCCTTGTTACCAACTTCTGTCTTAGTCAAGAGTTTCAATGCTGTGAAGAGCCACCATGACCAAGGCAATTTTTTTTTTTTTGGATTTGTTTTGTTTTGTTTTTGTTTTTTTTTTAATACTTTTTATTGGGTATTTTCATCATTTACATTTCTGATGCTATCCCAAAAGTCCCCCATACCCTCCCGCCCACTCCCCTACCCACCCACTCCCACTTTTTGGCCTTGGCTTTCCCATGTACTGGGGCATATAAAGTTTGCAAGTCCAATGGGCCTCTCTTTCCAGTGATGGCCGACTAGGCATTCTTTTGATACATATGCAGCTAGAGTCAAGAGCTCCGGGGTACTTGTTAGTTCATAATGTTGTTCCACCTATAGGGTTGCAGATCCCTTTAGCTCCTTGGGTACTTTCTCTAGCTCCTCCATTGGGGGCCCTGTGATCCATCCAATAGCTGACTGTGAGCATCCACTTCTGTGTTTGCTAGGCCCTGGCATAGTCTCACACGAGACAGCTATATCTGGGACCTTTCAGCAAAATCTTGCTAGTATATGCAACGGTGTCAGCGTTTGGAAGCTGATTATGGGATGGAACCCTGGATATGGCAGGCTCTAGATGGTCCATCCTTTTGACACAGCTCCAAACTTTGTCTCTGTAAGTTTTTTGTTTTTTTGAGACAGGGTTTCTCTGTGTAGCCTTGGCTGTCCTGGAACTCACTTTGTAGATCAGGCTGGCCTTGAACTTAGAAATCCACCTGCCTCTGTCTCCCAAGTGCTGGGATTAAAGGTGTGCGCCACCACACCCGGCCAAGACAACTTTTATAAAGGACAACATTTAATTGGAATGGCTCACGGTTTTAGAATTTAGTCTATTATCATCATGGTTGGAAGCAGGGTAGCAGACATATTGCTGGAGGAGCTCAAAGTTCTATATGTTAATCCAAATTTATCTAGGAGAAGACTTTTTCTGACCTGGGTAGGAACATAGGAGCATAGGAAGAGACCTCCAGTGCCCACCCCCACAGTGACACATTTCCTCCAACAAGACTACATCTCCTCCAATAAGGCCAAATCTCCTAATAGTGTCACTTCTCATTTGCCAAGTATATTTAAACCACCAAAGTCCTTTTAGCAGAGTAATAAAAGTAGTTTCTGCTAGGGCGGATGGCCCATCTAGCTACATCTTCCCTGTTAATGGGTTCCATATTGTGGAGTGGGTTATAAATCTAGTTACAAATGGTTGGTTACTCCCATGATGCTCAGGCTGTGATTGCAGCAGTGGGTAGATGTTGCCAGTTATTATATTTCAGAAGGTCTGCACCTGGATAAAATTAATGATTATGTTCTCTTCCAGCATAGCATCTTCCAGCACTGTGAAGCTATTTAGTAAAGATTAAGATTTGAGGTCAGTTCTAGCTTGATTTCTTCATGTCCTGTGACTCAAGTATGTGATGTCTTCAACAATAGAGTCTTATTTTCAAATTCTTGAGAAAAAGAGCCACAGTCTTTAATATTTTGGGGTCTGTGGAACCTGACTGGCCATTAATTAAAAATAGAATCCACCCAGCTGGGTGCTTTAATCCTAGCACTTGGGAGGCAGAAGTGGACAAATCTCTGAGGCTAGCCTGTTTTATAAGAACAAGTTCCAGGATAGCCAAGGCTAAACAAAAAAAACCCTGTCTTGAAAGACCAAAACCAAAACCAACCAACCAACCACCACAACAAAGAGAAGCCACCGTTTCCTGGCACTGGGCCTTTTATTTGTTAGCCTATGGTGTCTAGTGGGGCATTGCATTAGTAGTATTTCCTATGACTTCTTTGGAAGGGCTTTACACTGAGCTCTTCTTCCCATCCGTCCACCTTTAGCCTCTCTGTTCCATTGTTCTTCTGTCCCTCTATACCACTGTGCTGTGTCTGCCTTCCTCTGAAAGACACCTCTCCTCAACCTAGAACCTTAGTAATTTCCTGATATCTGTGGGTATCACAAATGAAATATCTAAAGGTTCCAAGCTACATCCTCCACATAGCAGATAAAAGATGTAATGTTTATCTTTTTGGGCCTGGATTACTTGACTCGGAATGACTGTTTCTAGCTCTATCTATTTACCTGTAAACTTTAGCAGTTTATTTTTCTTGAGAGCTGAGCAATACTCTGCAATGTAAATGCATCACATTTTTATTATTCATTCATCTATTGTTGAACATCTAGGCTATTTCCATTTCCTGGCTATTGTGGATAGAGCAGCAGTGAAAATGATGAAAAAATATTCCTGTAGTGAAATATCCTTTGGATGTATGCCCAAGAGTGATATAACTGGCTCATGCTGTAGATCTGTCTCTGGCTTTTTGAGGAAACTCTACAGTGATTTTTCACAATGGCAATACCAGTTTGCACCCACCAGCAGTGAATAAATGTCCCCCTTTCCCCACATCAACCTAGCATTTGTCTTCTTACATTTTTCTCAACCCTTCTGACAGAGGTAAGATGAAAAGCTCAATGTCGTTTTAATTTGCATTTTCCCAGTGGCTAAAGATATCGAACACTTAAAAACAACGCTCTCAGCCGTCTCTGCCTCACCTTTTGAGCATTCTATATATAGTTTCCTGCCCTGCTTTTAATTGAGTTTTATTTCCTTGGTGTTTAATTTTTGAGTTTGTTTTACATTCTAAATATTAATTCTCTTTTAGGTGTGTAGATGGTAAAACAAATTTTTGTATCCTCTGAGCTGCTTCTCTGTTTGAAGGATGGTGTCCTTTGTTGTATAGAAGCTTTTTAATTTCATGAGATACCATGTGTAAGACATAAATTGGAGGACAATGAAAAATAGATTTAGTTTGATTTCAAATGGCTAGAGGGCACTTGTATCTGTCTGAGAGCTTGGTGCCTCTAAACCCCACGTGTGTGTGTGTGTGTGTGTTGGGGGGGAGCATTGTTTTCTGTCTGGTTACTTCCTGTTGGAAGAGGAGCTGTTGTTTGGAAGTTTTGCGGTCTGGAGTGACTTCATTCTTTGTCACGGACCAAGTTATGGTAAGAGAGTTGACCCAGGAGTAATTTCCATAAAAAATTTGAAAGACAAATTAAACACTTTGGCATGAGGATAGGAAGTAGGAAAGGTATGTGAAAAGGGAGGAGCCAGAATGGGAGGGAAATAAGAGCCCCCTCTGTGAAGGAAACATGTTGTTGTATTTCCTGAGCCTGGTCCCTAAGTCTTGAGCCCTGTCTTTAATCAGTTTAGACTTTCTGGTGTAGACCTTCCATTGGCAACAGCCAGGAGATATAGTCGTTTATTTCAGAGAGCCATAGCAAAGAATAGAGTGGTCCCAAAGAATGTCAAGATGATCTGACATTTCTTTAGGGTTTCAGAGACCTGGCAAGACTGAGCCATTACTTGATGTAAAGAAACCCTCAGTCCTGCTGTTTCTGCTCTGAGAGATAAAAGATTTTCCAGAGCATCAAAAAGAAGAATGAGTTGATGGCTTGTTATCTAGACTGAAGGAACTGGAGTCAAGGTACAGTGATAAGGTGAGGAAAATTTTAGGAGCAGAGAGAGTCAGTAGATTTAGGTTTAAGTAAGAGAAGATGGTTAAGTAATTTGCCCAGAGCAGACAAGTTCTGGTCCCTGCTGTATTGAGAAGGAGAAGAGGGCTCAGAGGTGGATATTCTGAGGTTTTATTGGTAAGGATGGAGAAAATGGATGGAGACAGACAGAGGGAAGTAGGGTTTACCAGCATATAAGTGAGGCTTGTGAAATAGGCCTTTTCTGGAAGGGTGTGGTCCTCTGGTCCGCTGAGAAGACACTTGGCAGAACATGTTTTATGAGATTTTGCTGAAAGCTGAGAGGTATAGCCCATTTTGGAAAGTCCTTCCCACAATTTGTCATGTCTCATAGTATCATTACTGGTGGAATAAAAGCTGGTATGTGTGTTGAGGGGGAAGATCAGACAGACTAGGAACAGGGCAGGGAATGCTTACTACTCAACTGGGTACAAGAGAAGACAGCCATCAGGAGGATAGAGAAACAGACCCCACAAAGTTGGGGTTTTGAGTTACTCGGGTCTGTTGAAGAAAGAGGGTCACTTCAGAACATAATCAGGCTCTTAGGCAGCAGGGAGATCTAGCAGTGATGAACTAACCCTTAAACAGCTGTGCAGAAACATATTTATTGATTGTTACACAAAAGTTGTTTTCTGCGTAAACCAACTTTGGATTCCTCATACCTAAGCCCCTAATGTAATCTATATGTTTCATGAAGGAAAGCATCAGACCCCTGCAGCTTTAGCCCTTACTGTTTGCAGTATTCAATAATGCATGACACTCCAGGTGTGCCAAGAGTGGCTTGTGACCAAAGTCATGCGAAGAATGTAAAGCTCCTTCAGAAAAACAACTCCATTAGATAACCGAAAATAATCAGCTTTCTACAATGCTTTCTTCACGGTCAAAGAACTTCTAGATAACAACGATTTATTCTAATATCTACACTAGATACAGTGAAAAACAGCTATTTCATTCGAATGTCTACCCGGCATGTCTATCTATCCATCCATCCATCTATCTATCTATCTATCTATCTATCTATCTATCTATCTATCTATCTATCTATCTATCTATCTATCTATCTATCTACTTACCTACCTACCTACCTACCTACCTACCTACCTACCTACCTACCTACCTATCTATCTATCTATCTATCTATCTATCTATCTATCTATCTATCTATCTATCTATCTATCTACCTACCTACCTACCTACCTACCTACCTACCTATCTATCTATCTATCTATCTATCTATCTATCTATCTATCTATCTATCTATCTATCCATCCATCCATCCATCCATCCATCCATCCATCCATCCATCCATCCATCCACCTACCTACCTACCTACCTACCTACCTACCTACCTACCTATCTATCTATCTATCTATCTATCTATCTATCTATCTATCTATCTACCTACCTACCTACCTACCTACCTACCTACCTACCTACCTACCTATCTATCTATCTATCTATCTATCTATCTATCTATCTACCTACCTACCTACCTACCTACCTATCTATCTATCTATCTATCTATCTATCTATCTATCTATCTATCTATCTATCTATCTATCCATCCATCCATCCATCCATCCATCCATCCATCCATCCATCTATCTATCTATCTATCTATCTATCTATCTATCTATCTATCTATCTAATGATGACTCTACTACTGTTCCACTACACCACATAAAGTAGAGAGGCTCTTGGGAGCCTGAAAAATCCAGTCTCTCCTGAAGGGCTAAGGGCTTTTGTTGTTGTTGTTGTTTTGTTTGTTAGTTTAGAAGGGTCTTCTCCAAGCTCCATTTTAAGGTTGGTCAGTTTGAACAAGGACAAAATGGCTGATTGGCCGACAGCCATTGCTTCCTGAGAAAACGGCCAGGCTCTTCTTTTAGATTGCCAGACTTTGCCTTAGATGAAGAAGAAGCCAGCTGTCTTGGAAGTTTGCCATCTTTATTACCTAGTCATGGCTCCTCCTGCATCTGTCTTCCTGTCAGGGATTTGGCTAACTCTTGGTTCTTCCTTTCCCATCTTTGAGGGAACCCTAACTGCTGTTGGGGTTTAGGATACAGACTACTTTAACCCCTTCTGAGGTGGCCAAAGGGGTTGGTATAGTGGACCAGCTGTTTGAGTGCCCGAGAGGAGGGTTCATCTGAGGGGCTACACTATTACTTGCCACATGGCAAAGATCTAGCACATAGGACACCTATATAGTGAGAAAGTGCATCCTTAGAGAGTGGTGTGTGCCAGAGATAGCATCTGTAGGAAAAAATGAGACTATTACTGCTACTGGAATCCCTACCAAGAAAATAGTTGGGGCAGTTTTGCTCTTATTAGAGGAAGAGGACAGACAAGAAAATCAACTAATGGATCCTTGGCAATCTTATCATTTTCATTAGCAAGACTGATGCCTTTTTTTTTTTTTTTTTTTTTTGGTCCCGGAGCCCCATAGATGGATAAGGTAACTGAGCAATCAGCTGATCGCTGCATGTTGCATGGGACTCCTGTGGAAGCAATGAGCGCCGAGAAGCTTTGGAAGGGAGACCGGTTAAAGTGAACATCTATACACAATTTAAAAGAGACACAGATCCCATGTAGCTTCTGCTACACTATCAATACTGGATCCTTACCTGAACTTCTCTTGGATATCCTGTTTCTTTGTGTCATGGAGATCCTGCAGCTTTGGATCTGTAGGACCAGCTAGCTCATCCAGTGCCAATTCCAGCAAGGGGCTGGGCCAACTCTCCCACTGTCTTGCCTTCTGGACCAGCTCACCTGCACCCATGCCAGCAGGGATCAACTCTATTGTGCTGCCACCTGCTTTCAAGAGTACTGTAGGTGGTGATGGCCAATCTCATGACCCCTGGGCCAGCTTTCCCACCTGCTGCAGGTGACTGAGAGTGTGGGTAGTAGAAGGGCATCTCTCCCTCACCTATGCTACCCAACATCAGACAAGTGGCAGTGCCAGATCTCCTGTGCTCATGCCCTCCAGGCTGGCTCACCCACAACCCATAAAACCAGGGCCAGGTCTACTGTGCTTCCTGGAAGAGGTTCAGGGCCCACTCTCCCATGCAGCTAAAGAGGGGTGAGGCCCATTCTCTTGCTCTCATACCTTCAGGGCCAGCTCTCCCATGATGCCTGAGTAAGGGCTGAGGCCAGCCTTGAACATTAGCCCCAGGTGGCAGCCCAGACCAGGGACATCTGCCTAGCCTTTGGTGGCAACATATGAGCTCTGCTTCAGGACCACAGCCCCAGACATGGCCCTCAGCAACAGCATGACCTTAGGTGACATTGCTGGCTAATCATATCAGGCTACTATTTACTAGAGTCTCCAGGTTCCCCTCTCTTCATTGTGCACACATCCTTCTGCTTCTCTTTCTCTTCCACCTTTCCATTACTCACTTGCCCATCTTAGTGGTACCTGGGGCCTCTGGGTATCTGAGTCGTCTCAGGAGTGCTATCTATGCCTCACCCATGTTGGGTGGCACTGGTCAGGGGGCCTCTTTTTACTTTTTTTTCTCTTTCTTTCTTTTTCTTCTAAAAATATTATTGTCCAGCATTATCCCAAGTGCTGAGATTAAAGCCGTGAGACACCACAGCAGGCCCATCTCCTGTTTCTGTGAAGGTGTGTTACCACTGTGATATTTTAAAGGGCATAGCTGAGGTGTGAAGATGTCCCTGTCTTACTCAGATGATAGGACAAAGGCCCTGCATCCTAAAAGATAATGCTAGTTCCCTTCTAACCTTATCTCTATGGAAGACCAAGATGATGGATGCCTGCTGCTGAGAACATGGAACTCTCTTTTCTTTTCTCAAACCTGCATCATGTTTCACGGTGATATAAACTAAAGTAACCTTGCTTTCAAGAGGAGGTGGTGGGGCCCAAGCACAATCTGCATCCTAAGTCATAGCTGGAACAACTGATAGCTAATGCAGAAGTACCAGGCCCTTGGGCTGACATAGCTCTGAAAGTTTAGAGAGGTAGAGAAGGTACAAATTGCTTCAGACAAAATAGAAAGGGAAGGGTTTTTTCTCAGCATCCATCTCAAGCAAGTCCATGCTTCTTTTGTTAGGGTTCAAGAACTGCCAAAGAATGATATCCCTAGACTCAAATAGTATGCAAAAGCAAGGAGCACTTATTGAGCAGAATTTCCTGTATGCAGGGGTCTCTCCATTCAGGAATGGGGACTCCTAGTGGCCTTGCAGGCCCAGCTTTTATTGTCAGTTAGGGCAATTCCAGGGAGGGGTATGTGCCCCTTTATGCAGATTGGTTAGCTCTATCTCTAGGAGTCTGACTGATTCTACAATTGGTCAGGCTCTGGAGACTTCCCAGGGGGTTGCTTACTCATTTTAGCTAACTATTCTTACTTCATGTCTGATGACAAGGTGTCCTCTGATGGGCTGCCCGAGGCTGGGGTTGGCTAACCATGGGTTCCTGGATCCTGGTTCTCATTTCTTGGAAATAGAAACTTGGACCTAGTCTCCCATTGGCCTAGTCTCCCAAACTGCCAGTTTGCAGCCTGCCTCTGGCTAACTCAATCCACCTACTTTAAATAAATTATACGGAAGAGAGTCTAAAAGCTTTCAATGTGACTTTAAAAAGATGGCTGGATGGACTGAGAGAAACTGTAATTTACCACACGTATTTGAATTTAAGTTCCTGTAATCTAGAAAATACTAAACACACACACACACACACACACACTCACACACACCTCAATAAAAACCAGACACCTAAAAGAACTCAGGATGTGATATGTGATATATTCTTACCTTTTTTCTAAAGTTGCTGTCACCGAGAGGTGGAAGCTCAAGCAAGGTGCTGTAAACAAAGACAGACCAACGTGGAGCAAAGGAATGAGGGGTGGGACAGTGGCATTGCATCTCAGTCAGAGGAAAACAAACCTGGAGGTTTTAGGCAGTAATAGCAGGCATTGAGAGCCAGCAAAGCCTGGCATAGCAGCTCCTATCTGGCATCTGGTAGTTTATCCCTTGAGTCCCTGTTGGGCTTTTGTCCCTTCCCATAGATGGATATCTCATTAGCTGATTATAATACAAACATCTCAATCTCATTTGATATGGTAAGCGATGCTGGAAATAGTTTGCTCATTAGCTGTCCTTAATGGCACAATGTCATGGCTCTTGGAATGTTTTGTTCTCTCTTTGTCACAAACTCAACGGCCAATGTGACCAGGACAGGAGTTTTGGAAGGCATTTTGAGAGACATACATGCTTGAGTCTGCAGTGGGGGAGTCAAATCCCATCTCCAGAGCCAGCTCCTCAGTGAGCTTAAACAATAGAAGACAATTTGCCAACATAACCCTTGTGCATCAGATCCTCTGCTCCTGCCCCCACCTTCTGTTTTAGTGGCTCTTGTTTGGCACCATAGCACAGATACAATTTTATTGAGGCACACCAGGGATAATTTAGAATCACCAGCAACCATGCAGATCAGAACTGTCTTCTTGTTCTTGGCAGGATGTTGGGAGGCCAGAGGGAAGAGGCCACAGATCTCTACTGGACCTGCAGTGTAAAAGAAAAGGAGATCAACAGACCAGTAGTTTGGCAAAAAGGCACAAAGGGGACAAGCTTCCAGAGTGAGGAAGAGAAAGAGGCAGTGGTAGGTAGGTTGTGGAGAAGGAGAAAGGGGAAAAGGAAAGTGTGTGGAGAGGCAGAATCTGAGGAAGTCTGAGGAAGTTTAATAGGAAGGGGGGTCATCTGCCAGATGGAATCCTGAGAGACTATAAAGAATTAGATTAGGTATGCTAGACTCCTGTCTGCAAGCATAACAGAGTATTATTAATAATGTCAGGAATGGCAATGTTTGCCCATGGGGTAGGTTTCAAGTTGGGTCAGTTGTTGGTTTGGCCATTCCTTCAGTCTCTGCTGCATCTTTGCCCCTGCATTTCTTTCAGACTGGGCAAATTTTGGGTCAAGAGTTTTGTGGGTGGGTTAGTGTCCTTATCCCTCCACTGGGAGGCCTATCTGGCTATAAAAGGCTACCTTCTCAGGTTCCATGTTTTCACTGTTAGACATCTTGGCTAGGCTACCCAAACTGACTCCTGAGAGTCTCCCCCATCCCAGGTCTCTGGGACTTACTAGAGATTTCCCCCTACCCCCAGCAACTGCAGATTTCCATTCATTCTTTTGGTCCTTTGGGCTTTTCTTTTGTTTCTCCCTTCTCCTGATCTTGCTCCCCTGTTTCTGTCCCATCCCCTCTCCCACCCAGTTCCCTCCTTCCCCCTACTTATTATGAATATTTTGCTTCCCCTTCTAAGTGTGATTTAAGCATCCTTGTTTGGGCCTTCCTTCTTATTTAACTTCTTTGGGTCTGTGGGGTAAAACATGGGTATTCTGTACTTGTGGCTAATATCCACTTACTAGTGAGTACATACCAAGAGAGGCTCTGCCCAGCAGCCGACTGAAACATATGTAGACACCCACAGTCAAACATTGGATAGAGGTTGGGGACCCTACGGAAGAGTTATGGGAAGAATTGAAGGCCCTGAAGGGAATGGGAACCCCACAGGAAGACCAACAGAGTCAACTAACTTGGACCCCTGAGAGCTCTTGGAGACTTAGCCACCAAACAAAGAACATACATGGGCTGGACCTAGGCCTCCTTGAACATATATAGCTTGATCTTCATGTAGGTCCCAAACAACTGGAGAGAAGGGGCTATCCCAAAAGCTGTTGCCTGTATGTGGATATGTTCTAGCTGGGCTGCCTTGTCTGGCCTCAGTGAGAGAGGAAACACCTAACCTTGTGGAGACTTGAAGTCCCAAGGTGGGAGGATACCCCGGGGTCGCCCACCTACTCATAGGAGATGGGGAGGTGGAAGGAGGAAGAATTGTGGGAAGGAGTGGCCAGGAGGGGGCAGTGAACAGGATGTAAAGTGATGTAGTTCTAATATATGTTTCTTGGTCTTTCCCCCTTGCAGCTTTTAATATTCTTTCTTTGTTCTGCACATTTAGTGTTTTGATAATCATGTCCTGAGATGAATTTCTCTTCTGGTCTAGTCTATTTGGTGTTCTATATGACTCTTGTACCTTGATAGACATCTCTTTTTTTTTTTTTGGTTAGGAAAATTTTCATCTATGATTTTATTGAAAATATTTTCTGTACCTTCAACCTGGGTTTCTTCTTCCTCCTCTATTCTTACACTTGGTCTTTTCTTGGTATCTAAGATTTCCTGGATGTTTTGTGTTAGGATTTTTTTTTTGTTTGTTTTTGGTTTACAATTTTCTTTGGCCAAGGTATCCATTTCTTCTATTGTGTCCCAGAATATAAGATACGGAATTTAAGAGCCAGAGAATGGCTAGGGGAGCTTGGAAATGTTGTCTTCAGGAAATGACATGGCTGATACATACATGAGTCACAACAGCAACAATTGTGTGCGTAAGACCTGCAAAAGATCAAGCCAGCAACCTATAAGCAGCCCAATTTGAGACCCATTCTAAGGGCAAGCACCAATCCCTAACACTATTCATGATGCATGTAACGACTCTGTTATGCACGCAGACAGGAGCTTCTGAGAGGCTCCACTTAGCAGATACAGACACTCACAGCCAAACAGTGGATGGAACTTGGGGACTCTTATGGAAGAATAGGAAGAAAGATTGCAGGGCCCCGGAAAGGATAGAAACTCCACAGAAATTCCAATAGAGTCAAGTAACCTGGACCCTTGAGAGCTCTCAGAGACAGAGTTACCAGAAAAGAACATACTTGGGCTAGAACAAGGCTCCTGGAATATATGTAGCAGATGCGCAGCTTGGTCTCCATGTGGGTCCCCCTAACAATTAGGACAGAGACTCTCCTTAAAGCTGTCACCTGGGTGTGGCAATGGGACTGCCTTGACTGACCTCAGTGGGGGAGTAGGAACCTCATCTGGCAGACACTTAAAGTGCCAGGGTGAGGGGATTGGGGGGTGGGGGAGAATGACTCTGTGATGGGGAGACTAGGAGGGGGCAGCGTTTGGGATGTAAATAAATAAATAAATAAATAAAATGGAAAAAGTCGCCAAGAAGAAAATTAAAGCGCAAAGAAATAAAACCGTGTTCACCTTGAAAAAGAAAATCAGGTTCAGAAGTCTGAGCTAGACAAACTTGACGTGCAGCCCAAAGGGAAGTGAGGTAAAAAGTAACTTGAGGTGGGAAACATTTGACCAGTTTCAGTTTCACTGGAGAAATTTTGTTCCCAAAGGCTGATAAGTTCAAATATGGCAAATATAGGCAGCAGTTGTGGTTCGGGGCACATAAGGACCAGATCAAATTCGACTTCAGCACCCCAGCCCACCCCAAATAAGTCAAAGGCTGTCTTTAAGAGTAGGTAGACTACAGTTCACGATATGTGTCTAAACCAGCTGGGGCTAGTTTACTTCTTGAATTTCAGTTCATTTTAGGAATTGCGGCCAGAAGGCAGGTGCCTTGAGGTTCTCAGGTGTTCCCCAGGGAAAGATCAAGAACAAAAGACCCTCGGGTCTGAGGCAGATCCGGTGACACCACCCGAAGCACGCTCTTTCTTCTTTCCTTTCCTTTCCTTTCCTTTCCTTTCCTTTCCTTTCCTTTCCTTTCCTTTCCTTTCCTTTCCTTTCCTTTCCTTTCCTTTCCTTTCCTTTCCTTTCCTTTCCTTTCCTTTCCTTTTTCCTTTCCTTTTTCCTTTCCTTTTTCCTTTCCTTTTTCCTTTCCTTTTTCCTTTCCTTTTTCCTTTCCTTTTTCCTTTCCTTTTTCCTTTCCTTTTTCCTTTCCTTTTTCCTTTCCTTCTTTCTTTCTCTCTTTCTTTCTTTCTTTTTTTTTAAGACTTTATTTATTTATCTTATATATGTGATGAGTACATTGTAACTGTCTTCAGACACACCAGAAGAGGGAGGGCATCGGATCCCATTACAGATGGTTGTGAGCCACCATGTGGTTGCTGGGAATTGAACTCAGGACCTCTGGAAGAGCAGACAGTGCTCTTAACCTCTGAGCCATCTCTCCAGCCCCCCCCTTTTTTTTTGAGACAGAGTTTCTCCATGCAGTCCTGGGTGTCCTGGAACTCACTTTGTAGACCAGGCTAGACTCGAACTCAGAGATCTGCCTGCCTCTGCCTCTCAAGTGCTGGGATTACAGGCATGTGCCACCTCTGGCCGGCATCCGCAACACCTTCTTTCTGCTCAGGAATGAGAGCAGCTGGTGTGTGTAGCCCCTGGAAATGGCAAGGGTGGCTCTCCTGAGTGCCAGGAGTTGGCTTCGAGAAGAGAAAGAGAGTTTAACCAAAGCTCATACTCCCCTCACAGGGCAGCAAGGCTGCTAGAAGCTGTGAGCCCAGATGGGATGACCCCATACTGAGCATGGACGGTTAAGTGTCTCTTAGGAGAAGAAAGAAATTTGAGAAATGGAAGATGGAAAAGGGCTCCTGGGGAAGGAAGGGGCCCAGTGGGGCTTGGCCTGCCAGGAAGCCCTTTCTGGGTTTTGGCACCAAATGCAAGAAATAAGTCAAATTAAATAAGGAAATTTAAAGAGTAGGCTCAGTTTAACCTTAAAGTGGCAAGAGCATTGGCATTCCCAAACCCTGTGGCTGGGTATCTTAAGGTATAGGAGCAGGCACAAGGGAGGGTCTGAGAATAAGGTTGTATAGTTGAGAGTGGGGGCGGGGCAGAGGGATGGCTTCACCAGGCACAGAAACTGCTTTTCAAAGTTGCAGTAGGAAATTAGTCAAGGCTGCACGTTTATTTTGCAACCCCTGATCTTCAGTGCTTGTACTGAGAGTTGGCTGCTTTCTGTTTTTTCGTGTGTGGCAGGTTTTCTAGCTCTGATTTTGGGATGGGAGATTTTCTTCATCATTTGTAAATTGTTGGTCATACTGCTTGTGTTGCTAAGGTCCTGGTCAGAAAGTCCTTTCCTGTGCCAGTCAGTTCCAGGATAGCCAAAGAATTCCCAAACCATATAGTAGAAAATAAAGATTCAAAACCAACAAAACACAACAAAACAACCAATCAACCGAAAGCCAAACCAAACCAAACCCAAACTGCTGGAGGTATTTCCATCCCAGATTTCAAGTTTACTACAGAACTACAGCAATAAAAACTGTATGGTACTTGCATAAAAAACAGCACAATGACTAGTGAAATAAAAGGTCCACATGTAGCTCCACTCCTACAGCCAAGAGTTCAACAGTACACATTGGAGAAAAGACGAAATCATCAAGAAACAGTGTTGGCTAAACGGGATAACTATGTGTAGAAGGATGAAAACTAGGTCCTTATCTTTTACCCTGCAGAAAACCTCACTCCAACCAAACCAGGGCTCTCAACATGAGACCTGCTACTCTGAACCCGAAAAAGAAGAAGATGAGAACTCACTTCCCATAATTTACTAAGAAGCAGGCAACTGGGCTGGCTATGTAGCTCAGAGGTAGAGTACTTGCATGAGGCCCTGGTCTGACTCTCTACCTGGGACCACAAAGAAAAGAAAGGAAAGAGAGAATGAAAGAGGCAAAAGGGAAACTGTATTAAAACTGCCTGGATGTTTGTGTATTTCTACATATTCTGAAAATAATCTGAAGAGGTTTATTTTTCCTCATAAAATACAGAGGAAAAAGGACAACTTTGGAGCCTCAGAATTTGTGTGGGGTTTACAGGACTCTGCAGCACTGGTGCCGTCCTTTCTTTCATATGTCTGACACTCACTCTCTATTTTAGTTTGCCAAGATCTGATGAGCATCATGCAGCAGATGCAGTGCTGGAAGCAGCTAGGCAGCCTTCAGGGGCCTTGCTATTATGACTACATTAATGTGCTTGGGAAATGATTATCTAGTGCAGTGGGTAAATTCAGGATTTTCCCCCTTAAGTAGGCTTTCCTGCTCATCATTTTACTACCACACCAAACACACAAGATTTTGAAGACTACTTTCAGAACAGCCAGAAGCAGAGAGGAAGCTTGTTACAAAAAGAGAAGCAAGGATATCCTGGTTTCTACCCACACAGCAGGATCTACCGCACTGGGGTCTAGTGAGAACAGAATTTTCCAGTCAAAGAATTCTAAGGCAGAAGTTGAAATTTTAAGTCCTAGCAAAGTTAGACAAGAGTATGAAAGCATACAGCTTATGTCAGAAAGGAAGAGACAGGTCTGCAGCTCTGTGGCTGGAGGCTTGCTACCATGCCGTTCAAAGGCCAGGGCTTGACTTCACTCACACACACACACACACACACACACACACACACACACACACTTCTGCAAGTAAAAAAAATGCAGTAAATAATGAACAAAGCCATTCTAGAAATAATTTCCTGGCCAAAAAAAGACACAATTTTGCTTCGAGTTATTTGGTTCTTCATGCTCCTGAGCTACACAGAAAGAAAAGTTTAAAACTGGAGCTGTTTCTAAAGCATGGAGACTCAGTTTATGAAATGCACAAACAGCCTGCTTTTGGGAAGTCTTCACATTTAGCCAGTAGGCACATTTTAAAAATAGTCCACAGGAAGCTGTTGGTGTCAATTCCAGTTCCTACCAGTTTGGAGAGCAAACCCAGAGCTGTCAGGAGACCAGGGAGTTGTGGACATTATACAAATGGCCGAAGGTTGTCCTTTGGAGACACCACCTGCCAGACAAGGCGTAAATGAGATTTGGAAGACTGAAGTGACTTCTACCAGAGCACAGGGATTACCATCCCAGTGACAAACTCCTCTTCATGCTGCTGAGATTGCAGCGCCTCTCACATTAATAGGCTGCTAGGGTGAGTTTGTCCACTCCTATCCCTTGGCCCAATCTGCTCGTTTCCCCCACTGTTTCGTGCCCTCTGCCTCAGTGAGGAGCTTTATTCAATAAAGAAAGAAATCAATTCTTCAATTAATATTCACACAAGCAATGGACTCTGGAGCTAGAACTATAGATTGTACTATGTAAATATTTTGATTTCTTAATTTAAATTTAAAATGTATGCATCTTTATTGCTGCATTGTAGTAATTTGACTATGTTGACAATGTATAATGATCAAATTTGGTAGTAAACATCCCCTTTTTCAGCCATTAATCATTCTTCTGCATTAGAAATCCTATTCTCTCCTAATATTTTTAAAACATACCAAGGGTTGTTTCAGTCAGTGGTTATTTTACCATCCTGAAGAACCAGAAGGGAATCCCCAACTCTATCTCTGGGGTTCTAGTGAACTTTTTGAACTCTCTTTATGTTCATGAATGGGAAGAATAAATATTGTTAAAGTTATCATGCTACTTAAAGAACCTGTAGTGTGTGTGTGTGTGTGTGTGTGTGTGTGTGTATCTGTGTGTATCTGTGTGTAGCAGTGAATTAGTTGACCTGCTTTTTTTTTTGGATCCCAGCGGGTTGCACATGCATGCTACACCCACCCAAGAGCTCTCTGGATTCTTGAATGAAACAACACACACACACACACACACACCCCAGCTAATTTTGATATGCCTTGACTAGCTTAGTGGTTGGGCACTTCTACACCTCCCCACAACTAGTTCACATTTCCCTCTAGTATCCTGGCTTAACACCTTCTAAATCTATATTTTATCATTGCAATCCTGTTACCTCCTGCCACCCCCCAACCCCATAGGACCACATTCCCTTTCCACCTACGTTGTTGTATGATTTCTCTCCAGCAGCTCTTAAATCTGATCCATCTGATCCCTCTGCCTCCAAGTCATGGTGATTCTACTCTCCTTTCTCTCCATCCCCTTCCTCATTCTCTCCCCCACCATCCCTTGCCCACTTAATCTAAAAGTCCCCCACTTAATCTAAAAGTCCCGCCTCCATCCTCCTGCCCAGCCATTGGCTATATAGCAATTCTTTATTACCAGATGAAGACAGCTGGGGACAGGGACCTTCCGGTCTAGAAACTGCTTCTTGGAGCTGAGTTAAGACAAAGCATTAGAACCAATTTCTAACATATGTGTGTGTGTGTGTGTAGTAGGTGTATGCTATGTGTTGTATATGAATGAGGAGTGTGTATGATGAATGTGGGGGGTACGTGTGGTATGTGGGGTGTCTGTGTGTGTGTGAGTGTGTATGATGTATATGGTATGTGTGATAAGATCTGCATGTGTGGTTTATAGTGTGTGTTGTTTGTGTGAGGTGTCTGGTGTGTGTATGTGATATATATATATATATATATATATATATATACATATATATGTATATGTGGTGTTTGTATGTTTGTAGGGTTTTGATTCCCTTCTATAGTCTGTTCAATATACTTCCAGTTCAATATGTAAGTTCTTGGCTCTTGCTGCTATGCCTGCCACTTGCTGCCTCTGCTCTGCATGACTCTACCTGACACTCTCATGGAATCTATCCCCCTGGAAGAGTAAGTCCAACAAGTTTTTCCTTCTATAAGTTGCTTTGGTCATGGTGTTTAATCACAGCAACAGAAGAGTGACTAATACAGTTATAGAGACATTTTACCTCTATGCAATTTTGTCTGTCTAATCTTCTGTTCTTTGTGACTTTGGAATCAGATGTCAACTATCACTACATCAATGTCTGGAAGTGTTAACTCATAGTTTTAATTTTAATATTTGTATCTTTAGTCCTTTTGAGATAATCTTTGTATGGATATGTGCCGTATTTCATCCATTCTTCCTTCATTGAAGTGAAGCCATTTCATGTTTTTGGGTATTGTGAATAGTGCCATAGTACACATGGACATACACATGTCTCAGAAGTAAGGAAGTTTTGGCCTCTTCAGGTCTTTGCACAGGAGTGGTAGAATGGCTTATAGGATAGCTCTATTTTAGTTTTCTTAAGGAATCTCCACACTTATCCTCAGTGGCTGCAGTTACCTGCATCACTGCCAACAGCCAACAGGCTCCTTGTCAACCCCACACATACCTGCCAGCAGTTTTGGTTGTTTTCTTGATGATGGAATCTCAGCATAATTTTAACTTGCTCTTTCCTAGTGGGCAAAGATGCTGAACAATTGTGTACTGATTAGCCATTTAACTCTTTTCAGTTGCAAAGGATTCAACTCACTTGTTTTGTTTACTGATTATGTTTGCTCTGTTGGTGTTTAATTTTTGCATTCTTTAGTTTGAATTTAATCCTCCATTGGATAAATATCTGGGAAAAACTTTTTCCCATCTTGTGTAATATTCCTTCACTCTGTTTCTACTCCACGCCTCCCTCCCACCCCCCTCTTACGTACACACACACCTGAGAACCACAACGTGTTTGTTGCAATCAGAAGAAAATGTTCAGGAATCAGTTTATGGGTTATGGTGATCAGATTAGGCCATCAGGTTTTGGGGCAGGTGTCTTTCCGTGCTGAGTAATGTTGCTAGCTTTTATTTGTCAATTCTTGCTACTGTTTACTGAGACTTGGGTTATATTCAGAAAGACATCGTCTATGCCTATATCTTGGAGTGTTTCTCTTGCTTAAAAATTTAGGTCTTACATAAAAATCTTGGTCAGGATGTAGCTCAGTGTTAAAATATTCACATAACATTAAGGATTTGATAGATTTTGAGTTAACTTTCATGTAGTATGAGAAACAGTGATATAGTCTTTCATATGTAGATATCCACCTTTCTACCATTTGATAAAGAGTTTTTTTTTCTCCAATGTATATTTTTGGAGCCCTTTTTTAGGGTCAGAGTGCTGAAACTGTATATTTTTGTTTATGAGTAATAGTATATGTTATAGTCTCAATCCTTTACCTTTTTTCATCTCCCTGCATTCCTGAGTATTACTAGACAGCTGTCTTAGGGTTTCCATTGCTGTGAAGAGACACCGTGACCAAGTCACTTCTCATAAAGGAAACCATTTAATTGGGGCTGGCTCACAGTTTTAGAGGTTCAGTCCATTATCATCATGGCAGGAAGCATGACAGCCTGCAGACAGACATGATGCTGGAGGAGCCAAGAGTTCTATGTATTGATCTGATGGAAGAGAGTGGCTTCCACAGGCAGCGCACAGGAGTGTCTTTTCCACACTGAATGGAGCATGAGCAAAGAACCTCAAAGCCTACCTGCACAATAATGCACTTCCTCCAACAAGCCACGCCTCCTAATAGTGGCATTTCCCATGGGCCAACTGTAGGCATACATTTTTTGCAACCTACTTTTAATAAGGGCCCACTATCCAGCAGAAGTATTAGGGTATAGGGGATGTGAACCTGTTCAGCAATAGTTCTTCGGGGCGAGCTCAATCTTCTCGGGAAGCTGTACAGTCCCATAGCAAACACCAAATACAATTCAGCAATGGCAGACCAGACACGAACCAGAAGCTGTGTGTGTGTGTGTGTGTGTGTGTGTGTGTGTGTATACTTTAAGGTCAGGTTTTCTTTTTTTTTCTTTTTTCTTTTATTGGATATTTATTTCATTTACATTTCCAATGCTATCCCAAAAGTCCCCCACAAGCTCCCCCACACACTCCTCCACCCACCCACTCCCACTTCTTGGCCCTGTCGTTCCCCTCTACTGAGGCATATAAAGTTTGCACGACTAATGGGCCTCTCTTTTCACTGATGGCTGACTAGGCCATTTTCTGATTCATATGCAGCTAGAGACACGAGCTCCAGGGGGGTACTGGTTAGTTCATATTGTTGTTCCACCTATAGGATTGCAGATCCCTTTAGCTCTTTGGGTACTTTCTCTAGCTCCTCCATTGGGGGCCCTGTGGTCCATCCAATAGCTGACTGTGAGCATCCACTTCTGTGTTTGCTAGGCCCCGGTTCTGATAACCCTAGAATTACTCTTTTTGCTCAGAATTACACTGGCTATTTGGGATCTTTGTGTTTTCAAATGAACTTTAAGATTGTGTTTTCAAATGAACTTTAAGATTGTGTTTTCCACCTCACTCAAAACCAGATAGATACAGCACAATTTGATAACTTTCCAGCTGAGTCATTGGATTCAGGAGAAAAGAATAACTTAAGTTTTAATAATCCTTGTGGGATTCCAGAAGAAGGCACTTTGTCTGAAACAGGGAGACTTGTGAGCACACCAGCACTGAGAGTGCTACCAAGGCATACCAGCGCCAATCCTGAACCCCCATCCTGGACGGAAGCCATAGCGCCTTCAACTCATGAAGACCCATCCGCCAGGGACTCTGCTCTCCAGGACACAGATGACACTGTCACCCACATCCAGGAGTTCTTCCGGAGGAGAAAAGAAAGGAAATAAATGGAAGAATTGGATACTGTGAACATTAGGAGGCCACTAGTGAAGATGGTTTATAAGGGCCGCTACAACTCCCGGACATAAAAGAAGCCAGTTTGTGGGGTGCTAACTTTGTAATGGCCATATCTTCATCTGAGACTGGCCCACTGCTGAGCATTTGATGCTTCTAGGAGCTGATAGTCATGTGGTCAGCGGCCTGCGACTGCATCCATTTGATCCAATTCTACCCTCATTTGGCATAGATTATGACATAAAGATCTGGTCACCACTAGAAGAGTCAAGAATTTTTCATCGAAAACTTGCTGATGAAGTTGTAACTCGAAATGCACTCATACTGGAAGAGACTAGAAATACCATTACCGTCCCAGCCTCTTTCATGTTGAGGATGTTGGTGTCACTAAATTATATCTGAGCTGACTGTCTGGAGGGTGACATATCAGAAGGTTCAGGTCAGGAGAATGAAAATGAGGATGAAGAATAAACAACGCCTTGGCAAGCACTTAGATGTTCTGAAATCTGTTTACGACATTTATTATATATTTTTTTCTTTACAGAACTTTAGTGCAACTTAAGGCTATGATTTTTGTTTGTTTTTGTTTTTGGAGTTCTTCCCCATTTTTGGGATAGCCAAACATTGGTTTGGAATGAGTCTGTGCATGAGTTGGGAGAGTGTGTAAAACAAAACAAGCAAAATGTTTTTGAAACTTTTTGCTGTGTATGGAGTCCTAAAATAATTCCAAAGTGCAGTACTTCCCTAACCCTCAGATGTGGGAGCTTGGATCAATGTTGAAAAGCCACTTTCATTGTAGTGAAAAGGTTGGTTCAAATACATTTCTACACTTGCAAAAAGAAAAAAAAAGATTGAGTTTTCCAGTTCTAAGAAGATTATCATTAGAAGCTTGGTAGGACTTGAATATATAGGTTGGTTTTAGTAGTATTCACTTTAAAAACATTACCTCTCTCTGTCCATGAGCAAAGGAACTTCCAGGTCATCTTCAATTTCTTTCCTTCATGTTGTACAGTTTTCATTGTAGCAGTCTTTTCTACTTGGGTGGGTTTGTTTGTAGGTATATATCCTTTGGAGGGTATTTTGAATGTGACTCCTTCCCTGTTCCTTCCTCGGAAAGCTTGTTATTGGTATACAGGACACCTTCTGATTTTGTATGCTTTTATTTCAGTGAAATTGCTCATCAAATTTAGAAATCTCCTGCTGTGGTCTTCCAGGTCTTTTATTTGTAGAAAATAGGGACAATTGGAATTTCCTCCATTTCTTTCTCTTACCTAAATATTTTAGATAATATTTCAAGTACTACATTGAATAAGAGTGGTCGGAGTCAACCCATGTATTCTGTTCCTGATCTCAGAGGAAAAGCTTTCAAAATTTCCCCATTCAGTGTAATGTTGGCTGTGGGTATGTTTCACTTGGTCTTTTTATATTGTGGTGTGATACTTATGTTCCTAATATGTTCTGGTTTTCATTTTTCATTTAAGAAAATCCAGATTTTGTTATACTTTTCCTGCATTTACTGAAGTGATCATACGATTTAATTCTTTATCCTAATTTATATACTGTGTTACAATTATTGATTTACATATACTGAACAACCTTTGTATTCCTGAGATAAAATAAGGTTGATTGTGGTTCATGATCTGTTTAGCATGTTGCTGGTTTTGATTGCAAGCTGCATATCCACACAGAACATGCCATCAGACTCAATTCAGCGCTCTCCATTTAATGCATGTAGCTTCAGGTCCAAGTGAGACAGGCTATAAGGAAGCACAGAAGATCTGCAGGCTTTTTAACATTCCAACTGGACCTAAAATTTATAGTTTTTCTTTCGCTGAATTCAGTTTTTTTTCTTTTGTTTTCCTTTTAATTTTTTGTGAGCTTGTTAAGAAAAGACTTTTCATAGGTCAGGCTGGCCTCAAAATCTACTACGTATCTGAGGATGGCTTCTCCTGCGCCCATGGGCTGAAATTACAGGTGTGCACTAAATGGTCAGTTCATTATTTTCCCCATAAAATACTTCATCAAAACCATTTCCAGCAAAAGATTTACATATTCCTTATGATCAAAACTGTAATAGGGATTGTAATTATTTTCATATTGATAAAGTAGTTGGAAAGTATATTAAGGAAAAGATTATGATAACAATTGAATAATTTATTTGAGAATATTGCAGTGGGCCCAGACATTTTGTACATTTATTTATTAGTAGTGATAGAGCTGTTTAAGGCACATCACAAATCCATACTGAAGGCATTCTAAGACCACCGTTAGAGATGAGAAAAGACTCTGAGTGATTACAGTAGTATTTCAGGACCATAACCAGTGGCACTGTTAATCTCACCCAAGGCATGTTCAGGAAGCCTTTCTCATCACACACATAATGAAGTTTGGTCAACAGCTCTGCCCTAGAAAGATTCCAAGAGGAAGAACCAGGAATCCTGAAACATTCCTGAGGTTAGAACTTGTAATTGTTTCATCTTTAAATTGGATAGTTGAACTTCAAATTGAAGGGCTGTGATACTTTCAAATAATGCTTTTTATATTAAAACCATAAATCAAATCCTTTAGAAGAACAAATGAAAATGAACAATGAGAGCCATTGGTATCAAATATTTATCTTTCATACCCATGAATCCTTTTTTTCTGACACCATCTTTCTCAGTGCCTAAAGGATTCTGGATTTGTTGGTTTATTTTTTTAATTTTATTTTATCATTTTATGCATACAGCGTTTGTCTGAATGTATATCTATGTACCATATGTGTTCCTGGAACCCATGGAGTCTAGAAGAGTGTGTCCAAGTCCCTGCTATAGGAGTTAAAGACAGTTGTGAGCTGCCATGTGGGTGCTGGGAATCACAGCCTCTTAGCCTGTGAGCCATCTCTCCAGGACCTATTATTATTGTCTTGATAAAAGTTTTACCTTGGCTAATAGGCCAAGACAACTTAATACAATTTCTAGTTCTTACATTTTAGTTGGACATTTTTCTTTTTTTTTTTTTTTTTTTGATTTTTTTTTTTTTTTTTTTGGTTTTTCGAGACAGGGTTTCTCTGTGTAGCCCTGGCTGTCCTGGCACTCACTTTGTAGACCAGGCTGGCCTCGAACTCAGAAATCTGCCTGCCTCTGCCTCCCGAGTGCTGGGATTAAAGGCGTGCGCCACCACGCCCAGCTCCATTTTTCTTATTCTTACCAAATGTTGACACGATATGTAAGTTCCCATTTTCTCTACATGCAACACAGGCCCCTTCAGGATAGCAGTACTGAGATAGGGAGATGGAGTGGAAAGGTGGAGGGATAAATGGTGTGGGGCATCTGGAGAGAAAAGCCTTACAGCAAGTGTTCTGGCTTACTGCCATGCCTGCACTCTCAATCAGGTTAAGTACAATCACAAGCATATTGCATGAAAATCAAAGAATGAACAAAGGAGTCTGGAGCACTAGAGTGCTTGGCATGTGTCTAGGTCTGCGTCCAATCTCCTGCACTGCCATATGCCACACTTACCTTAAAAATAGCAACAAAATTGAACACTAATATGCTTTGTGAGATGTTAAGCAGTAGAGAGGCAAGGTCCTTGGTTGTACAGGGTATAAGGTCTCCTTGCTCACAGATAGTCCAGGGAAACCAGAAATGTTAAACATTCAAGCTTTTCTCTTCAACAAATGGGGTTTGTACATCTTTCTGCCAGGGAACAGGTTTATTTAATAACTTGGGTGACTTTTGGTATCTGTAGGGCTAGGCTTCACCTAATGCTCCAGACTACTATGATTCTCCTAGACCCTTCTTCCTTAGACAGTTGAACTCTGCCTGGAGTACAGGCAAAAGGAAGATGGCAAAATTATCATCCATTTGTTTGGCCATTGTTCCCTGCAGAATCCACCACTGCATCTAAATCAGCACAATGGGTGGAGTCAGTCATAGTGGGAGAATCGCCTAGTAACGGGTTATGTGCATTTTTTAAAATTTATTTTTATTAGATATTTTCTTTGTTTCTTTGTTTCTTTGTTTCTTTGTTTCTTCCTTCCTTCCTTCCTTCCTTCCTTCCTTCCTTCCTTCCTTCCTTCCTTCCTTCTTTCCTTTCTTTCTTTCTTTCTTTCTTTCTTTCTTTCTTTCTTTCTTTTTTTCTTTCTTTCTTTCTTGTTTGGTTTTGTTTTTTCGAGACAGGGTTTCTCTGTATAGCCCTGGCTGTCCTGGAGCTCACTTTGTAGACCAGGCTGGCCTCGAACTCAGAAATCTGCCTGCCTCTGCCTCCTGAGTGCTGGAGTTAAAGGCATGTGCCACCACGTCCGGCAGATATTTTCTTTATATACATTTCAAATGCTATCCCGAAAGTTTCCTATACCCTCCCCCCGCCCTGCTTCCCTACCCACCCACTCCCGCTTCTTGGCCCTGGCATTCCCCTGTACTGGGGCATATAAAGTTTTCAATACCAAGGGGCCTCTCTTCCCAGTGATGGCGGACTAGGCCCGTCCATCGGGAGTTTGATAGGTCACCGGGTATTCAGGCTTCTTCAGAGGAACAGAACTGACACATACAATTTACTAACTTAGCTAAGTTTTAAATAGTCACAACGGCTGAATCACACCGAGAAGCCTACCCTCTAGTTGAGGCTGGGTGCTCAGCAGGTAGAGTTGTCTCAGTAGTCCTAGTTGATGCTGAAAACTTGGAGGCTTTCTGGAGAGCAACTGGTTCTCAGTCCATCAGAGCATGGAAATGTTCAAGTTGTAAGGGCTACAGTTCATTTGTAAGCCCTACTGCCCAAGGGCAGATTGCTGGGGACTGTGGTTCTTATCAGATAGCAAGCCACATGTTTTCACTCCTATAGCAAACAAGTTTGCTTGGCCAAACTGCCCAAGATGTACTTGATTGGCAGGAGGTATGCAGGCAGGAAGTATGCCAGGATATATGTTTGCCCGATTGGACCGGATAGAAAATAGGAAGGCCTTAAGGTTTTGCCTTTTTAAGCCTCTGCAAAATGTGACTCACCATTTTCTGGGATCCTTGAAATGATCCTGGTCAACATTTAAATAAAGCTTGCTTTAGATTTGGCTCAAAAATTATGGTACTGGTCTTTCTCTTGTGATTCTCAGGTTTAACAATATACCAGTAAAGTACGTTATCAGTGGCTGTAATGACTGGATAAATTAACTTGGCGGTCGGTCTAGAGGCTGACCAAAGAAAATAGCAAGCTGAATAATCTTCCTCCTGCCATGGTTCATGTACTAACTTATTTATGTTTCTTCTTTTGAGAACTACCTGTTTGGTTCATTAGCCCATTTATTTGTATTTCTAAATTTTTATTTATTTTTGTATGTAAAGTATTTTGCCTGCATGTATATCTGTGCAGGGTGTGTGTACCCGGTGGTCACAGAAGATGGAAGCCCATTTTAGGTCCCTTGGAACTGGAGTTATAGACAGTTTTGAACCACCATGTAAGTGCTGGGAATTGAACCCAAATCTTCTGCAAGAGCACCCTATACTCTTAGCCACTGAGCCATCTCTCCAGACACTTAGTCAATTATTTGTTTGGCAAAGGTTTTATTTTGGGTGCTATCTTAGGGTTTTATTGCTGTGATGAATCACTATGACAAAAACCAACCAACCAACCAACCAAAAAAACCAAGTTGGGCAGGAAAGGGATTATTCGTCTTACACTTTCACATCATAGTCCATCACTGGATGAAGTCAGGACAAAAAGTCAAGCAAGGCTGGAATATGGAGGTGGAACCTGGAGGCAGGAGCTGATACAGTGGCCATGGAGGAATGCTGCATACTGGCTTGCTCCAGTCCACTACTGCTGCTGCTGCTCTTGGTGGTCATCCCATGGTACTGGCATCTTTAAAAGTACTTGGGTCCCTTGCTGCAACTGGGCTGCACTTTCACCAATAACATCTCATAGGCTCTTTTCCTGGTGCCAAGTCTTAACTTCTTTGCATGACCCCTTTAGTTCTGGGCCTTCAACTGCCACTGAGGCTATGCCTCCACCAATGGCCTGTCTTGACCTTTCACAGTGCCAAACCTCAGCTGCTCTTTAGGACTCCTTCATGACTTCAAAACTAGTTACCACCTGTGTGACTCTTAAATATTACCAAGCCTGGCTGCCAGCATGCAGTACAACATTGGCTGTCTCTGGAAATAGCATCTCTGTGTTCTCAGAAATAATTTCCCAGAAAATTTCATCCCAGTGATGCTCCTCTCATCTTACTCACCACTAATTTCTTAGCTCCAGGTAACTAGTACCAATTGTCCAAGTAACATAAAGGTTTCACTTCAATAGTTCTGGTATTTTGCTAATCACAGCTGATTCTTCAGCCCCAGTTAACCAGAACCAGGGAATCATAAATCAAAATAGCAAAGGGTTGAGATAGCGATTTCCCTCTGAGATTTCCCAAGCCATGCCTTCATTGTTTGCACTGCTTTCAGCATTTGTATCTTCCAAGTTCTTATAGAACCTACCACTGAGGTCTTGACACTCAATGGTTCTTCTAGGCCAAAGTTCCAAAGTCCTTCCACAATCCTTCCCAAAATGTGTTCATATCTGTCACAGCAATACCTGACTACATTGGGACTAATTTGTCTGAGTTAGTTTGTTTCTAGGTCCTCGAGAAATTGGTCTATGTGTTTATTTTTATTCTTTTGCCCCAATACTATACTGTCTTTGTCACCATGGGTGTGTTTTATAATTAAAGGTCAGGTATGGTGAACCTCCGGTAGGTGTTACTTTGGGTATCTGTGGTCTTTTATGTTGACATTTGAATTGTAGCATTGTTGGTTCTAAGTTTGTAAAGAATATCATTGGGATATCAGTGGATAGTCCATTAAACTGATGATGTTAAAGGCTGAAAATCAATCCTTAAGAAATGAAAAGTTGTCTTTGTATCTTTTTTTTTGATTTTTAATATTTTTATTACATATTTTCCTCAATTACATTTCCAAGGCTATCCCAAAAGTCCCCCATAGCGCCCCCCACTTCCCTACCCACCCATTCCCATTCTTTTGGCCCTGGCATTCCCCTATATTGGGGCATATAAAGTTTGCAAGTCCAATGGGCCTCTCTTTCCATTGATGGCCAACTAGGCCATCTTTTGATACATATGCAGCTAGAGACAAGAGCTCCGGGGTTCTGGTTAGTACATCATGTTGTTCCAACAATAGGGTTGCAGATCCCTTTAGCTCCTTGGGTACTTTCTCTAGCTTCTCCATTGGGAGCCCTGTGATACATCCAATAGCTGACTGTGAACATCCACTCCTGTGTTTGCTAGGCCCCGGCATCGTCTCACAAGAGACAGCTATATTTGGGTCCTTTCAGCAAAATCTTGCTAGTGTATGCAATGGTGTCAGCGTTTAGAAGCTGATTATGGGATGGATCCCTGGATACGGCAGTCTCTAAATGGTCCATCCTTTCATCACAGCTACAAACTTTGTCTCTGTAACTCCTTCCCTGGGTGTTTTGTTCCCAATTCTAAGAAGGTGCACAGTGTCCACACTTTGGTCTTCATTCTTCTTGAGTTTCATGCGTTTAGCAAATTGTATCTTATATCTTGGGTATCCTAAGTTTTGGGCTAATATCCACTTATCAGTGAATACATATTGTGTGAGTTCTTTTGTGATTGTGTTACTTCACTCAAGATGATGCCCTCCAGGTCCATCCATTTGGCTAGGAATTTCATAAATTCATTCTTTTTAATAGCTGAGTAGTACTCCATTGTGTAAATGTACCATAATTTCTGTATCCATTCCTCTGTTGAGGGACATCTGGGTACTTTCCAGCTTCTGGCTATTATAAATAGGGCTGCTATGAACATAGTGGAGCATGTGTCCTTTTTACCGATTGGGACATCTTCTGGATATATGCCCAGGAGAGGTATTGCTGGATCCTCCGGTAGTACTATGTCCAATTTTCTGAGGAACCGCCAGACTGATTTCCAGAGTGGTTGTACAAGCTTGCAATCCCACCAACAATGGAGGAGTGTTCCTCTTTCTCCACATCCTCGCCAGCATCTGCTGTCACCTGAATTTTTGATCTTAGCCATTCTGACTGGTGTGAGGTGGAATCTCAGGGTTGTTTTGATTTGCATTTCCCTGATGATTAAGGATGTTGAACATTTTTTCAGGTGTTTCTCTGCCATTCGGTATTCCTCAGGTGAGAATTCTTTGTTCAGTTCTGAGCCCCATTTTTTAATGGGGTTATTTGACTTTCTGGAGTCCACCTTCTTGAGTTCTTTATATATATTGGATATTAGTCCCTTGTCTGATTTAGGATAGGTGAAGATCCTTTCCCAATCTGTTGGTGGTTTTTTTTGTCTTATTGATGGTGTCTTTAGCCTTGCAGAAGCTTTGTAGTTTCATGAGGTCCCACTTGTCAATTCTCGATCTTACAGCACAAGCCATTACTGTTCTATTCAGGAATTTTTCCCCTGTGCCCATATCTTCAAGGCTTTTCCCCACTTTCTCCTCTATAAGTTTCAGTGTCTCTGGTTTTATGTGAAGTTCCTTGATCCACTTAGACTTGACCTTAGTACAAGGAGATAGGAATGGATCAATTCGCATTCTTCTACATGTTAACAACCAGTTGTGCCAGCACCATTTGTTGAAAATGCTGTCTTTCTTCCACTGGATGTTTTTAGCTCCCTTGTCGAAGATCAAGTGACCGTAGGTGTGTGGGTTCATTTCTGGGTCTTCAATTCTATTCCATTGGTCTATTTGTCTGTCACTATACCAGTACCATGCAGTTTTTATCACAATTGCTCTGTAGTAGAGCTTTAGGTCCGGCATGGTGATTCCACCAGAGGTTCTTTTATCCTTGAGAAGAGTTTTTGCTATCCTAGGTTTTTTGTTATTCCAGATGAATTTGCAGATTGCACTTTCTAATTCGTTGAAGAATTCAGTTGGAATTTTGATGGGGATTGCATTGAATCTGTAGATTGCTTTTGGCAAGATAGCCATTTTTACATTGTTGATCCTGCCAATCCATGAGCATGGGAGATCTTTCCATCTTCTGAGATCTTCTAGAATTTCTTTCTTCAGAGACTTGAAGTTTTTATTATACAGATCTTTCACTTCCTTAGTTAGAGTCACGCCAAGATATTTTATATTATTTGTGACTATTGAGAAGGGTGTTGTTTCCCTAATTTCTTTCTCAGCCTGTTTATTCTTTGTGTAGAGAAAGGCCATTGATTTGTTTGAGTTAATTTTATATCCAGCTACTTCACCGAAGCTGTTTATCAGGCTTAGGAGTTCTCTGGTGGAATTTTTAGGGTCACTTATATATACTATCATATCATCTGCAAAGAGTGATATTTTGAATTCATCTTTTCCAATTTGTATCCCTTTGATCTCCTTTTGTTGTCGAATTGCTCTGGCTAGGACTTCAAGTACAATGTTGAATAGGTATGGAGAAAGTGGACAGCCTTGTCTAGTCCCTGATTTTAGAGGGATTGCTTCAAGCTTCTCACCATTTACTTTGATGTTGGCTACTGGTTTGCTGTAGATCGCTTTTATCATGTTTAGGTATGGGCCTTGAATTCCTGATCTTTCCAAGACTTTTATCATGAATGGGTGTTGGATCTTGTCAAATGCTTTTTCCGCATCTAACGAGATGACCATGTGGTTTTTGTCTTTGAGTTTGTTTATATACTGGATTACGTTGATGGATTTCCATATATTGAACCATCCCTGCATCCCTGGGATGAAACCTACTTGGTCAGGATGGATGATTGTTTTGATGTGTTCTTGGATTCGGTTAGCAGGAACTTTATTGAGGATTTTTGCATCAATATTCATAAGGGATATTGGTCTGAAGTTTTCTATCTTTGTTGGGTCTTTTTGTGGTTTAGGTATCAGAGTAATTGTGGCTTCATAGAATGAGTTGGGTAGAGTACCTTCTGTTTCTATTTTGTGGAATAGTTTGTGAAGATCTGGGATTAGATCTTCTTTGAAGGTCTGATAGAACTCTGCACTAAACCCGTCTGGTCCTGGGCTTTTTTTAGTTGGGAGACTATCAATGACTGCTTCTATTTCTTTGAGGGATATAGGGCTGTTTAGATCATTAACCTGATCTTGATTCAACTTTGGTACCTGGTATCTGTCTAGGAACTTCTCCATTTCATCCAGGTTCTCCAGTTTTGTTGAGTATAGCCTTTGGTAGAAGGATCTGATGGTGATTTTGGATGTCTTCAGGATCTGTTGTTATGTCTCCTTTTTCATTTCTGATTTTGTTAATTAGGATGCTTTCCCTGTGCCCTCTAGTGAGTCTGGCTAAGGGTTTATCTATCTTGTTGATTTTCTCTAAGAACCAGCTCCTTGATTGGTTGATTCTTTGAATAGTTTTTCTTGTTTCCACTTGGTTGATTTCACCCCTGAGTTTGATTATTTCCTGCCGTCTACTCCTCTTGGGTGAATTTGCTTCCTTTTGTTCTAGTGCTTTTAGGTGTGTTGTCAAGCTGCTAATGTGTGCTCTCTCTAGTTTCCTTTTGGAGGCACTCAGAGCTATGAGTTTTCCTCTTAGAAATGCTTTCATTGTGTCCCATAAGTTTGGGTATGTTGTGGCTTCATTTTCATTGAACTCTAAAAAGTCCTTAATTTCTTTCTTTATTCCATCCTTGACCAAGGTATCATTGAGAAGAGTGTTGTTCAGTTTCCACGTGAAGGTTGGCTTTATATTATTTATTTTGTTATTGAAGATCAGCCTTAGTCCATGGTGATCTGATAGGATGCATGGGACAATTTCAATATTTTTGTATCTGTTGAGGCCTGCTTTGTGACCAATTATGTGATCAATTTTCGAGAAGGTACCATGAGGTGCTGAGAAGAAGGTATATCCTTTTGTTTTAGGATAGAATGTTCTGTAGATTTCTGCCAGATCCATTTGATTCATAATTTCTGTTAGTTTCACTGTGTCCCTGTTTAGTTTCTGTTTCCATGATCTGTCCATTGGTGAAAGTGGTGTGTTGAAGTCTCCCACTATTATTGTATGAGGTGCAATGTGTGCTTTGAGATTTACTAAAGTTTCTTTAATGAATGTGGCTGCCTTTGTGTTTGGAGCATAGATATTCAGGATTGATATTTCCTCTTGGAGGATTTTACCTTTGATGAGTATGAAGTGTCCCTCCCTGTCTTTTTTAATGACTTTGGGTTGGAAGTCAATCTTATCAGATATTAGAATGGCTACTCCAGCTTGTTTCTTCTTGTCATTTGCTTGGAAAATTGTTTTCCAGTCTTTCATTCTGAGGTAGTGTCTATCCTTTTCTCTGAGATGAGTTTCCTGTAAGCAGCAAAATGTTGGGTCTTGTTTGTGTAGCCAGTTCGTTAGTCTATGTCTTTTTATCGGGGAGTTGAGTCCATTGATATTAAGAGATATTAAGGAAAAGTAATTGTTGTTTCCTGTTATTATTGTTGTTAAAGTTGGCATTTTGTTCTTGTGGCTGTCTTCTTTTAGGTTTGTTGAGGGATTACCTTCTTGTTGTTTCTAGGGCATGGTTCCTGTCCTTGTATTGGTTTTTTTCTGTTATTATCCTTTGAAGGGCTGGATTCGTGGAGAGATAATGTGTGAATTTGCTTTTGTCGTGGAATACTTTGGTTTCTCCATCTATGTTAATTGAGAGTTTGGCTGGGTATAGTAGCCTGGGCTGGAATTTGTGTTCTTTTAGTGTCTGTATAACATCCGTCCAGGATCTTCTGGCCTTCATAGTCTCTGGTGAAAAATCTGGTGTAATTCTGATAGGCTTGCCTTTATATGTTACTTGGCCTTTTTCTCTTACTGCTTTTAGTATTCTATCTTTATTTAGAGCATTTGTTGTTCTGATTATAATGTGTCGGGAGGTATTTCTTTTCTGGTCCAGTCTATTTGGAGTTCTGTAGGCTTCTTGTATGTTCATGGGCATCTCTTTCTTTAGATTTGGGAAGTTTTCTTCTATAATTTTGTTGAAGATGTTTGCTGGTCCTTTGAGTTGAAAATCTTCATTCTCATCCACTCCTATTATCCGTAGGTTTGGTCTTCTCATTGCGTCCTGTATTTCTTGGATGTTTTGAGTTAGGATCTTTTTGCATTTTACATTTTCCTTGATTGTTGGCCCATGTTCTCAATGGAAGCTTCTGCACCTGAGATTCTCTCTTCCATCTCTTGTATTCTGTTGTTGATGCTCGTATCTATGGTTCCAGATTTCTTTCCTAGGGTTTCTATCTCCAGTGTTGCCTCCTTTTGGGTTTTCTTTATTGTGTCTACTTCCCTTTTTAGGTCTAGTATGGTTTTGTTCATTTCCATCATCTGTTTGGATGTGTTTTCCTGTTTTTCTGTAAGGACTTCTACACGTTTGATTATGTTATCCTGTTTTTCTTTAAGGATTTGTAACTCTTTAGCAGTGTTCTCCTGCAATTCTTTAAGGGATTTTTGTGCTTCCTCTTTATTGTCTTCTGCCTGTTTAGCAGTGTTCTCCTGCATTTCTTTAAGTGTGTTATTAAAGTCCTTCTTGAAGTCCTCTATCATCATCAGGAGATATGCTTTTAAGTCCGTGTCTAGCTTTTCCGGTGTGTTGGGGTGCCCTGGACTGGGCGAAGTGGGGGTGCTGGGTTCTGATGATGGTGAGTGGTCTTGGTTTCTGTTAGTAAGATTATTACGTTTACCTTTCGCCATCTGGTAATCTCTGGGGTTAGTTGTTATCGTTGTCACTGTTTAAAGATTGGAGCAGAACCTGTGTTCCACTCACCAGCAGTCCCAAAATCCTGCGGCGGGGGTCGTGGGTAGCTGGCGGGTGTCAGGCCACCCTGCTCTCCCGCTACCCCGGCGCTGATCCGGCTGGATGAGGCCTGTGGCCCTACTCAGGCTGGTTTCTGCTTCCCTAACTAATGCAGTCTCAGGTCTCGCGCAATTGGATTGGAGCAGAAGCTGTGCTCCACTCACCAGAAGTCTTAAGCTCCTGTGGCGGGTGTTGTGGGTAGCTGGCGAGTGTCAGCGGACCCTGTGCCCCAGCTGCCCCGGTGCTTTTCTGACCGGAAGAGGGTTGTGGCCCTATGTAGGCCGGATTTCTCTCTCCCCAACCAGAGCAGTCTCGGGTCCCGCGTGATTGGACTGGAGCAGAAGCTGTGTTCCACTCACCAGCAGTCCCAAAATCCTGCGGCGGGGGTCGTGGGTAGCTGGCGGGTGTCAGGCAACCCTGCGCTCCTGCTACCCTGGCGCTGATCCGGCTGGATGAGGCCTGTGGCCCTACTCAGGCCGGTTTCTGCTTCCCTAACTAATGCAGTCTCAGGTCCCGAGCACTTGGATTGGAGCAGAAGCTGTGCTCCACTCACCAGAAGTCTTAAGCTCCTGTGGCGGGTGTTGTGGGTAGCTGGCGAGTGTCATTCGACCCTCCGCCCCAGCTGCCCTGGTGCTTTTCTGACCGGAAGAGGGTTGTGGCCCTATGTAGGCCGGATTTCTCTCTCCCCAACCAGAGCAGTCTCAGGTCCCACGTGATTGGACTGGAGCAGAAGCTGTGTTCCACTCACCAGCAGTCCCAAAATCCTGCGGCAGGGGTCGTGGGTAGCTGGCGGGTGTCAGGCAACCCTGTGCTCCCGCTACCCCAGCGCTGATCTGTCCGGATGAGGCCTGTGGCCCTACTCAGGCCGGTTTCTGCTTCCCTAACTAATGCAGTCCCAGGTCCCGCGCAATTGGATTGGAGCAGAAGCTGTGCTCCACTCACCAGAAGTCTTAAGATCCTGTGGCGGGTGTTGTGGGTAGCTGGCGAGTGTCAGTCGACCCTGCGCCCCAGCTGCCCTGGTGCTTTTCTGACCGGAAGAGGGTTGTGGCCCTATGTAGGCCGGATTTCTCTCTCCCCAACCAGAGCAGTCTCAGGTCCTGCGTGATTGGACTGGAGCAGAAGCTGTGTTCCACTCACCAGCAGTCCCAAAATCCTGCGGTGGGGGTCGTGGGTAGCTGGCGGGTGTCAGGCAACCCTGCGCTCCCGCTACCCCAGCGCTGATCCGTCTGGATGAGGCCTGTGGCCCTACTCAGGCCGGTTTCTGCTTCCCTAGCTAATGCAGTCCCAGGTCCCGTGCAATTGGATTGGAGCAGAAGCTGTGCTCCACTCACCAGAAGTCTTAAGATCCTGTGGCGGGTGTTGTGGGTAGCTGGCGAGTGTCAGCGGACCCTGCGCCCCAGCTGCCCTGGTGCTTTTCTGACCGGAAGAGGGTTGTGGCCCTATGTAGGCCGGATTTCTCTCTCCCCAACCAGAGCAGTCTCAGGTCCCGCGTGATTGGACTGGAGCAGAAACTGTGTTCCACTCACCAGCAGTCCCAAAATCCTGCGGTGGGGGTCGTGGGTAGCTGGCGGGTGTCAGGCAACCCTGCGCTCCCGCTACCCCAGCGCTGATCCGTCCGGATGAGGCCTGTGGCCCCTGTCTTTGTATCTTATCAGACCACAGTATAATTAAGTAAAAAATAACAGCAAGGGGAACCACAGAAACTACATGAAAACTTGAAGACTTAATAATACTTTTTTAAAAAAATGAACAGTGGACCATGAATTAATCAAAGAGGAATTAAAAATTAAAATTCCTATAGTCCAATGAGGCCATGTGGTATAAAAACAGTAAACGCTTGAAGTCCTCACAATTATCAAAGTAATTAGTTTACTGAAAAGTACATTGTACATTCACTGGGTAGCAAGCACATAGTGGCACACGTTTACAAAATATACAGAGATAAGAGGTTTTGGAATAAAATTCAAGTAAACTCAAAGTAAAATTCAAATAAAAATGATATAACATAAAACATATCATCTTTGCATTTTAAGTATGTAGTTCAGAGAGGGTGAGGCACAGTCACTTCTGTGTATCTCTTCACATTTCTATTATAAAACGAAAGCTACGCCCACTAAATGACCTTTTCCACTTTCAGGCACACCTCAATGCCTTGCTGACTACTGCTCTACTTTGTATTTATTTGACCAAGCTAGGTACATCTAACATGTGAAATCAAACATTCTTAAAGCAAAGCATCATCTGTGACTGCAAAATATTTATAAAATTCAATCTCATGTTCTAGTGTGTAATTTAATTTTATTCCTCTTAAGGTTGATAACAGAAGCAAAATGGCTACACCTTGCAGAAATCATGCATTTGACTTGTTGTTGCACTCGCACAGCTGCCTTACTATTCATGTTCCCATCAGGAAGGTTGAAAAGCCAAATTACTCTTTGCAGGAAACCATGGAGTTGGCCTGGCTTAGCTGCCGTGAGAAGCATACATCAAATGGTTTCCAGGTTAGAGTCATGGCCCCTGGGGCACAATGTGTCTTCCAGCTCCTGAGAGACCAATGCACTCCCTCAGGCAGTAAACAGCTCAGGCTGCATTGTGTCTCTGTATGTTCCCTTAGAAATCAAGGAAGCAGGGGAGCTGGACAGAACAGTTGGTTTTAGACAGTAATCTTGGGTATCTTGGATAGCTTGGAAACTTCGTTGTATTCTGGCAGCTCCAACTGTATTGATCCTGGCAATTGCTATTGTATTTTGTTTCTTATAAAGGTTTAAAAAGAATGATTGCTCTCAATAAAATTGTCACAGCCTCAGTTGAAGCCTCTCCAATTTTAGCCTGGTTTCTTTCCTTTTTTTTTTTTTTGATTTTTAATATTTTTATTACATATTTTCCTCAATTACATTTCCAATGCTATCCCAAAAGTCCCCCATAGCGCCCCCCACTTCCCTACCCACCCATTCCCATTCTTTTGGCCCTGGCATTCCCCTATATTGGGGCATATAAAGTTTGCAAGTCCAATGGGCCTCTCTTTCCATTGATGGCCGACTAGGCCATCTTTCGATACATATGCAGCTAGAGACAAGAGCTCCGGGGTTCTGGTTAGTACATCATGTTGTTCCAACAATAAGGTTGCAGATCCCTTTAGCTCCTTGGGTACTTTCTCTAGCTTCTCCATTGGGAGCCCTGTGATACATCCAATAGCTGACTGTGAACATTCACTCCTGTGTTTGCTAGGTCCCGGCATCTTCTCACAAGAGACAGCTATATTTGGGTCCTTTCAGCAAAATCTTGCTAGTGTATGCAATGGTGTCAGCGTTTAGAAGCTGATTATGGGATGGATCCCTGAATACAGCAGTCTCTAAATGGTCCATCCTTTCATCACAGCTACGAACTTTGTCTCTGTAACTCCTTCTCTGGGTGTTTTGTTCCCAATTCTAAGAAGGTGCACAGTGTCCACACTTTGGTCTTCATTCTTCTTGAGTTTCATGCGTTTATCAAATTGTATCTTATATCTTGGGTATCCTAAGTTTTGGGCTAATATCCACTTATCAGTGAATACATATTGTGTGAGTTCTTTTGTGATTGTGTTACTTCACTCAAGATGATGCCCTCCAGGTCCATCCATTTGGCTAGGAATTTCATAAATTCATTCTTTTTAATAGCTGAGTAGTACTCCATTGTGTAAATGTACCATAATTGCTTTATCCATTCCTCTGTTGAGGGACATCTGGGTTCTTTCCAGCTTCTGGCTATTATAAATAGGGCTGCTATGAACATAGTGGAGCATGTGTCCTTTTTACCGGTTGGGACATCTTCTGGATATATGCCCAGGAGAGGTATTGCTGGATCCTCCGGTAGTACTATGTCCAATTTTCTGAGGAACCGCCAGACTGATTTCCAGAGTGGTTGTACAAGCTTGCAATCCCACCAACAATGCAGGAGTGTTCCTCTTTCTCCACATCCTCGCCAGCATCTGCTGTCACCTGAATTTTTGATCTTAGCCATTCTGACTGGTGTGAGGTGGAATCTCAGGGTTGTTTTGATTTGCATTTCCCTGATGATTAAGGATGTTGAACATTTTTTCAGGTGTTTCTCTGCCATTCGGTATTCCTCAGGTGAGAATTCTTTGTTCAGTTCTGAGCCCCATTTTTTAATGGGGTTATTTGACTTTCTGGAGTCCACCTTCTTGAGTTCTTTATATATATTGGATATTAGTCCCTTATCTGATTTAGGATAGGTGAAGATCCTTTCCCAATCTGTTGGTGGTTTTTTTTTGTCTTATTGATGGTGTCTTTAGCCTTGCAGAAGCTTTGTAGTTTCATGAGGTCCCACTTGTCAATTCTCGATCTTACAGCACAAGCCATTACTGTTCTATTCAGGAATTTTTCCCCTGTGCCCATATCTTCAAGGCTTTTCCCCACTTTCTCCTCTATAAGTTTCAGTGTCTCTGGTTTTATGTGAAGTTCCTTGATCCACTTAGACTTGACCTTAGTACAAGGAGATAGGAATGGATCAATTCGCATTCTTCTACATGTTAACAACCAGTTGTGCCAGCACCATTTGTTGAAAATGCTGTCTTTCTTCCACTGGATATTTTTAGCTCCCTTGTCGAAGATCAAGTGACCGTAGGTGTGTGGGTTCATTTCTGGGTCTTCAATTCTATTCCATTGGTCTATTTGTCTGTCACTATACCAGTACCATGCAGTTTTTATCACAATTGCTCTGTAGTAGAGCTTTAGGTCCGGCATGGTGATTCCACCAGAGGTTCTTTTATCCTTGAGAAGAGTTTTTGCTATCCTAGGTTTTTTGTTATTCCAGATGAATTTGCAGATTGCACTTTCTAATTCGTTGAAGAATTCAGTTGGAATTTTGATGGGGATTGCTTTGAATCTGTAGATTGCTTTTGGCAAGATAGCCATTTTTACAATGTTGATCCTGCCAATCCATGAGCATGGGAGATCTTTCCATCTTCTGAGATCTTCTAGAATTTCTTTCTTCAGAGACTTGAAATTTTTATTATACAGATCTTTCACTTCCTTAGTTAGAGTCACGCCAAGATATTTTATATTATTTGTGACTATTGAGAAGGGTGTTGTTTCCCTAATTTCTTTCTCAGCCTGTTTATTCTTTGTGTAGAGAAAGGCCATTGATTTGTTTGAGTTAATTTTATATCCAGCTACTTCACCGAAGCTGTTTATCAGGCTTAGGAGTTTTCTGGTGGAATTTTTAGGGTCACTTATATATACTATCATATCATCAGCAAAGAGTGATATTTTGACTTCATCTTTTCCAATTTGTATCCCTTTGATCTCCTTTTGTTGTCGAATTGCTCTGGCTAGGACTTCAAGTACAATGTTGAATAGGTATGGAGAAAGTGGACAGCCTTGTCTAGTCCCTGATTTTAGAGGGACTGCTTCAAGCTTCTCACCATTTACTTTGATGTTGGCTACTGGTTTGCTGTAGATTGCTTTTATCATGTTTAGGTATGGGCCTTGAATTCCTGATCTTTCCAAGACTTTTATCATGAATGGGTGTTGGATCTTGTCAAATGATTTTTCCGCATCTAACGAGATGACCATGTGGTTTTTGTCTTTGAGTTTGTTTATATACTGGATTATGTTGATGAATTTCCGTATATTGAACCATCCCTGCATCCCTGGGATGAAACCTACTTGGTCAGGATGGATGATTGTTTTGATGTGTTCTTGGATTCGGTTAGCAAGAACTTTATTGAGGATTTTTGCATCAATATTCATAAGGGATATTGGTCTGAAGTTTTCTATCTTTGTTGGGTCTTTTTGTGGTTTAGGTATCAGAGTAATTGTGGCTTCATAGAATGAGTTGGGTAGAGTACCTTCTGTTTCTATTTTGTGGAATAGTTTGTGAAGAACTGGGATTAGATCTTCTTTGAAAGTCTGATAGAACTCTGCACTAAACCCATCTGGTCCTGGGCTTTTTTTAGTTGGGAGACTATTAATGACTGCTTCTATTTCTTTGGGGGATATAGGGCTGTTTAGATCATTAACCTGATCTTGATTCAACTTTGGTACCTGGTATCTGTCTAGGAACTTCTCCATTTCATCCAGGTTCTCCAGTTTTGTTGAGTATAGCCTTTGGTAGAAGGATCTGATGGTGTTTTGGATGTCTTCAGGATCTGTTGTTATGTCTCCTTTTTCATTTCTGATTTTGTTAATTAGGATGCTTTCCCTGTGCCCTCTAGTGAGTCTGGCTAAGGGTTTATCTATCTTGTTGATTTTCTCAAAGAACCAGCTCCTTGATTGGTTGATTCTTTGAATAGTTCTTCTTGTTTCCAGTTGGTTGATTACGCCCATGAGTTTGATTATTTCCTGCCGTCTACTCCTCTTGGGTGAATTTGCTTCCTTTTGTTCTAGTGCTTTTAGGTATGTTGTCAAGCTGCTAATGTGTGCTCTCTCTAGTTTCCTCTTGGAGGCACTCAGAGCTATGAGTTTTCCTCTTAGAAATGGTTTCATTGTGTCCCATAAGTTTGGGTATGTTGTGGCTTCATTTTCATTGAACTCTAAAAAGTCCTTAATTTCTTTCTTTATTCCTTCCTTGACCAAGGTATCATTGAGAAGAGTGTTGTTCAGTTTCCACGTGAAGGTTGGCTTTCTATTATTTATTTTGTTATTGAAGATCAGCCTTAGTCCATGGTGATCTGATAGGATGCATGGGACAATTTCAATATTTTTGTATCTGTTGAGGCCTGTTTTGTGACCAATTATGTGGTCAATTTTGGAAAAGGTACCATGAGGTGCTGAGAAGAAGGTATATCCTTTTGTTTTAGGATAGAATGTTCTGTAGATATCTGCCAGATCCATTTGATTCATAATTTCTGTTAGTTTCACTGTGTCCCTGTTTAGTTTCTGTTTCCATGATCTGTCCATTGGTGAAAGTGGTGTGTTGAAGTCTCCCACTATTATTGTATGAGGTGCAATGTGTGCGTTGAGATTTACTAAAGTTTCTTTAATGAATGTGGCTGCCTTTGTGTTTGGAGCATAGATATTCAGGATTGATAGTTCCTCTTGGAGGATTTTACCTTTGATGAGTATGAAGTGCCCCTCCCTGTCTTTTTTGATGACTTTGGGTTGGAAGTCAATCTTATCAGATATTAGAATGGCTACTCCAGCTTGTTTCTTCATACCATTTGTTTGGAAAATTGTTTTCCAGCCTTTCATTCTGAGGTAGTGTCTATCTTTTTCTCTGAGATGAGTTTCCTGTAAGCAGCAAAATGTTGGGTCTTGTTTGTGTAGCCAGTTTGTTAGTCTATGTCTTTTTATCCGGGAGTTGAGTCCATTGATATTAAGAGATATTAAGGAAAAGTAATTGTTGTTTCCTGTTATTTTTGTTGTGGCATTCTGTTCTTGTGGCTGTCTTCTTTTAGGTTTGTTGAGGGATTACCTTCTTGTTGTTTCTAGGGCATGGTTCCTGTCCTTGTATTGGTTTTTTTCTGTTATTATCCTCTGAAGGGCTGGATTCCTGGAGAGATAATGTGTGAATTTGGTTTTGTCGTGGAATACTTTGGTTTCTCCATCTATGTTAATTGAGAGTTTGGCTGGGTATAGTAGCCTGGGCTGGAATTTGTGTTCTTTTAGTGTCTGTATAACATCCGTCCAGGATCTTCTGGCCTTCATAGTCTCTGGTGAAAAATCTGGTGTAATTCTGATAGGCTTGCCTTTATATGTTACTTGGCCTTTTTCTCTTACTGCTTTTAGTATTCTATCTTTATTTAGAGCATTTGTTGTTCTGATTATTATGTGTCGGGAGGTATTTCTTTTCTGGTCCAGTCTATTTGGAGTTCTGTAGGCTTCTTGTATGTTCATGGGCATCTCTTTCTTTAGTTTTGGAAGTTTTCTTCTATAATTTTGTTGAAGATGTTTGCTGGTCCTTTGAGTTGAAAATCTTCATTCTCATCCACTCCTATTATCTGTAGGTTTGGTCTTCTCATTGTGTCCTGTATTTCTTGGATGTTTTGAGTTAGGATCTTTTTGCGTTTTACATTTTCCTTGATTGTTGGCCCATGTTCTCAATGGAATCTTCTGCACCTGAGATTCTCTCTTCCATCTCTTGTATTCTGTTGCTGATGCTGGTATCTATGGTTCCAGATTTCTTTCCTAGGGTTTCTATCTCCAGTGTTGCCTCATTTTGGGTTGTCTTTATTGTGTCTACTTCCCTTTTTAGATCTAGTATGGTTTTGTTCATTTCCATCATCTGTTTGGATGTGTTTTCCTGTTTTTCTGTAAGGACTTCTACACGTTTGATTATGTTATCCTGTTTTTCTTTAACGATTTGTAACTCTTTAGCTTTGTTCTTCTGCAATTCTTTAAGGGATTTTTGTGCTTCCTCTTTAATGTCTTTTACCTGTTTACCAGTGTTCCTTTGTATTTATTTAAGTGTGTTATTAAAGTCCTTCTTGAAGTCCTCTACCATCATCATGAGATATGCTTTTAGATCCGTGTCTAGCTTTTCCGGTGTGTTGGGGTGCCCTGGACTGGGCGAAGTGGGAGTGCTGGGTTGTGATGATGGTGAGTGGTCTTGGTTTCTGTTAGTAAGATTATTACGTTTACCTTTCGCCATCTGGTAATCTCTGGGGTTAGTTGTTGTCGTTGTCAGTGTTTAAAGATTGGAGGAGAAGCTGTGTTCCACTCACCAGAAGTCTCAAAATCCTGTGGCGGGTGTCGTGGGTAGCTGGCAGGTGTCAGCCGACCCTGCGCTCTAGCTACCCCTGTGCTGTTCAGGCCAGAAGAGGCCTGTGGCCCTACTCAGACCGGTTTTCTGTTTCCCTAATTAATGCAGTCTCAGGTCCCGCGCGCAATTGGATTGGAGCAGAAGCTGTGTTCCACTCACCAGAAGTCTTAAGATCCTGTGGCGGGTGTTGTGGGTAGCTGGCAAGTGTCAGCCGATCCTGCGCCCTAGCTACCCCGTGCTTTTCTGACCGGAAGAGCGAAAGTTCAGTTTCTAACTCATGAAAATGTATCACCTGTTCCTTAACTGTGTAAATAAGATTAAATTGCTTTGAAACTGGAAAAAAAAAAAAGAATGAAATTGCCAACTAGAACTTTCTTCAGAGATTTCCTGGGAATGGATGACAAGTGCAAAAGGAATACTAAATTTAAATAATGGCTAAGTAAATATAAATGCAAATCACAATGAGAGACAGCAGCGACTCATCCTCACTCGACTGAGTCTGCTCTAGGTATCGCAGCAGGAACCTAAGTACGCCCGAGGACTTCAGGAACCATGCCGAAGCCACACAGTGAAGCGGGAACTGCCTTCATTCAGACCCAGCAGCTCCATGCAGCCATGGCTGACACCTTCCTGGAACACATGTGCCGCCTGGACATTGACTCTGACCCCATCACGGCCCGCAACACTGGCATCATTTGTACCATTGGGCCTGCTTCCAGATCTGTGGAGATGCTGAAGGAGATGATTAAGTCTGGAATGAATGTGGCTCGGCTGAATTTCTCTCATGTAAATACCATGCAGAGACCATCAAGAATGTCCCTGAAGCCACAGAAAGCTTTGCATCTGATCCCGTTCTCTATCGTCCTGTTGCTGTGGCTCTGGATACAAAGGGACCTGAGATCCGGACTGGACTCATCAAGGGCAGCAGTACTGCTGAGGTGGAGCTGAAGAAGGGAGCCACTCTTAAGATCACCCTGGACAACACTTACATGGAGAAGTGTGACGAGAACATCCTGCGGCTGGACTACAAGAACATCTGCAAGGTGGTGGAGGTGAGCAGCAAGATCTACGTGGACGATGGGCTCATCTCACTGCAGGTGAAGGAGAAAGGTTCTGACTTCCTGATGACAGAGGTGGAGAATGGTGGCTCCTTGGGCAGCAAGAAGGGCGTGAACCTGCCCGGCGCTGCTGTGGATCTCCCTGCTGTATCGGAAAAGGACATCCAGGACCTGAAGTTTGGGGTGGAGCAGGATGTGGACATGGTGTTTGCATCTTTCATCCGCAAGGCAGCCTACGTGCATGAAGTCAGGAAGGTGCTGGGAGAGAAGGGCAAGAACATCAAGATCATCAGCAAAATCCAGAACCATGAAGGTGTCCGCAGGTTTGATGAGATCTTGGAGGCCAGTGATGGGATCATGGTGGCTCGTGGTGACCTGGGCATTGAGATTCCTGCAGAGAAGGTCTTCCTGGCTCAAAAGATGATGATCGGGCGATGCAACTGAGCTGGGAAGCCTGTCATCTGTGCCACACAGATTCTAGAGAGCATGATCAAGAAGCCACGCCCCACCCGTGCTGAAGGCAGTGATGTGGCCAATGCAGTCCTGGATGGAGCAGATTGCGTCATGTTGTCTGGAGAAACAGCCAAGGGGGACTACCCTCTGGAGGCTGTTCGCATGCAGCACATGATTGCCCAAGAGGCAGAGTCTGCCATCTACCACTTGCAGCTATTCGAGGAACTCCGCTGCCTGGCGCCCATTACCAGCGACCACAGAAGCTGCCGCCGTGGGTGCCGTGGAGGCCTCCTTCAAGTGCTGCAGTGGGGCCATTATCGTGCTCACCAAGTCTGGCAGGAGTGCTCACCAAGTGGCCAGGTACTGCCCTGGGGCTCCTATCATTGCCGTGACGCGCAATCCCCAGACTGCTCTCCAGGCCCATCTGTACTGTGTCATCTTCCCTGTGCTGTGTAAGGATGCCGTATTGAATGCCTGGGCTGAGGATGTCGACCTTCGTGTAAACTTGGCCATGGATGTTGACAAGGCCCGGGGCTTCTTCAAGAAGGGAGATGTGGTCATTGTGCTGACCGGGTGGCGCCCTGGCTCTGGATTCACCAACACCATGCGTGTAGTGCCTGTACCTTGATGGCCCTCTGGAGCCCCTCTTCTAGCCCCTGTCCCTTCCCCTCCCCTATCCTTTCCATTAGGCCAGCAACGCTTGTAGTGCTCACTCTGGGCCAAAGTGTGGCGCTGGTGGGCTGGACACCAGGGAAAATTAATGCCTCTAAAACATGCAATAGAGACCAGCTATTTTTCATGGCCCTACCTGAGCCAGGGGTGGAGGAGGAATGCAGGACTGGAAACCCTCTGACTTTATCACAGAAGTGCAACAGCATCTCTGTACTTTGCTTCTGTAGAAAGTTGTCAGAGAATTCCCAGCCCTAGCCTGGAGTCAGGAGACAGCAAAAGAGTAGGGGCTGAGGGTGTGGGGCCAGGGTACCAGTGTAGATGATGTTTGCCCTAGCCCTGACCTGCTTTCCCAACAGCTTTGGCCTCCCCAGTCCTTGTGCACTCCACTTCTGTCACTGCAGACACTCCACTCTCCACCTTGTATTCTGCAGAATCTCCAGGCCTGTTGCTATAGTGCCCACCTGAATGTCAATAAACAGCAGCTGAAGCAAAAAAAAAAAAAAAATCACAATGAGATATCAAATCTACCTATGACATGGCTTCTATAATAAATAATACATAGATAAATACATAAGTAAGAAAGGCAGCGTTGTTAAGAATGAGTTGAAGGCATCTAGGCTTATTTATCAGGCCAAGGTTACCTGATGTGGCCAAAAGGAAAGAAACCAGAAAACAAAAGGATATACCTTCTTCTCAGCACCTCATGGTACCTTCTCCAAAATTGACCACATAATTGGTCACAAAACAGGCCTCAACAGATACAAAAATATTGAAATTGTCCCATGCATCCTATCAGATCACCATGGACTAAGGCTGATCTTCAATAACAAAATAAATAATAGAAAGCCAACCTTCACGTGGAAACTGAACAACACTCTTCTCAATGATACCTTGGTCAAGGAAGGAATAAAGAAAGAAATTAAGGACTTTTTAGAGTTCAATGAAAATGAAGCCACAACATACCCAAACTTATGGGACGCAATGAAAGCATTTCTAAGAGGAAAACTCATAGCTCTGAGTGCCTCCAAAAGGAAACTAGAGAGAGCACACATTAGCAGCTGGACAACACACCTAAAAGCACTAGAACAAAAGGAAGCAAATTCACCCAAGAGGAGTAGACGACAGGAAATAATCAAACTCAGGGGTGAAATCAACCAAGTGGAAACAAGAAAAACTATTCAAAGAATCAACCAATCAAGGAGCTGGTTCTTTGAGAAAATCAACAAGATAGATAAACCCTTAGCCAGACTCACTAGAGGGCACAGGGAAAGCATCCTAATTAACAAAATCAGAAATGAAAAAGGAAACATAACAACAGATCCTGAAGACATCCAAAACACCATCAGATCCTTCTACCAAAGGCTATACTCAACAAAACTGGAGAACCTGGATGAAATGGAGAAGTTCCTAGACAGATACCAGGTACCAAAGTTGAATCAAGATCAGGTTAATGATCTAAACAGCCCTATATCCCCCAAAGAAATAGAAGCAGTCATTAATAGTCTCCCAACTAAAAAAAGCCCAGGACCAGATGGGTTTAGTGCAGAGTTCTATCAGACCTTCAAAGAAGATCTAATCCCAGTTCTTCACAAACTATTCCACAAAATAGAAACAGAAGGTACTCTACCCAACTCATTCTATGAAGCCACAATTACTCTGATACCTAAACCACAAAAAGACCCAACAAAGATAGAAAACTTCAGACCAATATCCCTTATGAATATTGATGCAAAAATCCTCAATAAAGTTCTTGCTAACCGAATCCAAGAACACATCAAAACAATCATCCATCCTGACCAAGTAGGTTTCATCCCAGGGATGCAGGGATGGTTCAATATACGGAAATTCATCAACATAATCCAGTATATAAACAAACTCAAAGACAAAAACCACATGGTCATCTCTTTAGATGCGGAAAAAGCATTTGACAAGATCCAACACCCATTCATGATAAAAGTCTTGGAAAGATCAGGAATTCAAGGCCCATACCTAAACATGATAAAAGCAATCTACAGCAAACCAGTAGCCAACATCAAAGTAAATGGTGAGAAGCTTGAAGCAGTCCCTCTAAAATCAGGGACTAGACAAGGCTGTCCACTTTCTCCATACCTATTCAACATTGTACTTGAAGTCCTAGCCAGAGCAATTCGACAACAAAAGGAGATCAAAGGGATACAAATTGGAAAAGATGAAGTCAAAATATCACTTTTTGCAGATGATATGATAGTATATATAAGTGACCCTAAAAATTCCACCAGAGAACTCCTAAGCCTGATAAACAGCTTCGGTGAAGTAGCTGGATATAAAATTAACTCAAACAAATCAATGGCCTTTCTTTACACAAAGAATAAACAGGCTGAGAAAGAAATTAGGGAAACAACACCCTTCTCAATAGTCACAAATAATATAAAATATCTTGGCGTGACTCTAACTAAGGAAGTGAAAGATCTGTATAATAAAAATTTCAAGTCTCTGAAGAAAGAAATTCTAGAAGATCTCAGAAGATGGAAAGATCTCCCATGCTCATGGATTGGCAGGATCAACAATGTAAAAATGGCTATCTTGCCAAAAGCAATCTACAGATTCAATGCAATCCCCATCAAAATTCCAACTGAATTCTTCAACGAATTAGAAAGTGCAATCTGCAAATTCATCTGGAATAACAAAAAACCTAGGATAGCAAAAACTCTTCTCAAGGATAAAAGAACCTCTGGTGGAATCACCATGCCGGACCTAAAGCTCTACTACAGAGCAATTGTGATAAAAACTGCATGGTACTGGTATAGTGACAGACAAATAGACCAATGGAATAGAATTGAAGACCCAGAAATGAACCCACACACCTACGGTCACTTGATCTTCGACAAGGGAGCTAAAAACATCCAGTGGAAGAAAGACAGCATTTTCAACAAATGGTGCTGGCACAACTGGTTGTTAACATGTAGAAGAATGCGAATCGATCCATTCCTATCTCCTTGTACTAAGGTCAAGTCTAAGTGGATCAAGGAACTTCACATAAAACCAGAGACACTGAAACTTATAGAGGAGAAAGTGGGGAAAACCCTTGAAGATATGGGCACAGGGGAAAAATTCCTGAATAGAACAGTAATGGCTTGTGCTGTAAGATCGAGAATTGACAAGTGGGACCTCATGTAACTACAAAGCTTCTGCAAGGCTAAAGACACCATCAATAAGACAAAAAAACCACCAACAGATTGGGAAAGGATCTTCACCTATCCTAAATCAGACAAGGGACTAATATCCAATATATATAAAGAACTCAAGAAGGTGGACTCCAGAAAGTCAAATAACCCCATTAAAAAATGGGGCTCAGAACTGAACAAAGAATTCTCACCTGAGGAATACCGAATGGCAGAGAAACACCTGAAAAAATGTTCAACATCCTTAATCATCAGGGAAATGCAAATCAAAACAACCCTGAGATTCCACCTCACACCAGTCAGAATGGCTAAGATCAAAAATTCAGGTGACAGCAGATGCTGGCGAGGATGTGGAGAAAGAGGAACACTCCTCCATTGTTGGTGGGATTGCAAGCTTGTACAACCACTCTGGAAATCAGTCTGGCGGTTCCTCAGAAAATTGGACATAGTACTACCGGAGGATCCAGCAATACCTCTCCTGGGCATATATCCAGAAGATGTCCCAACCGGTAAAAAGGACACATGCTCCACTATGTTCATAGCAGCCCTATTTATAATAGCCAGAAGCTGGAAAGAACCCAGATGTCCCTCAACAGAGGAATGGATAAAGCAATTATGGTACATTTACACAATGGAGTACTACTCAGCTATTAAAAAGAATGAATTTATGAAATTCCTAACCAAATGGATGGACCTGGAGGGCATCATCTTGAGTGAAGTAACACAATCACAAAAGAACTCACACAATATGTATTCACTGATAAGTGGATATTAGCCCAAAACTTAGGATACCCAAGATATAAGATACAATTTGCTAAACGCATGAAACTCAAGAAGAATGAAGACCAAAGTGTGGACACTGTGCACCTTCTTAGAATTGGGAACAAAACACCCCGGGAAGGAGTTACAGAGACAAAGTTCGTAGCTTTGATGAAAGGATGGACCATTTAGAGACTGCCGTATCCAGGGATCCGTCCCATAATCAGCTTCTAAACGCTGACACCATTGCATACACTAGCAAGATTTTGCTGAAAGGACCCAAATATATCTGTCTCTTGTGAGACGATGCCGGGGCCTAGCAAACACAGGAGTGGATGTTCACAGTCAGCTATTGGATGTATCACAGGGCTCCCAATGGAGAAGCTAGAGAAAGTACCCAAGGAGCTAAAGGGATCTGCAACCCTATTGTTGGAACAACATGATGTACTAACCAGAACCCCGGAGCTCTTGTCTCTAGCTGCATATGTATTGAAAGATGGCCTAGTCGGCCATCAATGGAAAGAGAGGCCCATTGGACTTGCAAACTTTGTGTGCCCCAATATAGGGGAATGCCAGGGCCAAAAGAATGGGAATGGGTGGGTAGGGAAGTGGGGGGCGCTATGGGGGACTTTTGGGATAGCATTGGAAATGTAATTGAGGAAAATATGTAATAAAAATATTAAAAATCAAAAAAAAAAAACCAGAGACATTGAAACTTATATAGGAGAAAGTGGGGAAAAGCCTTGAAGATATGGGCACAGGGGAAAAATTCTTGAATAGAACAGCAATGGCTTGTGTTGTAAGATCGAGAATTGACAAGTGGGACCTCATGAAACTGCAAAGCTTTTGCAAGGCAAAAGACACCATCAATAAGACAAAAAAACCACCAACAGATTGGGAAAGGATCTTCACCTATCCTAAATCAGATAAGGGACTAATATCCAATATATATAAAGAACTCAAGAAGGTGGACTCCAGAAAGTCAAATAACCCCATTAAAAAATGGGGCTCAGAACTGAACAAAGAATTCTCACCTGAGGAATACCGAATGGCAGAGAAGCACCTGAAAAAATGTTCAACATCCTTAATCATCAGGGAAATGCAAATCAAACCAACCCTGAGATTCCACCTCACACCAGTCAGAATGGCTAAGATCAAAAATTCAGGTGACAGCAGATGCTGGCGAGGATGTGGAGAAAGAGGAACACTCCTGCATTGTTGGTGGGATTGCAAGCTTGAACAACCACTCTGGAAATCAGTCTGGCGGTTCCTCAGAAAATTGGACATAGTACTACCAGAGGATCCAGCAATACCTCTCCTGGGCATATATCCAGAAGATGTCCCAACCGGTAAAAAGGACACATGCTCCACTATGTTCATAGCAGCCCTATTTATAATAGCCAGAAGCTGGAAAGAACCCAGATGTCCCTCAACAGAGGAATGGATACAGCAATTATGGTACATTTACACAATGGAGTACTACTCAGCTATTAAAAAGAATGAATTTATGAAATTCCTAGCCAAATGGATGGACCTGGAGGGCATCATCTTGAGTGAGGTAACACAATCACAAAAGAACTCACACAATATGTATTCACTGATAAGTGGATATTAGCCCAAAACTTAGGATACCCAAGATATAAGATACAATTTGCTAAACGCATGAAACTCAAGAAGAATGAAGACCAAAGTGTGGACACTGTGCACCTTCTTAGAATTGGGAACAAAACACCTACGGAATGAGTTACAGAGACAAAGTTCGTAGCTGTGATGAAAGGATGGACCATTTAGAGACTGCCGTATCCAGGGATGCATCCCATAATCAGCTTCTAAATGCTGACACCATTGCATACACTAGCAAGATTTTGCTGAAAGGACCCAAATATATCTGTCTCTTGTGAGACGATGCCGGGGCCTAGCAAACACAGGAGTGGATGTTCACAGTCAGCTATTGGATGTATCACAGGGCTCCCAATGGAGAAGCTAGAGAAAGTACCCAAGGAGCTAAAGGGATCTGCAACCCTATTGTTGGAACAACATGATGTACTAACCAGAACCCCAGAGCTCTTGTCTCTAGCTGCATATGTATTGAAAGATGGCCTAGTCGGTCATCACTGGAAAGAGAGGCCCATTGGACTTGCAAACTTTATATGCCCCAATATAGGGGAATGCCAGGGCCAAAAGAATGGGAATGGGTGGGTAGGGAAGTGGGGGGTGCTATGGGGGACTTTTGGGATAGCATTGGAAATGTAATTGAGGAAAATATATAATAAAAATATTAAAAATTAAAAAAATAAAGGTGTGTGCTGCTGCATAAAAAAAAAAGAAACTGAACTTTCTATAATAAAATAGTTTTTAATTCAGTGTCATTATTACTGCTGAGGATATCTTAGCCCTTGTCTGCCTTCAACAGTATTTACTGGAGTTATTGCTGTGTAGTCACACCTCCTACTAATTCATGTCATTTAGATGGTCCTGTTCTCCACTTAGTAGTCTACAGAGCTTTGAGATTCCTATTGCCTATGGAAGAGAAATCAAAAACATTTTTTGTTCTGATTGTGAAAACCTGGGGTGAGGGGTACACAAGTTTGGGTAAATTATTTAAGATGTAATCCAATTTATGCTTCCAGCAATAACCTTAGTAACAGGCTCCATTACTACAAATAAATAGTCCTAGGTACTTAATTGAGCCTTAGCATCTAAACAATAAAATCATTAAGAGTAGGAAGGCAGCCTCTGTTGCTCTGTAACTGTTGAAGACTCCAAACATTCTTGCTTCAAAGCTGTGACTACATCAAGCATTGACTAGCTGTAGTGAGTAGAGACCTCCACCCCTGAGTGGCATTCTGTACTCTCAACTATCTGGGGATATAACACAAAATTTAAGACCTCACAATAGTGATTTTATTAAATTAGTTGCTTTATAAAACACTGCAGCTGTCATAATTGTTAACATAACAATTTACCAAACTGTAGTTAACTGGTGCAGTTTGCTGAGCATGTTTTATAAAGAAAAGGAAATGCCAAAACCCTGTTAAAAGTTTTCCCATTGCAGCCTAGAACATTTGTTTCTCAGACACTTGAATCAGGCAAACAGAAACAGAGTTCCCTCCCCCATCTGAAGTCCTCCATCAATAGAAACAGCTGATAAAGAACTAGACAGTCACTGCACTGGAGAGTCCACCACTTGCACTGTATATGGAGAAGTTTACCTTCTTCAGCTTCAACGTCAGAGGGAGAGGGTTTTGGTCATTAAAATCTTAAGTATCAAGTACTAGTACTTTTCAGCCACAGTATCTTCACTCTGAGATAAGCAGTCTTCTTCACAAGTTTTTAATAGCCTCACCTCAATTTTAAGACAAAGCAATTTTAATACTAGGTGCATCCTACATGCCCTTGCTGCAAACTGCTTTTCTCGACAAGTTATGAAGTAGTTCAAGGAGGTATGGTTAAGGCTGTATTACTGAATGGTGCTGGTAAATACTACACTTTTTTTTTTTTGTCATGTTGCAACCTTTGTTTCCAATTTAGTGACTGCTGCTAAGGAATCGGATAGCAACAATGACAACATTATTAGGTTTGTTTTGTTTTTAAACTATGATTTAGTAGCAACTGAGGTTCCCAATTTTAACCCCTTGGCAACAAGATCCAAGTTCCCTCATTTGCACATTAGCACCTGAGTGTCAAGGGGTTAAATAACCAGCACAAAAGATACTGCACTTCTGATTGTAGCATTTGGCAGAACTGAAAGGAAAGGAGGTTGTGCTACATGTTGAAGGGATTGTGGGCAAAAGAAAGAAGACACCAGAAGATAAAATGTCACATGAAGTCTTCATAGTCTTGTACATATCCTCCATCATACCCACCATAATCTGCCAGATTGTCTTTCATGGTGGCCTTTAATCTCCCTCCAGGAACCACGCCTTTCTTCTTTTTGGCTTTGCTTTGCTTTTCTTGCTTCTGTTTTTCACTGCAGAGCACAGTCAATGAGTTGGTAATCTTTTTCAAGTCATCAATTTCCAATGAAATACAGACATCTCGAACTAAGGCTTCCAAAAAACTGGCATAATATAGTGATTTTTCATATTGTGTAATTTTATCTTTTAGTAACTTTCCAAACTCTGTGAAGTCATCTCTTGAAGATGGGTTCATAGCATCTATTCCATAAACTGTATTATTAACACCAAAAGTTTCTTTTGCTAATTCAAGGTCTGACTCTTCCTGTAATTTCTTTAGCCGGAGTTTATCTGCTAATTGCTCTTCGGGTGTTAGTACTTTAGATTCTTCAAGTTCTTCTAACCTCTTTTTAATTTCTTCTTGCCTTTTCTTCTGCTGCTGTTCTTTCTCTTTTATCTTTTCTGCTATTTTTTTCTTCTCTGAAATTTTTACTTCTGGTTTGACTTCTGCTTCCTCTTTATTTTCATCATCATCATCATCATCATCCCAGTTATCCTTCACGTCCTCGTCCTCGCCTTCCCAGCGGTCCCCGCCAGCAGTGCTGCCGCCCGCGACCTTCCGCACCGGGTCCTCCATAGAGAACGTGTCCGCGTCCCAAGAGTCTGAGTCCCAAGAGTCTGAGTCCACCGCCGCCGCCGCCATCTCGAACCAGGGGTGAGCGTGTGCGATGGGAAGAGAGGCAATTTCATTCTTACTCTCTAGAACTACATTGATCTTTCTTTACCATTGCGCTGTCACATATGACTATCATGACCAATCAGTGATACTGCCTGAGGTGGTTCTGGGCCAGATCATTTGCTTAAATTAGAGTCCCCATGTACTCAATAAGATCTCCAGATTGCAGATCTTTCTGTTACATTAATTCTGTTATAGATATTTCCCATTAGTGAATGCATAGTTTGGATATAAATAATTTGTTGATTGGAAGAATCATTCCATCATTCTTTTAACTTATGAGTGAAGACATTATGATGGAAGGTACCATGTTAATGCAATGGCCACTTTATCTCCCTGTTGGGATGGCATATCACATTCATATTTTTGTAGGAGTGGCAGAGGCCATTGCCATATTTCAAGACTTGAAAGAGGCCAGTCTGGTACCACTAATCAGACTCAGACCCCAATTTTTCTCTCTCTCTCTCTGACATCACACACACACACACACACACACACACACACACACACGTATACTTTCACATGCACTCATTCCTGCCCACATATGCACATATACAGATACACAATATATGCAAACACACACACACACATACACCTAATCTAAAATGAGCTCTTTCAAGAGGTACAAGAAGTTCCAGAAACAGGTACAATAAATGCTGTCAAAACTAACTTCTGCTATACTGTCTTTTTTTTTTTTTAAAGCGAAAGCTTTCATGGAAAAATCCTAGTGAAATTATAACAAAATAAACATCCTTGCAGCCTTATTTAAAGATGGCTGTATATTTTCCTGATACCAACGGAAGAGCGTATTTATATTTATCTGGGTGGTCTGAAAGTTGGAGAAAAACTGAATGGATGATTGTTTAGTGATGTGGAGGCATGGGAATGAAGTTCATTTTTAAAGTTCCAAGAATAGACAGAGCTAAAGAATTTGCACATTACACGAATTTTAGTCAAAGGTCATTACTGTGGAGGATAGTTTAAATAATTAAACAAAATGATCCCTCTATGGATATCTGTTAGACTCAGCTACTTACTGCAGGGATTTCATAATTAACGTATGTGAAATCCAAGCTTTGGTTATGCCGCCCATGCACCAGCCAGTCTTGTAAGGGAACTAGAGCACAACATGTCCATGCTGTCCTCACACTTCCAAACCTAGTTCAGAGCGAGGTTTGGAACTAGACCATACTCCAAGCTTAGCTAGAGTCCCAAGGGTTGGATAACTTTCCAGCCAGATGAGGGCCCAAATCCCCTGAGACCTTCACTATCTTCACATTTCCAGGTCTATTTCACTAGTTCAGCTTGCACACCAGTGTGGGAAGATCCATCCTGGCTCAGTGATCAATAGCCCTTTCTGCAGAAGACACAGGATCAATTCCTAGGATCCACATGGTGCTTACAACTGTCTTTAATATCAGTTCCAGGAGATCTAGCACAGTCTTCTGGTCTCTGTTGCACCAGGAAAACATGCAGTGTATTTATATACATTCAGGAAAAACACCTATACACATAAATAAAAATTAATCTCTATTGAAAAGTCAGCACAGAGTATCTGAAGGACTGCCATACCAACTCTTCATACCTGATCTCAAATCAAGCTTGGGTGACAGCAAAACCAGAAGCAAAGCTGAACTTAACAGAGGGAGGCTAGCATTTTTATCTCAGACACATGACCAACTGTAGAAGACCACACGCTTAGGTCACATGGCAAAACCACAAACAAGATAAAATGTCAACACTTTGTGTCCACTGCAAGACCCACTAGTCCTATGTCCTCCAGGGAGAATTACCAAGATGAATCTCAGTACACAAAATGTAAAAGAACAGCCAGTAACATGATTAAAAATTCAAGAGTTTTAAAGAGGACATGAGCAAGCATTCCAAAGAACTTATGGAGAATAGGAATGAATTTCTAAGCAACGGTCAAGAAAAGGAAATAATGAAGACAATTTAGGATTTGAAAAGTAAACTCAATAAAGAAATAGCAATACTGAAGAAAAATGAGTGGAAATGGGGGTGGGACTGAGCAACTCACTCAGCCAATTGAAAAGCCTGAGGATGGCTCAGATAGAATATAGCATATCAAGACTTGAAGATTAAAATAGAAGCAAGAGACCATTCAATCAAGAAATGTATTTCAAAACTTATGAGCACATGAAAAGAGTTTGCAAGAACTTTTGGACACCATGGAGACAGGGATTGGTGCTATTCAGGAAGTTAGTAACATGTGTTGCCCCTCCCTGAGGCTACTGTGACTGTTGACTACCTGCGGTCTCAGTAGCTTCTTACACAGTACCATCCTTGAAGCATCTCCGCAGACACCCGACATCTGTAAGAGGTCTAACTGAAAGCATTTCAGTCTGTCCTGCAGGGTACAGTATTTTATTATGCATCCTTAAGAATCCCATATTTTTCTAAACATCATTGTCTTCACAAATAGGGTATGAACACTCCCACTTCTTGTGCCCAACAGATTAAATCCATCAGTGAGATAAAACTAGTCTCTGACTTAAGTTCCCCTCCTTTCCATCCCTGACTATGATCTAGACACTTTAGAACACATCAGGGACTTTCCTTCATGTATTTGCTTATGTACTTCATGACCCTCAATAAAGATAACTTAAGGTAAATAGTCAGGGTTTCTCTCCTCCTCCCTAATTCTTTCTCTCTCCAGGGTCTTCACCTGCTTGGTTGAACACATTCCCATTTGACTTAGTCATGATGTGCCCTGCTCCCTGTCTTCAGACAGGGGCATACAGTATTTAATTCCACGTGTCTCTCCATGTGAAATTTCTGCAGCCATGTTGAGTTTAGTCTTAAAAACTCCAGAAGGGAAGATTCACTTTCCTAATTATAATAAATACTTACCTTGAATCATCAGCCTCTCCTGTAGGCTGTATCCCATAGTCTGAGTACATGGAGCACTATACAGGACCAGAAAACAGGTAGTGTGAGATCAGTTCTCCTTATCCATTTATAGATTTCATTGCTTTGATGTTGAGATTCAACACTTTGGAGGTTTAGATTCTCACTGGGTTCATAGCCGTGGATCTACTGAACTGAACTTGAGCTTGCTGCTTGTTGTCTTTGAGTACTCACATCATTTAACCAATGGGTCAATGAGAAGAGCCTACTACAGGGACACACGGGCACTGACTTCCAATAGGAAGCTGAGTTCTTACTTCAGAACAGGAACAGTGAAAAATGTGTTTGGGATCCATGACATTCTTTGGAGTCTTAGAAAACTAATGGGATAGTATTTTTTTGGGAGCTGGGTTTCTGTTGCTCTTACAAACAAGACAGAAAGAACTGCAGAGCTGGAAGAGAAACAATAAAGTCCTTCCTGTTTACTGATATTTTGGGTGCCTATCAGCACCACACCAGCCTTAAATCTTCAGTTTGACAATGGCATTCTGTACTTAAAGACACAGTTGAACTTTGTAGTTTCTGACTTTTGCGGAATCTGTCTAATAGTACTCTTGAGACAGTAGAAGCACCTACCAGTTTCTCCTCTTAAGGGATCTGAATTCTGCACGTGGAGTCTCACCTCTATGCTCAAGACCACAGTCTCTGGTTGAGGCCTGTGCTTTTTCAAAGTTCTGAACATAGCCCACTAGGACAGTTTTCCAAAAGTCTTTTATCAGTTCCAATCCCATTCTATGTTTTAACCCTGAGGTAGGAATTATTTCCTGAATTTGGTATTTTTTTTAGTGTTTTATTTTTTAATACATATTTTCTTTTAAAAAATGTATTAGATATTTTCTTCATTTACATTTCAAATACTATCCCAAAAGTCCCCTATACTCTCCCCCCACCCTGCTCCCCTACCCACCCACTCCCGCTTCTTGGCCCTGGCATTCCCCTGTACTGGGGCACATAAAGCTTGCAATACCAAGGGGCCTCTCTTCCCAGTGAGGGCCAACTAGGCCATCTTCTGATACATATGCAGCTAGAGACACGAGCTCTGGGGGGTACTCGTTAGTTCATATTGTTGTTCCGCCTATAGGGTTGCAGACCCCTTAAGAACCTGGGGTACTTTTTCTAGCTCCTCCATTGGGTACCCTGTGTCCCATCCTATAGATGACTGTGAGCATCCACTTCTGTATTTGCCAGGCACTGGCATAGCCTCATACGAGATAGCAATATTAGGGTCCCTTCAGCAAAATCTTGCTGGCATATGCAATAGTGTCTGGGTTTGGTGGCTGATTATGGGATGGATCCCCGGGTGGGGTAGTCTCTGGTTAGTCCATCCTTTTGTATTAGCTCCAAACTTTGTCTCTGTAGCTCCTTTCATTGGTATTTTGTTCCCCATTCTAAGGAGGAATGAAGTATCCACACACTGGTCTTTCTTCTTGATTTTCTTGTGTTTTGCAAATTGTATCTTGGGTATTCTAGGTATCTGGGCTAATATCCACTTATCAGTGAGTGCATATCTAGTGACTTCTTTTGTGATTGGGTTACCTCACTAAGGATGATATCCTCCAGATACATCGATTTGCCCAAGAATTTCATAAATTCATTGTTTTTAATAGCTGACTAGTACTCAATTGTGTAAATGTACAACATTTTCTGTATCCATTCCTCTGTTGAGGGACATCTGGTTTCTTTTCAGCTTCTGGCTATTATAAATAAGGCTGCTATAAACATAGTGGAGCATGTGTCCTTATTACCAGTTGGAACATCTGGGTATATTCCCAGGAGAGGTATTGCTGGATCTTCCGGTAGTACTATGTCCAATTTTCTGAGGAACTGAGAGTGGTTGTACAAGCTTGCCATCCCAACAATGGAGGAGTGTTCCTCTTTCTCCACATCCTCGCCAGCATCTGCTGTCACCTGAATTTTTGATCTCAGCCACTCTGACTGGTGTGAGGTGGAATCTCAAGGTTGTTTTGGTTTGCATTTCCCTGATGATTAAGGATGTTGAACATTTTTTTTTATCAGGTGTTTCTCAGCTATTTGGTATTCCTCGGTTGAGAATTCTTTGTTTAGCTCTGTATCTCATTTTTTAATGGGGTTATTTGAATTTCTGGAGTCCAGCTTCTTGAGCTCTTTTTATATATTAGATATCAGTCCCCTATCAGATTTAGGATTGGTAAAGATCCTTTCCCAATCTGTTGGTGGCCTTTTTGTCTTATTGATAGTGTCTTTTGCTTTACAGAAGCTTTGTAATTTTATGAGGTCCCATTTGTCAATTCTTGATCTTATAGCACAAGCCATTGCTGTTCTGTTTAGGAATTTTCCCCCTGTGCCCATATCTTTGAGACCTTTCCCCACTTTCTCCTCTATAAATTTCAGTGTCTTTGGTTTTATGTGGAGGTCTTTGATCCACTTATACTTGAGCTTTGTACAAGGAGATGAGAATGGATCAATTTGCATTCTTCTACATGCTAACCGCCAGTTGTGCCAGCACCATTTGTTGAAAATGCTGTCTTTTTTCCACTGGATGGTTTTAGCTCCCTTGTCAAAGATCAAGTGACCATAGGTGTGTGGATTCATTTCTGGGACTTCAATCCTATTCCATTGATCTACCTGTCTGTCGCTGTACCAGTACCATGAAGTTTTTATCACAATTGCTCTGTAGTACAGCTTAAGGTCAGGCATGGTGATTCCATTATTCTTTTATTGTTGAGAATAGTTTTTGCTATCCTAGGTTTTTTATTATTCCAGATGAATTTGCAAATTGCCCTTTCTAACTCAGTGAAGAATTGAGTTGGAATTTTGATGGGGATAGCATTGAATCTGTAGATTGCTTTTGTCAGGATAGCCATTTTGAGTATATTAATCCTGCCAATCCATGAGCATGTGAGATCTTACATCTTCTGAGGTCTTCTTTAATTTCTTTCTTTCTTTCTTTCTTTCTTTCTTTCTTTCTTTCTTTCTTTCTTTCTTTCTTTCTTTCTTTCTTTCTTCCTTCCTTCCTTCCTTCCTTCCTTCCTTCCTTCCTTCCTTCCTTCCTTCCTTCCTTCCTTTCTTTCTTTCTTTCTTTCTTTCTTTCTTTCTTTCTTCAGAGACTTGAAGTTCTTATCATACAGATCTTTGACTTCCTTAGTTAGAGTCATGCCAAGGTATTTTATATTATTTGTAACTATTGTGAAGGGTGTTGTTTCCCTAATTTCTTTCTCAGCCTGTTTATCCTTTGTGTAGAGAAAGGCCATTGATTTGTTTGAGTTAATTTTATATCTAGCTACTGCACTGAAGCTGTTTATCAGGTTTAGGAGTTTCCTGGTGGAATTTATAGGGTCACTTATATATACTATCATATTATCTGCAAATAGTGATATTTTAACTTCTTCCTTTCCAATTTGTATCCCCTTGATGTCCTTTTGTTGTCGAATTGCTCTGGCTAGGACTTCAAGTACTATATCAAATAGGTAGGGAGAAAGTGGGCAGCCTTGTCTAGTCCCTGATTTTAGTGGGATTGCTTCGAGTTTCTCTCTGTTTAGTTTGATGTTGGCTACTGGTTTGCTGTAGATTGCTTTTATCAAGTTTAGGTATGGGCCTTGAATTCCTGATCTTTCCAAGACTTTTATCATGAAGAGGTGCTGGATTTTGTCAAGCTTTCTCAGCATCTAACGAGATGATCATGCAGTTTTTGTCTTTGAAACGGGGTCTGTCCCAGAAGCTGTGTTGCCTCTGCTTGTCCCAGAAGCTGTATAGCTTCTGCTGTCTGCACTGTAACCTGTGCAGACTGGTCTTTGAGGGACCCGTGACACAAGATGGCTCCCTCACTCTGCAGTCAGAGCCCTACCAGGCAGACATGTCTCTTCTGGCGGGAAAGGTGTGCAGATTTCTGGAACCCGAAACGGAGTCTGTCCCAGAAGCTGTGCCACTTCTGCCTGTCCCAGAAGCTGTGTTGCTTCTGCAGTCTACACTCTTACATGTGCAGACTCGTCTCTGAGGGACCTGGGACACAAAATTACTGAATTTGGTAATTTTGTGACATTTTATTGTTATCATTTTAAAAAGTTTTATTCATTGATTTTAAAAATTAAATATTAGGACTCAAAAACCTAATTAAGAAATCTTTATCATTCACAAATAATTTGTTATTCTTTAAACACACATCTACCCATTGCTGGCCTTCCTATAGGAGATGCCTTCTGCTGTATTCCCAGGTGAAAATAATTTTGTTGGAGATAATGGGTTTGCGCTCTTTTTATTCAACTGTTCATTTTTTAATAAGGGATATAAAAAATGACCCATGACCTGTGTTAGATCAGGGTTTATGATGACTTAGGTCAGGCATGAGACATTAGATCTCAAGTATGTAAGACTGATCTCATTTTTTTCTATTTTTAAAACTAATAGCATAAAACTCAGTTGCTTTTGAAAATTCAGTCTGGCTAACTGCTGCTTTTGAACCTCAGAAATAAAGAGACTTTCTGATACCTGACCAGCTAATTTTCAGAAAATAAGAAGACCAGAGAGCGCATATTTGATAAATATACATGAGGACCCACATGGCAGAGGGCAGACAATCTATGAGTAGGCTTATTCTAGTTCATTCTATGCCATTAATTATGGCAGTGAGAGTATTCTGGAAACCCCTGAAGGATTAACAATATATAGATATTGTTGTCATTTGTTTTGTTTTTGAGATAGGCTCTCCCTGTATTACCCAGGATGATCTTACTGGAACCATCACCTCCATGAGAGGGTTGATCAGTTTTTGACTCTTTCTGAAAGTTTTGGCTCTTTCTAAAAGTTTCCTCTGAAAGCCCTGGAAGTAAAGGGCTCTTCATTAAGGAGTAGGGGCAATGGGCTTTCTTGTGCTTGAGGTAGAACTGGGCTACCCTGAGAGCTTTTGAGTAGACAAGTCTGTGTTAAACTAGCATAATGCGACTGGCCAATGACTGGTGTATTAGGGTTTCCATTGCTGTGATGAAACAGCATTACCACAAAACAAGTTGGGAAGGAAAGGCTTTATTTGGCTTACACTTGCATATTACTGTTCCTTATCAAAGGAAGTCAGGACAGGCACTGAGACAGGGCAGGAACCTGGAGGCAGGAGCTGATGCAGAGACCACAAAGAGTCCTACTTATTGGGTTGCTCTTCTTGGCTTGCTCTGTTTTCTTATAGAACCCAGGACCTCCAGTCTAGGGATGGCACAGTCCACAATGTGTTAGATTCTTCCACAATTAAGAAAATGTCTACAAGCTTGTTTATCACCTGATCTTATGGGGACCTTTTCTTAATTGAGGTTCCTTCCTCTCAGATGACGTTAGTTTTGTTAAGTTGACAAAAACCTACCCAGTACATTGAGGAAGCAGCACTCTGCCCAGAACTCACAGTATTAGACAACGTCTTTCTGACCTGACACTTGTCTGTACATCTACAAATGGACAAAGCTTGGAGGCTCTCTTCACATGTCCAAATCCTGCCTTATCTGCTACTGGAGAATTATTTCTGCTACTTGAACTCTGGGCTGAGATCTCTTGTTATTTTTTGAACTTTGAAAAAAATTTGGTTTTATTTTTAACTATGAGAGAGAGAGAGAGAGGGAGGGAGGGAGGGAGGGAGGGAGGGAGGGAGGGAGGGAGGGAGAGAGAGAGAGAGAGAGAAAGAGAGAGAGAGAGAGAGAGAGAGAGAGAGAGAGAGAGAGAGAGAGAGAGAGAGAGAGAGAGAGAGAGAGAGAGAGAGAGAGAGATCAGGTGACAGTGGAGGCCAGAGACAGGATTTTCCCAGAGGTGAAGTTATAGGTCATTGTGAGTCTCTCAGTGTAGTGATGTTACAGGTGGCTATGAGTCACTCAATGAGGGTACTGAGACTAAAAATTCTATCTGCAAGAGCAGTGTGTGCCCTTTACTGCTCACAAGATGTCTGCTATTTTAAATTAAGATGTTCAAACAGTCAACAAAGTAACGAAACAACCTGCACAAATGAGGACTATCTGTACAAGCCTAGAAAAGGAATATATATTATTGACACAGTTTATACTCGTTATTATATTAATATTATATATTGATTATGTAATATTGCTATCAATCTAGTTGGAAATGATTCAACTTCTGTTATTACATGTATAACAACATTTCTTTACTCTCATGTTAAACATGTACACAAGAGTCTTCAAACTCATTTCAATGACAACTTAAAGCACTATCGGTTTTTTAAAAGTGTCAGTGTTCACACATACAAACATCAGATAAGGAAGGGTTTATGATCAGGCACTACAGCAGTTAACACCAGATGGTAGAATGATACCACGGATGGATGAGTATTGACAAGCTGTCAGGTCTTCACTTAAAGGAAAACATAATTTCTTTCTGTAAAGATCAATTTGTGTCACTTACTAAATGCTATGATGATTGATAGGGCCTTAGAGATGTAGCCAAGGGTTCCAATTCAAGAGTTCCCATGGTGATTAATTTTTGTGTCAAGCTACCAAGCCATAGCACTAGTTGCTTAATCAGATGCAGCTCTAAATGGCGCTGTGTAGCATTTTTTAAAAGCTTTGAGAAAAGTTGCTTGTTTGATCCTCATAATTTTTACCACAGGGTTGGGCCTGAACAGAACAAAGAGGTTTGGGGCAGTAAATTTTCAGAGGTTCACAGAGAAACTCTACCTGAGCACCCCTGCTGTCCTGTGATTCAAGGGCCCCAAATCAATCTGACTCAAATCTACAGCTTGCTGGGCTACTGAAAAGCTAATGCCTTACAAGACACCCGCCTTTCCGTGGGTCAGTGTCTGTGTCGGTATCTGTATATCTACTTGTTGGTAATTTTCCTGTGAAAACCCTATCATAGTTTGGGAAAAAAAAACCTACTCTGTAATAAATAAAAGATACAGTTTTTGATATACCAGTCTGCAACAATGGACACTAGCATAGATAGATAGATAGATAGATAGATAGATAGATAGATAGATAGATAGATACATAGATAGATACATAGCTAGATACATAGATAGATACATAGATAGATACATAGTTAGATAGATATAGTTTGGCATGCTGATTTATCACAAGATAGTGGTTTTTAAAATTCACTTTTACTGTTTTACATCTTTCAAGATGCATAACTTCCCATGCATGCATGGTTTCCTTAGGAAATTAAGCTTTGAGGCTGAGGATTTGTTCCTATAGTCTATTTGAGATACAATACTATTAAATTTATTTATTTTTTAGTTTCTGTTCTTAATTAGCCTAAGCATCTCAGAAGCTGGGGAAAAGGGCTTGCAGATAATAAATATTTTATTAAAAGTTTAAGTGAATGATTATCATCAAAGTATATGTGAAGGCAAAATTATCTACACTAAGGCAATTTCTTCTACTCGGTATATATGAGGATGTGACAACCTTCTGGAAGCAATGTTTGATCAGTTAAATTAGAAATGCTCACCAGGACAGTCAAGAGCGAACACAAGCCAATTAGGGTCCCCAGATAGTCACTTCCATTGGCTAATCAGAAACCATTCTTGAGCTTGGTGGACGCTGAGGTAAGGGCTGCATCTCAATTTCCATTCTCTACAGGTTATTTGCACTAGTGTGATCCTGGAGACAATATGTGGCATTGTGACTTTTCCCAACAAGGGAATACATTTTTAATATAGAGTACAGAACTCTAAATCCTTGCTAAATAAGGCTGTCACACAAGTACATCCTTTCTGTAGCTAGAGAGATGATTCAGGGGAAAATTAACCTTGGGAAGAGAATACAGACGCAAGAGAGGTTTGGGAAAGATTCTGGCTGCAGTCTGAGCCTGGGAAATTTGTGGTGGCCCAAAAGCAACAGAATACAAGCAACTCACACTAGCCTGACCCCCATCCCACTAGTGTTTTCTGGTAATGAGACTTTGAAAATAATTTCAGTGAAGTAACACTCTTCTGGAATTTCAGATTCCCTAGGTAATGCTGGAACAATGGCAGGGTGAGGTGGAAAGTAGGAGGTATAGCCGTGTGCTGGAAAGCTTGCCTTTGTACATTTGGGCTAAATTGTGGGAATGGAAGCCAGTGATTTGTACTTGGTTTATGATCGTGTGTGTGTGAAATCTACTTTTATCTCTTCCAAACGTTTACTATTGTCCTGAAGTCTTTTATTGATAGATAATCCTGTTCTGATGATCTGACAATTTACTTTCTGTGGTGGAGGTTAAATGCATGTGTGGGATTGAGTTTAAATGTTCTGTTCTAGTTGGTTGTTTTATTCTAATAACTTAGCTACATATTTAAAACTCCGTTCTCTGAGCTAATCACACACCTCAATGTGTGACCCATTCTTTCGGGTGACTATTCTTTACTTGTCAGATTCTAATGTCTTTCCTCACTGACAACGTTAGGAGTGTGCACAGATTTCCTGGGTAGACAACATCTCTTTCATGTTTAGTTTATTCTTTTTCAATTCTTATGACACTATTTCTCTCTTATTTAAAATGATTTTTGCTGGCTAGCACTATCATAAGGGAATCAATTAGGAAGGATGGTGAAGTTTCCCTTGGTTGGATCCTACAGTTGATATTTAATCAGCAGGTAGATGGCTTGTCACTGTGCTTTCTTGTATAAGCTTCTGAAGTTGAAGTTGCCTTTTCCTGAGGGCTTGGAGCTTTATCAGGGATATGCTGCTGAGTTTCACTGAGCACATGCAATGCTGCCAAGATGAATATATGATGCACCCCCTAACTTTACTAATGTGGTAAATAACAAGAGTCAATTTTCTGATGTTACATTTTCACTGTAATCTTGGGTCACCTGGACTTGTTCATTGTGAGTGAATCGTCTACTTTTTTTTTTTTTTTTTTGCTTAGTATTTTTATACTTGTATCTTACTTTGATTGCATTTCATATATTCTATTACTCTTACCTTGCTTTTGGCATGAATTTTACTCAAACCTGATGTAAATTAATTTTGTATCAGGTTAGATGATCTGGTATTGCCTGTCTGTGCTTTACTTGTGTGAAGACTTTACTGTCTTAGGGTTTCTACTGCTGTGGTAAACTCCATGTTTAAGAGCAGATTGGGGAGGAAAGGGTTTATTTTAGCTTACAGAGCTTGGCTCGCATTCTGTGACTGAGGGAGGTTAGGCAGGGACCTGGAGGGCAGAACTGAGTCACAAGCCGTGTGGGAACACTGCTCACTGGCTTTCTCACTGGTGTTTGCTCAGCTTTCTTTCTTACACACCCAGGACTCCTGCCCAGGGATGGCACCACCCACAGTGAGCTGGCTTTCCGATATCATTACTAACTAAGAAAGCCCTACAGGCAATCTGATGGAGGCATTTTCTCAGTTGAGGTTCCCTTTCTAGATAACTTTAACTTGTGGGAAATAGAGGAAAGAAAACCAACCAACCAACCAACCAACCAACCAAACAACCAAACAACCAAACAAAACGGAAGATATTGACATCCTCAATCCTCAGTGTAGTCTCATGTTATAATGGTCTATTGTTGTTTTGATAAAATTTATTTTTCTAAACATTCTAGATCTTATCTAATATTTTAGATTTATTGGTGACATTTCACAAGGGGTTTTATTAAAAAGCAAAATATTATATACTACATATAATTAAAATGATTTTATTTTGTGGCCTTGTAACATTATTTTTAAGTAATGTCATCAATAAATCTAAAACATTGGATACATTTATTCATATAATGTATTTTGACTATATCTATCCACTGCTACCTCTATCCAACTTCTCCCTGTGCCCTGACCCCAAATTCCTCCCAACTTGATGTTTTGTTATTAATAATCCCTGAGTCCAACTAGTGCTTCCCATATAAGCATGGGAAACCTATCAGCAAGCCATGTCCCTAAAGAAGAGTGACTCTCTCTCTCTCTCTCTCTCTCTCTCTCTCTCTCTCTCTCTCTCTCTCTCTCTCTCTCTCTCTCTCTCATTAACTATCAACTGCCAACAGTCTTTCTCCAGGGACTGTACTCTGAACCATGATGGAATGTTGACAGGCTCGATCTCATGGAAATCTTGTGCAGGTAACCATAGCTGCTGTGAGTTGATGTGTGCAACAGCTCTGCCAAAGCTTTCTCTTTCTGCCAGTTTTTACATTCTCCCCCCCACCCCTTTTCCATGATGTTCCCTAAGCTCGGGAAGGGAAAAGTTGATTTAGGAGATTCATCTGTAAACTCAAAGTTACTTACACTTAGCACTTTGATCATGGGTCAAAAAAAAAAAAGATTTCTCTAACAAAAGTTGACAGCACAAATCTATAGGTACAAACATAAATGGTTAGAATACAGTGTGACAATTTAGCAGAACAACAACTGTAGGCTTACAGTAATGGGCTTTTAAAAAATATTGGATATTTTATTTATTTACATTTTAAATGTTATCTTTCCCGGTTTCACCTCCACAAACCCCTTATCCCATTCCCCCTTCCCCTGCTTCTGTGAGGGTGCTCACCCACTTTGACCAGGTGATAGTAACCAGTATTAAATCCTTCCTATGGTGCAGGCCTTGTAGCCACTTAGAGAGGCACTGGTTACCCCCATAACAGTTATGTCACTATTGCATCTGTGGGTATCTCTGCTAAGCAGGTTGGTATTGTAGTATGCAAGGTCTCATGTTGGGCAAGACCAGTGATGTCTTTTCTTTCTCAGGAGCCTGCATAGGACCTTCTAGCATTAAGTAACCTAGCCAGAAGGAAGAGAGTTTCCTGGAGATTCAAGACTGATTTCTGTATGCTGTAAAAATATTTCTTGAAGGAAAGAAGATTGACGGATAGCCTTTACCAAAATTGAGAGCCTTTCTTGTTTCCTTTAAGCCACAGTGCACATAGCCTAATAAAATGATATATTACTAAACTGTAATTCAATTCTTTTACAATTACATTTACCAAAAGTCATATTCAATCCTGATAAAATTTTGTGTTTCCTTCCTCATACATTATTTCATCTTATCCTTTCATTTTTATTTTGTTTTTATAAATTGAATACCAAGTCATTTTGAACAAGACCTCAGAAAATCCACTGTGAGTAGTATGGGCTAGGTGTATGAGTTCATGTTAAATTAAATTAACCCCCTGGAAGTAGAGTGACCTTTAATCCTTTATTTTGTTTTTGTTTCATGCTTTTTTTATGAAGCCTTATTATGCTGGTGTCTCAATAGGCTATGCCATCCAAAGAAGAAGGCAGTAATAATGTGCCGGTATTATCTATTTGGACTTTATCCACATGGTGATGAGAAAATAACACGTGTGTGCTTTGGTTTCCTCTGTGAAGCAAAGAGATGAAACAGCATTACCGATTTTTGATAAGCTTTCTTTCTTTTTCTTTTTTCTTTTTCTTTTTGGTTTTGTCAAATGTTTTATTGAGTGTAGACATCTGAAGTACTGTAAAACATGCATTATCTTTAGATTCAAAAAGGAGCAAGCCACATTGTCTTCACTGTCAAACGTGTCAGGCCTGGCAGAAATGATGGAGATTAATGAAGCATCAGGAGAGTAATATGGCTTTGAAAAGCCTCTACAGTGTGCAGTAGGGTCTTAATCACGTGAGAAAGCAAAGTTCTTCATGCTTAGTAACTTGCATTTCATGGAAGGTACATAGTATTTTACAATTTTAAAACAAATAAAAATAATTTGTTTGTAGAAGATTCCCATTCCTAACTTTGTCTCTTTAGATTTCAGAAACTTTAATTAAAAAAAAAAACACCCACCTTCCAAGCCCCAATATATGCATTTTAGAAGTTGTACGTTGATCTGAGCAATAACTGAATTTATTTCTTTTTTGGTTGCTGAGGTGTATTAAATTTGAAGATAATATCTCCATCTTCAACAATATAATTGCTGCCTTGTTGACTGTATTTTCCAGCAGCCTTGACTGCATTTTCAGAACCCTCGTCTTTAAAGTCTTCATACTTCATTACTTCAGCCATAATGAATCCCTTTTCGAAATCTGTGTGCATCTTTCCTGCAGCCTGAGGAGACTTCCTTCCTTTCCTGATGGTCTATGCACGCACGTCATCTGGGCCTGCAGTGAAAAAGTATTCTAGTTGGAGTGCTGCAAATCCAGCCTTCATGATCTTTGGCAAAGCACTTTGTGTCATGTTCGCTTCCAGATACTTCTGTCTCTCCTCAGCACTCAATTCTTGCAACTTGAGTTGCAAGGCCCCACTGAAAGGTATGACCAAGGCGCCTGGGTCATACTTGTCCACCTACTCTTTAATTTTTATCAACCATTTGTTTTTCTTTCTTATATAGTCTTTTTCAGAAAGATTCACCAAGTAGACCATTGGTTTTGAAGTAAAAAAATAAGTGTTTATTCAACACTTCAATCTCATTGTCATTCCAGTCATGATAGAAGTGAACAGGTTTCTTTTGATCTATAACCCAAGACTTGACTTTGCACATTATGTCATACTCTGGCTTCAGTTTCTTGTCGCCTCCCCCTCACGGCCACCTTCTCTAGTTTGTCTAGAATGGGCCCAATCATCTCCTTACCTTTCAGCTGAAGCTCCTCATAAATTATTTCTATATCTCTAATGGGATCTACACTTCCTCCAACGTGCATTATATCATCATCTTCAAAAGCATGTGTTAGATGAAAAATCCCATCACAGGCACTAATATGAGATAAAAAGGCATTCCCCAAGCCCTTCCCATTGTGAGCTCCTTTTACAAGGCCAGCAATATCCACTACATTTAGGAAAGCAGGAATCTTGCTTGCTGGTTTGTGATACTGGCAAAGAAAGTCGAACCTCTCATCTGGCACAGGCACTCTGCTCTCATTAGGATCAATAGTGCAGAATGGGAAGTTTTCTGCTGACGCCTGACTATTGGTTAACACATTGAAGAAGGTAGACTTCCCAACATTTGGCAATCCAACGATACCAATTTTCAGTGAGGTTCCAAATCTTCCAATAATTAGAGGCGGTTTAATTCCATCTCCTTCCTTTTTCGGGGGCATTGTGCACCGGGCTAACGATCGCACGGGGGGTCCCGGACTGCTTGATAAGCTTTCTTAATGCCATTTAGTAGTTTAACGTTCAACATTTAAGTTTATCCATTTATTCTGTAAATGACATAACATCTAAAAATCAAAATCTTTTTAAGGTTTCTTCCATGTAGTTTGGTGAAATCGCTGTGGTATGACTCTATTCCCAGACACGTTCTTGGAAGCTCCCTTTATCACAGTATTCAATTATATGCCACTTAATCTTCTCCATTTACATTTTAATAGACCTAAATGTTTTTGATGCCCAGCAAAATAAAGAAGAAGACACAGTTCACATATACTCTACTTGCCTGACTAATTTGTAGTAATCTACTGAACTGTAGTTACAGTTTCTTGTGAAAGCATTCTTAAGAATACTTTAGGTTGTGCATGCCTTTAATCCCAGCACTTGGGAGGCAGAGGCAGGGGGATTTCTGAGTTCCAGGCCAGCCTGGTCTACAAAGTGAGTTCCAGGACAGCCAGGGCTACATAGACAAACCCTGTCTCAAAAAAAAAACAGGAAAAAAAAAAAAAAGAAAAAACAAAAAGAATACTTTAGGTTCTAAAACTGTTGGATAAACTGGTTTTTGGTCGTGTAGATCAACCACTAATTTATGGGTCATGTAGCAAATTGTAAGTTCCTAGAGTAAACTGGTTTCTGTTCACACAGACCAGAGATGAATTCATTGCGTATATAACCAGCCCTAAATTCCTATACAATGTGATCCTGACCTAAAGGTCTTGAGCACCACCTCATCACAAACTGCTATCTCTCTACATCTGTAAATAACACTTGCTTGCTACAGATGTTCACAGTTTCCTTTCTGTCTGCTTCACAATTGAGGGCTTTTGCTTAAAAAACAAAAAACAAAAAAACAAAAACAAACAAACAAACAAAAAACCCCCCCAAACAACTCAAAAACAAATTTGGGATCATGGCTGTTTTCCATACACTGCCTGGAACAGCCTTGCAAATGGTGAATAAAGGCTCCATATAATCTGCCGGGTTCAGACCTCTCCAGCGATTTGCTCTTCAGGTACCAGTTCCATAATTTACATCCTCAATATTGCCACTAATATGCACATGCAATTGCCATTCAAAGCTATTGCTTACTTTCAATTCATTACTGATGTGCATTTTCACAATATTAGTCTCTGTGCTCCTCACATTTGTTTTTCCTCCCCAGTACAATTTACTTAAAATATTATTATGTGTTAGGCATTGGGGAACGTTCTGGGCTATTGAGATAGATTATAATCAGTTACAGTCTATTGTGGAAGATTGAAAAACAAGTGAGGAAAACAGTGGTTGCATTAACTGAATTCTATGAATTAAAATGCACAATATTATAGGAAGTCAGCTGCTTACTTGCCTAGTCACATGCCAAGGGCTGGGAACCTGTGGGAAGACCTATTAATCCTGAAGAATTAGTTAGAAAAGGAAGACATTTCGTGCAAATAGAACAGACTATGTAAGAAGAGTGCTGAATTCACACAATTACAGTGGTGAGAATAAAGTGTCCACATCAGGGAAAGAGATGCCGCTAGCGTCCTGTGGCAGAGCCATAGCAGAAAGAGACCCATAGATGGTAATAAGTCTCTGTGCTGGATGAGTTCTGGATTCACTGAGAAACTTTATGTAGAGAAATAACACTATTAGGGACTTCATTTAAAAAAAAAACAAAATAAAACCATCCTGTGACCCCAATGGAAACAGGAGAAAGTTGTCTGTACATATGTGTGAGAGTATGTGTGCCTGTGTGTATGTGTACAATATATATGTGTGAGTATGTATGTTTTGTGTGTGTGTGTGTGTGTGTGTGTGAATGACGCTGTATGCGTAGAGGTCAGAGTATAACAGAGGGAGAGGCAGAGGAAGGAAACCCTTTAGAATCCCATCTATGTGTTGTGGTTAGTTCAGTCATTATAGAGCCTGTCTCAGCTCTCCTAATAGTCTGGGAATGATTCCTGTTAGCAATTTGTTTCTGCTTAGGTCAGATGCAGAGTTGATCTATTTATTTATTTATTTATTTATTTATTTGCAACTGTGAACCCAGACCAAGCCAAGGAGGATGTAAATTATGGAACTGGTACCGAAATTCCATAGAGCTAGGAGGACGTTATGACTTGAATAATGAATTTCCCCTAGACTCCTGTATTGAAAACTTGGTCCCTGGCTCATAGCACTACTTAGAGAGAAATCTTAGAAACCTCAGTTCACGAGGCATAGTTTGAGGAAGCAGACCATTGGGAGCCGATTCTTGCCCCTGTTCTTTCCTATTTACCCAAGGTGAGCTATTCCACTCCACCGAGGTTTCCTGCAGTTATGGTGAGCCTTGCTTCAAGTTCCCAGCAAGGGAACCAGACAAACATGGCCAAGATTTCCCGTACCCAGACAAACTAAGTCTTTTGTCCTTTAAGTTGTCCTCAGGTGCTTGTCACCATGACAGGAAGAAGCTGATACAAACGATAAAGATACAATCTGTGTTATGGGATTGTTGTTGTCTGTGTGGAACTACTGAAAGGTGTAATGAATTGTATATATTTCTTTCATGCAATGCCAAACTGTATAAAAGGTAAACAGACCTTGTGTTAGAGTTGGAATATAAGACCACAAGATGTTGTAACAGGGAAAAACAGTGCAGAGGTTTCCCTGTATTTACTGGGCCAGCTTAGGTTTAACTAGGACTTGATTTTCTTGATGAAGAATATCCTGTAAAACTACCCAACTCTATTATAGAACCCCAAAGTCAAGATGTCCCATCTAACTAACCTTGTTATGTAACCTAACATCCTTTTTGTTATCTAACTGCTTGTTTCTGCAAAGCCCTGTGCCAGCTGCCAAGGAAGATGCTAGACATAGTTTCTGCCTTCAAAAACTCCAGTGCTCCAGACACCCCACGCTTCACTTAACACTCAAATATCTGAGTGCAGCTCTACCTGGCTGAGATAAAAACTTTCAGTTGGATGTAAATTGTGTCTGAGTGTCATCTCTGGTGGCTTCCTGTAACAATGTCTCATCAGGTCAAGAAACTTGCCTTGTAGAGTTTGATCCCTGGAACCTACCTAAAGGAAAGAAAGACTGACTCCACAAAGTTGTTCTCTGATGTCATAGTACACATCACTCTCTCTCTCTCTCTCTCTCTCTCTCTCTCTCTCTCTCTCACACACACACACACACACACACACACACACACACACACATACATAATACATACATACATATATACATACATACAAACTATGATAATAATAATAATAATCTTATTTTTATTTATTCTGCTCTCATACAATACATTTTGACTATAGCTTCCCCTCCCTCTATCCCTCCCAGTCCCCTTCCACATCTCTTCTCCTGAGATTTATTGCTTCTCCTTCAGAAAAGAGCAGGCCTCCCAGTAATATCAACCAAACATGGAATAACAAGATGCAATAAGATTAAGCACAAACTTCCTATCAAGACTGGATGAGGCAATCCAGTAGGAGAAAAAGGGTCCCAAGCACAGGCGAAGGAGTCAGTCAGAACCTCTCACTGTTGGGAGACAAACATTCCAAGCTAAACAACGTGTATGCTTGAGCACTAAAGCAGATTTATGCAGGCTCTGTGATTACTGTTGTCTCTGTGACTCCCAGTGAGCCTTGCTTTGTTGATTCTGTGGGCTAAGTTCTCCTGGTATCCTTGACACCTCTGTCTCCTACAATGCTTTCCCTGCTTGTTCTGCAGGGTACCTGAGATCTACCCAATGTTTGGCTGAGGGTCTCTGCATCTGCTCCCATCAGCTGCTAGAAGAAGCTGGAAGATGACAACTGGGCTAGGCACTGATCTCTGACTATAGCAGAATGTCGTTAGGCCCAATGTCCAGGCTGTGCTGGGCATGAGCTCCCTGTTTTGGCTTGAGACTCAAGTCAGACCAGTCATTGGTTGTCCAATCCCACAAGCTCTGAGCCACCACTGCTCCCAGCATATCTTGCAGGTCGGACAGATGTGGGTTGGAGTTATTGTGGCTGCACTGGTGTCCCAGTCCCACTACTGGGATTCTTGTCTGGTTACAGAAGATGGGTGGTTCAGGCTTCATATTTTCTATTACTAGGAATCCTCAAAAGGATCACCCTCATAGGGTCACGACACTAGATTTCCACAAGGCTCCCTAAATGTCCCCCTAGTCTAGTAATCTCTTCCTGTACTCTCTCCTTTTGTCCCTCCTACCCCAAGCTGATCTCTCCTGTTCTCATCCCTACCTGACCTCAGACCACGAGCAAAATCTTTTCTATTTTCTCTTTCCAGGGAGATTCATTCATTTCCCCCATAAACCCTCCTTGTTACTTAGCTTTTCTGGGTTTGTAGATTATAGGGTGATTATCCTTACATCCACTTATGAGGACATGCCATGCTTGTTTTTCTGGGTCTAGGTTGCCTCCCTCAGAATAATTTTTCTAGTTCCATCCATTTGGCTGAAAATTTCATGATGTTGTTTTGTTCTAAAAGCTAAGTAATATTCCACTGTGTAAATGTACCACGTTTTCTTTATCCTTTCTTCAGCTGAGAGTCATCTGGATTGTTTCCAGTTTCTGGTTATTATGAATAAAGCCTCTGTGAACATAGTTGAGCAAGCGTTTTTGTGGTAGGATGGATTGTCTTTTGGGTAAATGGCCAAGAGTGGTAAAGCTGGGTTTTAAAATATATTAATTCCAAATTTTCTGAGAAACTACCATATTGATTTCCTATAGTATCTGTTCAAGTTTGCATTCCAACCAACAAATGGAGGAATGCTACTCTTGTTCCACATCCTTGAGCTTTCACTTGTGTTTTTGGTCTTAAACATTTTGACAGGTGTATGATGGAATCTCAAAGTTTTACATTTGATTTGCATTTTTCTAATGGCTAAGGAGGTTGAACATTTCTCTCAGTTTCTCAGCCATTTGAGATTCCTCTATTGAGAATTCTGTTTAGATAGGTACCTTATTTTCAAAATTGGATTATTTGGTTAATTGATGCCTACTTCCTTGAGTTCTTTGTGAATAATAATAATTCTAATGATTATTAATTCAAATTTTTATTGTGTCAAATGAATTCTCAAAGTGTGCTGACAACCTAAGATTTTGTTTCTGGAGCTGGGTAATACAGGGCTTAGCAATCAGCCTGCTGAGCATTCAGGCTCATAGATGCCATTCAAAACTGTTCAGATAGCTTTGTTTTTGAGCATTGTGCCTTGCTGAATTGCAGGCACTGAATTTTAAACAGGTTCAGTATCATTTCCTTGAAGGATTAACTCATCCTGTTAGGCTTGAGAAACAAGTACTGGCCGTCTCCATCTGAACATTGTAGATCTACTTGTCAGGCAGGAAACTTCAGATTCCAACCAGAGACTCATTCTCCTGAACAATGATGGTGACGAGGGAGGGAAACAAGTGTGCCCAGACCTTATTATAAACTAGGGAGCAATGATAGCACTGCACTGGACGACTTCATGGATAGAAAGAAAGGTGTATTTGGAGGGGGGTGAGGTTAAAGCTGCCATGGCTATCTCTCAGGAAGCAGAGCAAATAGCAAACTACAGCTGGGTTGAAGGCTGGGAGTGGGATCTAAGGAGGCAGGGGTGGTGCCAGGTTCTGTCTTTGTTTTTAAAGACAGGTGTGGAGGTTGTGGACTAAATCATATAAACCTGGAAGCAGGGAAGTTTAGAGTAGGGGGAAGGGATTATGGGCTTGAAGAGAATGGGGAGTTTTATAAAAATTTTGTTTTTATTTTTTTTTGTTCTGGTGTTTTTGAAACAGGGTATTTCTATATGACCTGCTGTCCTAATACTCACTATCTAGACATCACACTCACAGAGCTAGCTCCTCCTCCCTCTGCCTCCTGAGTGCTGGGATTAAACACTTGAGCTGCTGCAGGCAGACATATGGGGATTTGGATATGCATTGTAAGTAACTGTTAACAGGGAACTAGATGATGATGGGGGGGTGGCAGATAAGGGGAGCAGCAGCTCTTCCTGATAGATGGAAACCTGATGCCTAGGGATGCTTTCTGATGGTTGCTGCTGATTTTAGGTTTCTGTTTACCCGGTCAGAGTTCAGCCTGAGTTGAGCTTGTCAGTGGCACTGCCATTTTGAGGACCCAGGTTGGTACTAAAACTCATCTTGTAGTGGAAGCCTAAGGTAACATCCCAGGTCATAGTTTGAACACACCTGTAGACAAGATAGTCTAGACAATAACCAGTTCCTTTCTGTTTCCCTGCATGTACCAATCTGGAGTTTTTTTTTTTTTTCTTTTTCTTTCTAGTGAGACTCAGCTTCACATTGCTGTGATTGAAGTCTCTCTATAGCAGTTGGGGCATAATCCCTTTAGGTGTCACCTAAGACCATTGGAAAATACAGATACTTACATTACAACTCGTAATAATAGCAAACTTACAGTTATGAAATAGCAAAAAAAATAATTTTATGGTTGAAGGTCATCACAGCATTAGGAACTGTATTAAAGGGTCACAGCATTCGGGAGGTTGAGAACCACTGATGTAGAGGGTTCCTCTGGACTCTTTACTATAACAGTACACTCCTTCAGGGTAAACGACATTGTATGGAAGCCACAGCCAATTAACTGAGAATGGCTTTTGTTCTTGGAGTAATAGAGCAATAATAATAAAGAGGCAATGTCTTCCATTGTCATGTTCTTGTAATCCCTAATAATGAATTATTATTATTATTATTATTATTATGTTTTGTGGATCAGAGTTTTCTTTAGATTCCTTACTTCTAAATGAAATCATGTGTTTCTAATATCAGAAAAAAAAACATTTAAATGTTTCAGAGCTCATAAAAGCCTACCAACCTAAATGATAAAGAGCAAATTGTCATTTGCCTTTTTAGTGTATACAAAATGACTCCCAGAGACAATTAACAGTACACTGGCTTTAGTTTTCTGTAACATACACAGATAAGTAAAAAAATCAACTCTTTATGGAAAGAAATTATCCCAAGGCTACAGCAGTCCCAAAGTCACTGTGTAACATTTGTCATTCTATCATATGCTGTCACACAGAACACATATTGTGCACATGATTCAGTTTAGATTAGACAATGGAGCCTACGATAGGGCTACATCATTATCTTGAAGATGAATGTGAAGTGCATTCAATGGGGTTTAGTTTCTTACAATCTCTTTGCTGTCCTAGAGCTGATGATTTATCACAGCAAGGAAGGATACTTATTCATTTTTATTTTGGAGATAATTTTTTTATGAGGAACTGTTTGTAATGGATATACTTTATGCACTAGGTGTCTATTTCTTATCACAGCAGGTTTCTTTGTTTTTTGGGAAGAAAATAAAAGCAATTAATGGTTTAAGCGACTTTCCCACTGTGTCTCATTCCAGATCCTTAGTGGTGTAAAGGGGGCCTGCTTTACTTGTTTAGAGAACGTACATTTACAAGTGAGTCATGTGACTTACAGGCATTGCTGGCCCATTGGAATCTAGGAATACCACATCATCTTTTTTGGATGAATGGATGTTACACAGACACGCCCTCTTCCTGTTAGTCTGGCCTGAGTACCCATACCTGGCTCCCTGAGACATGGCAAAGGTATCTGTTGCCTTTTGCTTAAGGAGGGTGGACTTCTGGGGTTGCAAGTTCCTGTTCACTGTGAGGATGTGTTGAGTGGATATGCAGCCATTAACGTGGGACAGATACTTGCTCTCCTGTATTTTCTGATGAAGGAAGCAACTAGCTGAATGGGAAATGAATCCTTCTGAAATTCCAGTCTGTTTCATAATTCTTACATCTGACTCATGTTTTAAAACATTATTTTATTTATTACATTCCAGCTACTGCCCCCCACCTGGCCCTCCTCCCCATAGTTCCTCATCCTATTCCTCCTCCCCCTTGACTCCAAGAGAGGGTGCTCCCTCCTCACAGGCATCCCCCTTTCTTGGGGCCTCAAGTCTCTCAAGGATTAGGCACATCTTCTCCTACTGAAGCTAGACCAGGCAGTCCTCTACTATATATGTGCCAGGGTCTTGGACCAGCCCATGTGTGCTCCTGGTTGGTGGCTCATTCTCTGGGAGCTCCCAGGGGTCCTGGTTAGTTGAGACTGTTGGTCTTCCTATGGGGTTGCCCTCCCCATCAGCTTCTTCAATCCTTCCCCTAATTCAACCACAGGAGTCCCCTACTTCAGTTCAATGGTTGGGTGTAAGTATATGCATCTGTTTGAGTTGGCTGTTGGAAGGGCCTCTCAGAGGACAGCAACGCTAGGGGTCTGTCTGTATGCACATCATAGTATTGATAATAGTATCAGGCCTTGGTGCCTCTCACCCCGATGAGATGAATCCCAAGTTGGACTGGTGACTGGACAGCCTTTCCTTTAGTCTCTTTTTCATTATTGTCCCTGCAGTTCTTTTAGACAGGAACAATTCTTGGTCAGAAATTTTGACTGTAGGTTGGTAATCCCATTCCTCTACTTGAGGAGCTGTCCATCTACTGGAAGTGGACTCTTTGAGTTCCCTCTCACCACTGTTGGGCATATTGGCAAGGTCACCCTATTGAGTCCTGAGAGTCTATCACCTCCCACATTTCTGACACTTTCTAGAGGGTCCCCCCACCTCCTGTGGCTGCATATTTCTATTCATTCTTTTGGTCCTCTGGGCTTCTCATCTGTCCCACCCCATACCTGATCCTGTTCCACTTTTCCTGTTAGTCTCCCCTCTCCCACCCTCATACCTCCCTCTGCCTCCTGTGATAATTTTGTTCACCCTTCTAAGTGGGATTGAAGCATCTCCACTTAGGCATTCCTGCTTGTTAAACATCTTTTTTTTTTTAATTTGGTAATAAGATTTTATAATTTAAACCAATCTTTACCATATCCTTGTCACAGTTCATCTGAGACACCATGCTGGAACAGGGAATTTCTCAACTCCTGAGAAAGGAGGAGAGATGGCAGAAGATGAAAGATGAAGAAATGGCAGTAGGCACAATGCAGTATGCTGGCTTGGTGCCCTGAGTGCTCCATGATACAGATGACTGGGAACAGCTTCCGACTGATATACATTCTCCTTAGATCCACTCATCAGAGATGGTTTGCAGCTTCTTCATTTTTTTTAAAAAAAGATTTATTTCATATATGTGAGTACACTGTCACTATCTCCAGTCACATCAGAAGAGGGCATCGGATAACATTACAGATGGTTGTGAGCCACCATGTGGTTGCCAGGAATTGAACTCAGGACCTCTGAAAGAGCAGTCAGTGCTCTTAATTGCTGAGCCATCTCTCCAGCCCCTGGTTTTGCTTCTTTGATTGAAAGAAAAACTATTCAAAATGCATTGTAAAAAATTAGACTTTTATCAGTACACAAATAAGTTTACTTAAAATCAGCTCAATTTCATGTTTAAAAAAACTTTCACAACATCCTTCCAGTGATGTCTGCAACTTAGAAGTGATTTCTGTGGAACCCGTAGCACACTGAGGAATGATGGTCTGTGATGGTACAGGAACTCACATTTCTCTCTGGACACTGAGGGAGATGGATACTAACAAATCTTCCCTGGATGAACAGGAAGATTCATATTAAAAAATATATACATATATATATCCATAAAGCTAGGTGTGGTGGCCACACCTTTACTTCCAGCACTTTTGGAGGTGCTCTGTGAGTTTGCGGGCAGCCTGGTCTATATATCCAGTTCCAGAACAGCCAGCAAGACTGTCAGAAGAGTTCCAGCACTTCGATGGACTACAGTCCCCTACTGCTCTTCTCCTGATTTAATCTCTGCAGCTCCCGGAAGCTGACTTCGATCTTGTTGAGCTCGGAATAGATGGAGATCTGAGATTTCACAAAATTGTAAAGATTAAGTAAAAGTCTTTTTGCTTCTGGTATCATTAATAGGACAGTAAAATTAGCATCTAGAAGTAGGCATATCCATAATCCATAATCTTGCTCACGGTTGGAGGGTTTACTCCAGGGAGAGTCATGGTAGCACTGCCAGTACACTTCAAATAGAGGAAATACAAATACTGGAGAAACAGTGTGACATGCTTCGCAGGGATGTCTTTCAAATGCAGCAGGAGGAAAGGCTCACTGTATGCGGAATGAAGGGCTGCATTTAGCAGAGCTGCTTGCTTTGGTGCCACAGAACATGAGGTCACAGGACAGGAGCCAGGCTCGTGTGCTGTCTCCAGGCTTTTTATTTAACTGCTGACTATCTTCACTGCAGTTCCCATCTTCAGGTCCAAAGCCATTCTGAACAATTTCAATTTGCTCTTCCATTTCCTTTTTCTCATCTTGTGTGGGATCACTATAATCAAAAACTGATTCCATGTTGATATTACTGTCTCGAAGACAATCATCACCACTGCTCAAGAAAAGTTTTAAGCAAGCACAGGTGGTAGACTCAGGAATGTCAGGGAACTTCTGCAGACACAACTGTAACATCTGCATATCTGTGTGCTCTAGGGCAATCTCCATCAAGTCAGGGCATAAGCTGTAGGAAAGCACGTGTGTTTGGATGAGCTGCGTCAGACAGTTCCGGGGGTAAAACGATGGCTTGGCTTTACATCTTCCCACAAGTCCTGCTACTATGTCTTCAATTATAGTATGAAAGGCAGGTGTTTCTACTTCAATGTGCTTTTCTGAATCTTTATTATTGATAAAAGTTGTTTGAATCCTGGAACTTCTGGCTGTAAATTTGTTTCAACTTTTCTTCTCCTAAGAGTTCTTGACTGCTCTGCTCCGGAGGACCCAAGTTCATATCCTGAACATGTTTCCCAGTTTACAAAGTGGGGCACAGAATGAGTGCCTGACTCTTGTGTGTGCTTGACCTTTCCAAGAGCACCTGCTAGAGACGATGCTTCACACTTGTATGGAATCACAGTTAGACTTTTTCCATGTAGCATGAATAGTACTTCCCCATGATACCAGAGCTTCCATTACTGTCCACTCACTGCTGCCCAGTCTCATCTTCCCATGACCCTGCTCCACACTCATATCTCAGACAAAATCCTTGTTAAACATCTTAAGGTCTGTAGGTTTTAACCTAGGTATTCTGTACAATTTGGCTAATATTCACTTATCAATGAGTATGTACCATGCATATCTTTTTGGGTCTGAGTTAACTCACTCAGGATGATATTTTCTATTTCCATCTATTTGGTTGCAAAATTCATGATGTCCTTGCTTTTAATAGCCAAATTGTATCCCATTGTGTAAAGGAACCACATTTTCTGTATCCGTTCTTCTGTTGAGGGACATCTGGGTTGTTTCCAGCTTCTGGTTATTACAAATAAGACTGTTATGAACATAGTGGAACATGTGTCCTTGTGATATGATAGGGCAACTCTTGAGTATACACACAGGAGTGGTATAGCTGAGTCTTCAGGTAGAACTATTTCCAACTTTCTGAAGAACCACCAAATTTATTCCAGAGTGGTTGTATCAGTTTGCAATCTTACCAGCAACGGAGGAGTGTTCCTCTTTCTCCACATCCTCACCAGCATGTGCTATCAATTGAGTTTTTGATCTTAGCTATTCTGATTGTTGTAAGGCAGAATCTCAGGGTTGTTTTGATTTGCATTCCCTGATGACTAAGGACTTTGAACATTTCTTTAGGTGCTTCTCAGCCATTCGAGATTCCTTGGTTGTGAAATCTCGGTTTAGTTCTATACCCCATTTTTTTGATTGGGTTGTTTGTTTTTTAGTGATTAGCTTCATGAGTTCTTTATATATTTTGGATATTAGTCCTCTATGGGAGGTAAAGTTAGTAAAGATTTTCCCCCCAATATATAGGTTGCCGATTTGTCCTATTGATGGTGGCTTTTGCCTTACAGAAACTTTTCAGTTTCGTGAGGTCCTATTTATCAATTGTTGATCTAAGAGCCTGAGCCACTGGTGTTCTGATCAGAAAAATTTCCCCTGTGCCAATGAGTTGAAGACTCTTTCCACTTTTTCTTCTATTAGATTCAGTGTATCTGGTTTTATGTTGAAGTCCTTGATCCACTTGGATTTGAGCTTTGTGCAAGGTGATAAATATGGATCTATTTTCATTCTTTTACATACAGATGGCCAGTTAGAGCAGCTTCATTTATGGAAGATGCTTTCTTTTGTCCACTGTATGGTTTTTGGCTTCTTTGTCAAAGATCAAATGTCTATAGTTGTGTGGGTTTATTCCTGGGACTTCAATTCTATTCCATTGATTGACTTTTCAGACTCTATACTAATACCATAAGGTCTTTATCATTACTGCTTTGTAGTACAGCTTTAGGTCAGGGATGGTGATTCCCCCAGAAGATCTTTTATTGTTGAGAATTGTTTTGGCTATTCTGGATTTTTTGTTTTTCAGTATGAAGTTGAGAATTGCCTTTTTCTTGTCTGAAAAAGAATTTTGCTGGGGATTGCATTGAATCTGTATATTGATTTTGATAAGATGGCCATTTCACTATGTCAATCCTACATATCTTTCCATCTTCTGAGGCCTTCTTCAGTTTTTTTTTTTTTCAGCACAGATTTGAGGTTTTTGTCATACAGATCTTTCAGTTGTTTGGTAAGAGTTACATCAAGATATTTTATTCTGTTTGTGGCTATTGGGAAGGGTGTTGTTTTCGAGATTTATTTTTCAGCCTGCTTATCATTTGTATAAAGGAAGGCTGCTGATGTTTTGAGTCAGTTTTATATCTAGCCACTTTGCTGAAGTTGTTTATAA